>NC_134693.1:100025287-100356120 GCF_050947455.1 Rhinoderma darwinii
CTCCATCCATTCTCCCATTGATGCGGTGAAGTAGTCCTGTGCCCTTAGCAGAGAAACATCCCCAAAACATAATGTTTCCACCTCCATGCTTGACAGTGGGGACGGTGTTCTTTGGGTCATAGGCAGCATTTCTCTTCCTCCAAAAACGGCGAGTTGAGTTAATGCCAAAGAGCTCAATTTTAGGTTCATCTGACCACAGCACCTTCTCCCAATCACTCTTAGAATCATCCAGATGTTCATTTACAAACTTCAGATGGGCCTGTACATGTGCCTTCTTGAGCATGGGGACCTTGCGGGCACTGCAGGATTTTAATCCATTACGGCGTAATGTGTTACCAATGGTTTTCTTGGTGACTGTGGTCCCAGCTGCCTTGAGATCATTAACAAGTTCCCCCCGTGTAGTTTTCGGCTGAGCTCTCACCTTCCTCAGGATCAAGGATACCCCACGAGGTGAGATTTTGCATGGAGCCCCAGATCGATGTCGATTGACAGTCATTTTGTATGTCTTCCATTTTCTTACTATTGCACCAACAGTTGTCTCATTCTCACCCAGCGTCTTACTTATGGTTTTGTAGCCCATTCCAGCCTTGTGCAGGTCTATGATCTTGTCCCTGACATCCTTAGAAAGCTCTTTGGTCTTGCCCATGTTGTAGAGGTTAGAGTCAGCCTGATTAATTGAGTCTGTGGACAGGAGTCTTTTATACAGGTGACCATTGAAGACAGCTGTCTTTAATGCAGGCACCAAGTTGATTTGGAGCGTGTAACTGGTCAGGAGGAGGCTGAACTCTTAATGGTTGGTAGGGGATCAAATACGTATTTCTTTGTGCACAATGCAAATAAATATATATAATTTTGACTATGTGATTTTCTTTTTTTTTTTTTATAGAATCTATCTCTCACTGGTAAAATTAACCTAGCCTAAAAATTCTAGACTGTTCATGACTTTGACAGTGGGCAAACTTACAAAATCAGCAAGGGATCAAATACTTATTTCCTTCACTGTACATACATACACACACACACACACACACACACACACACACATATATACACACACACATACATATACACACATATATATATATACACACACACCCATATATATATTTACACACACACACATGCACACATATTTATATATATATATACACACACATATATATATGTATGCACATACACATATACATACGCACACACACACAGAGCCTCTTCTATTAATCCATTGATCAGAAAAATTATTGTTCAGAAGATTTCGAGCTCGCAGAGAAAAATGAGCCGGAACTCCATCCTGCTGATACCAAACATTGCGGAAAGCTAGTCCAGCAATATTTTGAATAGTCGGTATCACTTGGTTTCTTAGCACATTGCAGTAATTTTCTGCATTTATGTTTCCTTCAATGAAAAACGGTCCTACAATATGATTGAGCAATATTCCGGTCCAAACGTTAACCTTCTGAGGTTACTGGGTATGACTGTCTCTCATTCAATGTGGATTTTCGTCTGCCCAATACTTCAGATTTTGTCGATTTACAGAACCATTTAGTTCAAACGTAGCTTCATCCGAAAAACAGGTCCAGTTGAAAATCTGATGATTATCATCAAATCGTGTCATCATTGTATCGCAAAATTCCACTCTTCTGTCATAATCATTTTCGTATAGCTCCTGAACTAGACTTATTTTATCAGTATGATAATGATGCCTCTTCAAAATTCGACAGACTGATGTGGCGCTGATATCATTTTGTTGTGCTCCACTCGAGACAGATGTATGAGGATTATCATGTGCAGTGAGCAGAACAACTACAGCTTTTTCATCATTACTGCCATGTTTGGGTCTTCCGGATCTTGGTGCGTCTTTAGTTGAACCGGTTATTTCGAAACGATTAACAGTTCTTTTAACAGTTCACAATGAAATTGGATCACGGATAGGATAAGTGGAATTGAATATGGTCGCTACTTCTCTATAGGATCTTATTTTTTCTTCGCCATACCCTCTCATCATCAATAAAGTGATCCTTTCCATTTCGGTTAAATGCATTTTGTGACATGACAATAGAAATGTGTAAAAATGAAAATGACTCCCCGAATTAGCGCTCTCTGAAATTCACAAGCGACTACCGAAATGTGTACACAGACATTTAGGATTTTACCTACATGTACATTTTGGCTAATGCTAACACTGGCGGTAGCCGATAATGAAGATGATAACTTTAAAGTTCAATATCTCAGCGAAGAAAATCCTATCTCAAGATTGAGTGCGGCATTGTTTTCGTATGGGAAATAGCTTTCAAATGAGCCCCCACTCAACCCCCTGTGCCATTTAAGATTTTGCTAGGCTAGGGGTGTAACAAAAAGAGTAATGGGCCCCCGATGCAAAAGTTCTTCTTGCCCCCAAGACTTCTCTTCATGGTCGACGGTCCACAGCTTTTTGCTGCATCGCTGGGTCTCTTAGGGATGACCCTTTGATGCAGCATTAGCAGCCAGGGGCGTTGCCTCCTCAAAATGTATATATTGTGGACAACTGTATCTGCATCCTGAGGACTCAGATACAGTTGACACCGAGACATACCCCCGGCCACCCAGGACAATGGGACAGCACCTGGAATGCTGAACTATCCCACTAAATGCGGGTCGGTTAGGAGGTATGCAGTATCACACATGAGGGGATTAGATATAGAGCCCAGCAGATGGTATCACACATGAGAGGATTAGATACAGGGCCCAGCAGAGAGTATTCTTATACTTACTTTCTTAGCTTCTGAATAGGGTTCTCTTCATCTCTTCATCTCTGGGTGCACCGTGGGTCCTCCTTATGCCTGGGTTCAGTTCAGCTACACGACTTTGTACCGCGTAGTGGGATAGCAGCTGGCCAAACAGGTATAGGCAATGTCTATAGTTCTGGAAAGGGTACCTGAGGCAACTTAGAGAGTAGCGGTGGTTTCAGGCTGAGATGAGGCTCCGGCAGTAGGCAGGCACCAGGTGGAGTGCAACACAGCAGATGCAGCAGAGAGCACAACATTACTCCAACACCTTAAGGCACAGGGGCATGGTAGCATGGGATACGGGGTACTGGAAGCAGGTACGGAACACTGGGAACTGGAAAACACTAAGGGACCATTTGCAAAGACTGACTAGGGTAACACCACAACACTCAGGCAAGGATGGAAGGGCATACCTGTCGCCATTTTCTTGTGTGCTGTATAAATTTGCAGTCACAGGCGTTCTTGCACCTGTATAAAAGTTTTGTTTCATTTTGTTGGAATGCGCTGTTCAAACTTTTGTGTTGTTTATGTGATTCATATATGTGGGGCTAGTGGCTGCCTCCATTTTTGATCTTACACACCTCTCATTCCGTCCTGAGTGATTTTAATTAGTTTAATGCTGGTTCCTACCATCCCCAAGAATATGTAGGTTTAGTCCCAGTTCTGGGTGTATGTGCAGTGTAGGTTCCCACCTCATAGAGGTAGCCTTGTTGTGGCAGGTGGGCTCACACAATTTGATCAAAATGTGCGCTAATAACCTCCCTTTTGTAAGTAGATTTAGCAGTAATGCATATTTATTTATATTTAGTGGCTTAGGTGGCATTAGTGTTCGCAGTGTGCTGTCGCCATTTTCTTGTTTGCTTTATATATATATATATATATATATATATATATATATATATATATATTACTTTATGTCTCAGACAAGGGTCTTGTTATCGTCCTACAGTACGAATAACACTATATTTGGATGTTGGTATAAATCTAGTTGGATTGGATAGTGCATGATCTCAACCAGTCTTGTAACTGTACGTTAATAATGTAGTGTCGTGCTGTACCTGGGAGAACTGCAGTATGCCTAAAACGGAATAATTTGTGAAACTGCTTTAAGCACCTGGAGCCCTGATTTAGTCTAACAGTGTAAGCTTGTGGATCCTTCAACCATCACCTGTTGAAGAATAAGAGGATGACATTTACAGATTTGCATGTGAATAAGTCTGGTTCTACCTAAAGCTCATTTGAATTTGCATCTTAGCATTGTTGACTGTCATGCCCATAACAAGCAATGATCGACGATAAAAAAAAAAGTCAATCGCCGCTCGTTACCTGGCCTTTTTACAGAGGCCGATGCTATTTAGACGATCGTTGATCCCCATTAGTCTGCACCATTATCGGCAGCACATCTCCCCATGTAAACAATGGCTTTATAGCCTGCATAAACCATGTGATCAATCAACAAGCCGATAAATGACTTATAGCTGTCCTATTTACACGTGCCAATAATCGGGCGAATGAACATTCTTAGGAACGCCTAGTTCCCGATTATTGGCCACGTAAATGGGCCCTTGACTACTAAGTCAGTGGACCCAGATGCATAGCTAAGGGTTTAGCACATGTTGGCAAAACACATTTGAGTGGATCCCAACCCAGTGGGCCCCTAACGCATGTTTACAACTGCAGAGGCACATCCGGCAAGATCAGGCTTAGGTAAACAGCGTAGTTTGCTGTGCTACACGGTTTCTGTAAACTATACAAGTGAATGGGTGTTACGGAAGCAGCGTAGCATAGCTATTCTGTTTCCGTAACTGGTACACTGTTTACATAATTTCCATTCACAGTACAGTGCCTCTCCATGCAGTGTAATGCCCCCATATAGTGTCCCACACAGTAAAATTATCCCATAGCTATCCGATACACAGTATAACGCCCCCATAGCTGCCCCTACACAGTATAATGCCCCCATAGCCGTCTTCCACACCCAGTATAATGCCTTTTGTTGTGCCTAATAAAATAAATGCTCACCTAAAAACAATTGGAGGAGATCCCTCTGCTCCTCCTGTCTGTGCATTGTGTGGCTCGGTGCAGACAGGCACATTGACGTCACTGCATCGTGCCTGTCTGCGCCGATATGCTTACGGCTGGCATTACATAGTGACTGGTGGCGCAGGGAGCTGACGTCTCCTTTCTCCACCATTGAATTCCACCATTGGATCCTGAGGATGCAGTTCAAACCGGAAAATACCACCGCTGGGGACCAGGCCACCGCTCCCTTCCACCCTCTGATAGCTACACCTCTGAGTTAAACCCATTTACTAGATGGTGCTGGCCAAGTAAGGTAAATTTATTACAATATAAGGGCCTGTTCACATCAGTGTTGTCTTTCCGTTGAGGGGCTCCATGTGAGCTTTACGTCAGGGAACCCCTCAACGGAAAGGCAAACGGAAATCATAGCATCCCTTTGCATCACCATTGATCTCAATAGTGACTGATACTTTGCTATTTGTTTCCGTTTGTGACTGTTGTGAAAGGGTTCCGTTTTGTTGATGGAATCAATAGCGCAGTCGACTAAAACTGAACCCAAGTATCCATCACCGTTGAGATCAATGGTGATGCAAACGGAAGCTATGGTTTCCGTTTGCCTTTCCGTTGAGGGGTTCCCCCGATGGAAAGCTCAGACGGAACCCCTCAACGAAAAGATAACACTGATGTGAACACACCCTAAGAAACATATTCATCATCATAACACACCATAATGTTCTGTGAGCCAACACCTAAAAGGTTGCATTAATGTACTGTTTTGGGGGCACAGTGGGCTAAATATACACCAATGTTAGCACTTTTATATTTGATATCAATGCAGACTGGTCAATAATCATACACTGTACAATTCATGATTTATGCCCATTACATCTGAACAATCAGCATGAGCTTTTAGCTCCCCTATGTGCAGATAGATCAGTTTGTTCTGTGGGAGAATCATAGCGGTGGGCTGTTATCTAGAATGATGCGTTCTAACTATAGAACTGGAGGCTTATGTAAGGATCATGTGAGTCATCGTTACTCTTCAGATCTATCTCTGCACAGACAAGCACTTTCTTGCGTTCTCCCTCCCATTCTATAAACATTTCTATATCTTTGTACTTTTCAGCACCTTCTTTTTTAGTTTATTCTGCATCTTATGAGCTGTGTGTGTTTTTGACCTGTTATTGTTCTCTCTTCACTCTCGGGTATTTTCTTGACTTAGCTGAAAACACAATTCACAGCTATTAACATGTTTCAGCTTTCAGCTCTTTCTCTCTGTATGTGTGTGTGTATATATATACATATATATATATATATATACACACACACACATGTGTGTGTGTTGATATATATATATATATATATATATATATATAGAAAAACACGGAACACAGTAACGGCACCAGGACTTCAGGGTAGATGAAAGCAGGGTGGATTTATTCACCTCAACACAGCAACGTTTCGGTTCAACAGGAACCTTTCTCAAGCCATCACAAACTGAACAAAGTGTAAAGTGTAAGTAGGAGGAGCATACATTAATCAGCAATAAAGCAATCATATGTACAGTTCCAATAAAACATACACACATATACATCCCAGTGTATCAAAAATTTGATCATAGAGTGCACATATTTTTTCAATATAAAACATACATAGGCAATATAAAATGCATGTTTGGTGAAATATAAATCTCATAAATAGTGTGAATAGGGGCAATTAGGATAATTGGAAAACAGGGCAGAGGCCAATTCAATTTTCATAATGATAAACTTACTGTTTAGTAATCAATCTATACAGGGAAGGAGATGTCAGCATAGTAATAGCAGGGAAAAAGGAAAAGGGAGGAAACCTCCAGCTCACCAGCTTCACACTCCTATGTTGAGTATCGCCCGGATCAGCCGCCACGGCTCGCGGCAAGAAACAATAGCAACGAAGAGAAAGGATCCAGCGATGTATAGTGTAGATAAGGGAAAACTGAGTTCCCACTTTATTGAAAAATAATCCACGAACAGTGACACAAAGTAACGGAAACACCAGGAGGGTAACAAGGTGGTAGAATGGCAAAGAATGAAGCCTACGCGTTTCAAGCACTGGCTGTGCTCTTAGTCATGGCTCATGTCATGTCAGCATGTCGTGTTCGCGCGTATCTACTGCGCATGCTCTAAAATGGCGCCCACACCGGATGTTTAGTCCGGTGGAACGCATCGAGGAACAAATCACCACTGCGCATGCGCAGAGACGGAACATACGTTCCATTCCTACTGCGCATGCGCCAGCGGCAATAGCGATATACAAAAACTAAGCAATTCTAAGGGGAATCATAATCATAACCGGACATAGTCCAGATAATTCAATGGAAACGACAATGCATCACCCGAGAGATTTATTGGGTTTTGCATTGTGGAGTCCGCAGAGAAAAGCAAATGCAAGTGAAAATGACAGTACTGTCAATAGAGCACTGGCTCCCCTTTAGAATAATTAAATGTCACAACCAAACTCGTCCTAGCTCAATATAGTGTGACTATAGTCACCATTAGAACAGGTAGAGCTATAATGATAAGAGGGAATAGTATCATCCCAAAATGGGATATCAAGAATTCCCAAAAAAAACGCATGACGGGAAAAACTCATATTCCGAACATAACAGACATGCGTTAATTATCAATATAAGCTCGCTTTTATTAAAAAGAATATGGTTCAAACATACAAAAAGGGAGGGGTTCCACTATAGATCTCATTTAAGCTATACAATCCATATAAAGACACATATGAAAACTGCCTCGCTGTATTTTAGATTGAATATATTATTAGGGATCTGTTGATGTATATTCCAAAAGAGACGTTATAGTCCCAAAAACAGGGCCTCTGCTGCTTTCCAATATCTCTCATATTGCTTGACATACAATTGTGTATCTAAAAGATACAACAAAAATTAATATACAATATCTGTGAATATAAAAATAGACATAAAATATGCATATTCAAAAGAGGTCAAAATGAGACCTCAAATTATTTATACATACAGGACAAAAATTATACCATCAAGGACGTAGACCGGTCATATCCCTATAGTTATTTGAGGAGGCAAGTTACCCACTTCTATATTAAATATGTGGGCCACAGGGATATTCTATATTTAGCCCCTTAGGAGACATAGTTTCCAATCTAAAAATCCACTCTAGCTATTTTCTTTTAAGAGCCAACCCTCTATCACTGCCTCATCTCGGTTGAGGCACCGAATCAATAATTCTGAATCTCAACTGTGATAAACTATGCTTCTTTTCAACAAAGTGTCTCGACACTGGTAAATCCTGTCTCTTAGTGTTGATATTTGATTTATGATTTCTCATCCTGAGACGCACTTCTGTGGTGGTCTCACCGACATAATAAAGACCACAAGGGCAGCTCAGCAAATAGATAACAAAGGATGATTGGCACGTAAAGAAACCTTTGATGTTCATTATTTTACCAGTTTGTGGATGGTTAAAAGCGCCACTCTTAATCATATTGTCACATATGTTACATCCTAGACATGGGTAACAGCCATGTTTCGGAGGGGCCAGAAACATTTGACTTTTCCAATTTGACCCAATATCGGCCTTGACCACACTATCTTTGATTGTTTTGCCTTTCCTATAGGCCATTATAGGCCTCTCTTGAAATTCAGCAACCTTTGGAAAAGCTCTGCTCAATATCTTCCAATCTTTCCTCAAAATCCCACCAACTTGTGAGCTTAATGAGGAAAAGGTGGAGATAAATGGTAACCGGACATTCTTGTTCTGAACTAACTGCCCACTGAGGAGGTCCTGTCTATCCAACACTTCAACCTTCCGTCTATTAAAATCCAAAACATGACTCGGATAGCCCCGATCAGAGAATTTTTTGCACATTTGGTTGAGTCTTGAGGATAGTTTGTCTTCTTGACTCACCACCCTCTTGACTCTAATCAACCAATGAGATGTTCCACCTTAGAGATTATGGGTTATGTAATAAGAGTAAATTCCAACCTCCCCAGAATATCCATGCTGTTGAAACCTATATTCTACTAATTAAAGAACCGATAGATTCTTTGAAAAAAATGCAGAGCAACCAATTTAATAATAGAAATTTAACACGTGCAGAAAATTTGGCACTTAAGGAATTAAAGAATAATAGTGATCTAACAATTAAACCGGCGGATAAGGGAGGTGCCATAGTTGTTATGGACACCTCCCTTTATCTACAAGAAATGACAAGGCAACTTGATGACACCAATGTATATACTGCTTTACCAGGTGATCCTAAGTTCATGTATTTATGGGAACTGGATACCCTGATTAGTAATGCATTTAAGAAAAAAATTATCGACAGAAAATTAAGTGAATTTTTGCAGGTGAAATTCCCTGTGACTCCTGTACTTTATCTCCTGCCCAAAATCCATAAGGATTCCACTTGACCCCCTGGACGCTCTATTGTCTCAGGGAGTGATTCCTTGTTTGTCCCGGCTGCTATGTTTTTAGATAAAATCCTTCGGCAGTTTGCCATTGGTGCAGACTCCCACATCAGGGACACCTCGGACTTCCTGGTCAGAATACAGGATCTTATGATCCCTGACCAGTCGGTTCTGGTTACCCTTGATGTGGGGAGTCTGTATACTTCAATTGCTCATCAAGAGGGCATTGATGCGTCACTCTACTATTTGGAGAAGTCAGGCTTTTCTGAGGACAAAATTGGGTTTGTTTGATCACTATTGGAATTTATTCTTATGAAGAATAATTTTTTGGTAGGAGATACATTTTATTTGCAGAAGAGAGGCATCGCTATGGGGTCGAATATGGCCCCCACATATGCAAACATTTTAATGCGGCGGATGGAGGAGGATCTTGTCTATGTGTCCCACCACTTCAGTCAAGTACTGCGGTGGTGGCGATACATAGAAGATGTCTTCCTCATCTGGACCAGCTCAATTAGTCAACTGCAAGATTTTGTAGCATTTCTTAATGGTTTGAATTCCACAATATTGTTCACTATGACATTTTCTGCAGTTGCTATTGAGTTTCTAGACACTCGGATTTCAATCTCTGATAACAAGCTAATTTCTGATCTGTTTATTAAAAAAATGGACAGAAATAACCTTTTACACTATACTAGTGGACATCCGAGAACGATGTTGAAATCACTACCATATAGCCAGATGATTAGAGTCAAGAGGGTGGTGAGTCAAGAAGACAAACTTTCCTCAAGAGTCAACCAAATGTGCAAAAAATTCTCTGATCGGGGCTATTCGAGTCATGCTTTGGATTTTAATAGACGGAAGGTTGAAGTGCTGGATAGACAGGACCTCCTCAGTGGGCAGTTAGTTAAGAACAAGAATGTCCGGTTACCATTTATCTCCACCTTTTCCTCATTAAGCTCACAAGTTGGTGGGATTTTGAGGAAAGATTGGAAGATATTGAGCAGAGCCTTTCCAAAGGTTGCTGAATTTCAAGAGAGGCCTATGATGGCCTATAGGAAAGGCAAAACAATCAAAGATAGTGTGGTCAAGGCCGATATTGGGTCAAATCAGAAAAGTCAAATGTTTCTGGCCCCTCCGAAACATGGCTGTTACCCATGTCTAGGATGTAACATATGTGACAATATGATTAAGGGTGGCGCTTTTAACCATCCACAAACTGGTAAAATAATCATCCTTTGTTATCTAATTGCTGAGCTGCCCTTGCGGTCTTTATTATGTCGGTGAGACCACCACAGAAGTGCGTCTCAGGATGAGAAATCATAAATCAAATATCAACACTAAGAGACAGGATTTACCAGTGTCGAGACACTTTGTTGAAAAGAAGCATAGTTTATCACAGTTGAGATTCAGAATTATTGATTCGGTGCCTCAACCGAGACGAGGCGGTGATAGAGGTTTGGCTCTTAAAAGAAAAGAGCTAGAGTGGATTTTTAGATTGGAAACTATGTCTCCTAAGGGGCTAAATATAGAATATCCCTGTGGCCCACATATTTAATATAGAAGTGGGTAACTTGCCTCCTCAAATAACTATAGGGATATGACCGGTCTACGTCCTTGATGGTATAATTTTTGTCCTGTATGTATAAATAATTTGAGGTCTCATTTTGACCTATTTTGAATATGCATATTTTATGTCTATTTTTATATTCACAGATATTGTATATTAATTTTTGTTGTGTTTTTTTTCTCTTTCTTTTTTCAACATCTTTTAGATACACAATTGTATGTCAAGCAATATGAGAGATATTGGAAAGCAGCAGAGGCCCTGTTTTTGGGACTATAACGTCTCTTTTGGAATATACATCAACAGATCCCTAATAATATATTCAATCTAAAATACAGCGAGGCAGTTTTCATATGTGTCTTTATATGGATTGTATAGCTTAAATGAGATCTATAGTGGAACCCCTCCCTTTTTGCATGTTTGAACCATATTCTTTTTAATAAAAGCGAGCTTATATTGATAATTAACGCATCTCTGTTATGTTCGGAATATGCGTTTTTCCCATGATGTGTTTTTTTGGGGAATTCTTGATATCCCATTTTGGGAAGATAATATTCCCTCTTATCATTATAGCTCTACCTGTTATAATGGTGACTATAGTCACACTATATTGAGCTAGGACGAGTTTGGTTGTGACATTTAATTATTCTAAAGGGGAGCCAGTGCTCTATTGACAGTACTGTCATTTTCACTTGCATTTGCTTTTCTCTGCAGACGCCACAATGCAAAACCCAATAAATCTCTCGGGTGATCCATTGTTGTGTTCATTGAATTATCTGGACTATGTCCGGTTATGATGATTCCCCTTAGAATTGCTTAGTTTTTGTATATCGCTATCGCCGCTGGTGCATGCGCAGTAGGAATGGAACGTATGTTCCGTCTCTGCGCATGCGCAGTGGTGATTTGTTCCTCGATGCGTTCCACCGGACTAAACATCCGGTGTGGGCGCCATTTTGGAGCATGCGCAGTAGATACGTGTGAACACGACATGCTGACATCTCCTTCCCTGTATAGATTGATTACTAAACAGTAAGTTTATCATTATGAAAATTGAATTGGCCTCTGCCCTCTTTTCCAATTATCCTAATTGCCCCTATTCACACTATTTATGAGATTTATATTTCACCAAACATGCATTTTATATTGCCTATGTATGTTTTATATTGAAAAAATATGTGCACTCTATGATCGATTTTTTTTTGTTGTTGATACACTGGGATGTATATGTGTGTATGTTTTATTGGAACTGTACATATGATTGCTTTATTGCTGATTAATGTATGCTCCTCCTACTTATACTTGACACTTTGTTCAGTTTTTGATGGCTTGAGAAAGGTTCCTGTTGAACCGAAACGTTGCTGTGTTGAGGTGAATAAATCCACCCTGCTTTCATCTACCCTCAAGTCCTGGTGCCGTTACTGTGTTCTATGTTTTTCTCTATTCTGATTTGTGGAATTGATTCATCCCCTGGTGACGAGCACATGGACTGATTTTTTGGAAGTACTGGAGTGCTGTGTTCATCTATCTCTGGACTGTATGTGTGTGTGTGTATATATATATATATATATATATAAATCACACAAAAAAATGGTGACAGCACTCTTCAAACACCAATGCCACCTAAGCCACAAAATATAAATAAATATTCATTACTGCTAAATCTACTTACAATAGTTTTAGCGCACATTTTGATCAAATTGTGTGAGTCCACCTGCCACGACAAGGCGCCCCCTGAGGTGGGAACCTGCGTTGCACATACACCCAGAACTGGCACTTAACGTACATATATTTGGGGATGGTAGGAACCAGCATTAAACTAATTAAAATCACCCAGGGCAGAATGGGGGGAGTGCAAGATAAAAAAAATGGAGGCAGTCCATAACCCCACATATATGAATCACATGAACAACACAAAAGTTTGAACAGCATATTCCAACAAAATGAAACAAAACATGTATACAGATGAAAGAATGCCTGTGACTGCAAATTTATACAGTACACAATAAATGGCGACCGCACAGGTTAGTTGGTGAGCAGGAGTTTTTTAGGCTGGATTTCAGGGTCCGGGATTTAGGAATGGCTGTAGAGATTCTGGGTGGGATGGCCATTCCCATACCTCCACTCCAGGTTTTGGTTTCTAAAGGTTCTGAGTCTCAGCTGGCCCTGATTAAAAGGGAAGCTGACAGTGTGAAGAGAAAGAGAGAGTGAGGAGGAAGGAGATTGTTGTTTCTCCAAGGAGACTGCTATGAACGAAACACTTAACAAAGGGCACTTGCACGCTCAGGTGGTGGCTGCTACAGGGTGAGTACTTTAAAGATTGTTTTTCCACAAGTTATATGGTTTTGTTTGTTGCTTTACCCAGTGGACGCAAGCTCTGTACAAAAAGGATCTGTTTGTTTGGTGCAAATAAAAAGTACCCGCTGTTTGTGTTTACCCCGTTTCTGTGTGCGTGACAGCCCAATACAGCAGCCCAAGTGGGACGCCATCACACCTTATTATAGACACCCCCTTTGACCTTCAGAACCAGATTACTGGCCCATGCAGACAGGATAGCTTCTCGCAGTTGCTGCTAAAGTGTCCTTCTGCTATAGGGTAAACAGTTGCCATGGTGGGATGAACCTAGTTGGCCACAATGCTTAGGTAAGCCCTAATGTTTAAATGTCCATCCACAGGTATCAGAGCTACAAGTTGTGCGTTCAGACACATAGTTGGCGCACTAGCGTTGTATTCCGCAGAAATTTGCTTGACTGTGCACTGCCTGTTTGTCAGATCAAAGTTGTTTACGTCCACAGGATCCCCTTTTGCTAAATGTTTTTCCTTTATTACACAATTCTTGGTATACTCTCAACACTGTTACACGAGAAAACCCCACAAGGTTGGAAGTTTTTGAATACTTGCACTGGCTACTCTACTACCAATGACCATGCATCATTCAAAGTCGCTCAGATCGCTAAATTTTACTATTCTAATGTGTATTCACACTGAAACTGATAAACTAGAAATGTTCTCACTTATATGCTGCACTCTGGGGTCACGTCTAATCTCCATGCAGGAAAGCTCCAGTCATGAAATGGCAGGTGTTTCCGATAAAGTGGCCATTCAGTGTGCGTATAAAAGAGATATAGATGTGTGTGTGTGTGTGTGTACACACACACACACACACACACACACACACATAAAGTAGTGAGCACATGTGTCAACAACATATATATAGAGGAACTTCAATCAAGAAGTACGTGTTTACATCAAGTGGTAATTAACCATATACAGTATAGATCTAGCATATAGCAAGTACAGAACAATAAAATAATGATACAGGTAATGCATAAAATATTATAACGTGCGTGTATATATAAGCTTCAATCTTCAAAGAGCATAATAGTAATAAGTAGATATTCGTGATTATATATAATTAGTCATGAACATCACCTGAGAAAAAGTGAAAAGTTACACATAGAAACACTCACAATAATGGTACCGGCCATAGGAATTTAATGTAAGCTACTCACGTCGTCCCTGGTGCGCTACTGCGCATGCCCAGGGAACTAAATATGTCAGGAGTGCGTCACCCTATTGTGCATGTCTGCGCATGCGCTAAGGTAAGGAACTCAACTGAATCACTATATTGGATGTGGGCATGTAGGGGACGGCCGTCAATATTGCTATATACCGAGCGACACAAGAATAAACATAAGGAAAAAGCAGGGAAATGTAATATAAGCTATATTTATTCCATTTATAGTGCGCGATCTAGAAGCACTCTTTAAAGAATGGTCTATAAATCTGACCACGATATATGTAACTATTTACCCATAACATGACCTATGCAAAGTACCCATTATGTGGGAAGGCATCCCAAACATTGAACATATATGAGCAGCCAAAGCAATACTTTTAAAAGTACATGCACAGAGAACAGGAGCGCACCATAGACTCTCCCTTCAATTAAGAAGGAAAGGTTAATCGCGCTCGAGCAAGGAAAAAATGCACACCAGCCATATTTATAGTATGGATACTGCCTAAAACTTCCTCACTCAATCCTGTATGAGATATCCATCTAAGGGCCATTTATAGGGCCCGTGGTAAAGTCCACATAAAGCTTTTGGATGCCTAGATAATATTCGGTTGCCACTCCACATTTGATGCAATCTACAATGATCTAAAATCGACATAAGAAACAGAGAAGGGTATAAGGCGCGTTATGTAATCCTGCTTGATCCTTAATAATTCCACCGACATAGTCCTCAATAGACACAATGGCAACATTATTTAGTGCTCACACCACTGACATATACATAAGAAACATAGTATGTCAAAATTTACTTTTTATTAAGAGAGAAGAAAATTATTATCAGTCAGTTACACTTCTGGTGAGTCCATCCATGTTTCACAATAACGTGATGTGCGGATAAACAGAAATGTGAAAATTAAAATCAGACAAACAGTCTAACATGATAAAATCAAGACCTCACGGAGGCTGTCTTTAGAACGGAATAGGAGGGATATGCAGAGTGACATTCAAATAGCATTACCCAAAGGGAAATCAACATTTAACACATATTGTAATGGCCGGGGTAGGGAGATAGACAGGTGAGCCCTAATCTACCCGCCACTCAGTCCCTGCCTACTTGCACGACCCGTCCTAGGCGACGGCGTACAACTGGGCGACGTTCCCTACGCTCAATACCTGCACAACAGACAAACAGACAAGGGTACACAGAAGCTAAGGGAAATGGGGCAGTTGCCCACGGCAACACCGTGAGCAACAAGAGTAGTGAACGAGCCGAGTCAAACCAGGAGTGTACGAGGTACAAAACGCAGAGCAGGAACGTAGTCAGTAAAGCCAGGGTCAATCTAAAGCAGAAGTCAATAGTACTAGCAGAACAGCAGAGCCAGGAAACAAGACAGAATCACAGACAGAGGAGGAGCAGGAAATGAAGGTATAAATAGATCGAGGGCGGGAGCTAGCTCTGTCTGGCCAGGCTGCGATAGGTTCTCCTACTCCTCAGCCTACCAGCCTGAGTGGTAGAAGATCGAGTCACTCTATCAGACCTAGGAGCAGATGCAGACTGATTAACCAGGGGCGTCGACTCAGAAGCTGTGTCTGGCAAATCCGTTACACATATGGTCTGATAGTGTTGAGCCTATGGATCCTATTGCCACCCCGTCTAAGCGTGGGAATGTGGTCTATTTTACAGAATTTGAGATAACGCTCATTATGTTTCAAGTCAGTAAAGTGTTTCGAGACCGGAAGATCCAGCCCCTTCTTTCGTGTCTTGACATCAAGTGATGTCTCGTCCACGTATACTAGGTGGCATAGACATTGAAGTATATATACAACAAACACTGTGTCACATGTAAGGAAGTGGTTAATCAGAAAGTGTTGAGCTGTTCTTGGATGCCTGAAAAGATTCCCTTTCATAATAAGTGTGCAATTCGTACAGCTAAGACATGGAAAACAGCCTTTTTTGGGGGGTGTAGATGCGTTTGATGGCTGATTTTGGCGGAGCCCATATCCGACCTCACTAGCCTATCTCTGAGATTCGGCGATCTACGGTAAAAGAACATGGGCATTTGTTGGAATTCAACCACCGTTTGAAGGCATCTGCCTAACATGGGTCAGTGCCTTCGAACAATATCATTAATTTGATTACACATTTGTGAAAAAGTGGAGATAAAGGGAATATGTTTGTCATGGGACTTAGGGTTCCTATGTTTTAAGAGGCCAGCCATAGGGATTAATTCAACCCTATGTCTATTTCGATCTAATAATCGACTAGGATAGCCCCTATCATTAAACTTTTCAGTCATCCCCTCCAGGCCAGATACAAGTCTATCAGGTTTATTTATAATTCTTTTGGTTCGTAACAATTGAATAACCGGTAAAGATTTTATCAGACCTCTTGGATGAGGGCACTCATACCGTAATAGGTTGTTCCGATCAGTCGGTTTAACAAAAAGATCAGTTGAAAAAGTTGTACCGTCTAATCCACTAAGACGTGCAGGAATTGTAATGTCTTCCTTGAGCTAAATAAAGTAAATTTGACAGTCCGATCTATAGTTGTCACGAAGCGGGTTAGTGGACCCACTAGGCCGTACCGCCGCAGCGGGGAGGCAGCTGGCCAAACAACAGGACACCCCAAAAAAACAATGTCCCGCACAAGAGTACCTGAATAGTCCAGATGGTGGCCGCAGCTCTGGCACAGATGAGATGGGTGCAGCAGATGGCGCCAAACGTGACGGATGACACAGGAGCCGCAAATTGCGCCAGACGTGGCGGATTCATCCGGATGTGGCAGATAACACAGGACGTGGTGGATTCCTCCGGACGTGGCAGATGACACAGGACGTGGCGGATTCCTCCGGACGTGGCAGATTACACAGGACGTGGCGGATTCCTCCGGACGTGACAGATGACACAGAAAGTAGCGTATTCCTCCGGACGTGGCAGATGACACGGGACGTGGAAGATGACACGGGACGTGGCAAATTCCTCTGGACGTGGCAGACGACACAGGACGTGGCATGACTAGATACTAGGGCAAAGCACGGGAAACAGGAACGGGGAACAAGGTACGGGTAACAACAGGAACGGGAAACACTAAGGGACCATTTGCAAGACAGACTGGGAAAACTAACAACGCTCAGGCATCGAACTAGGGGGCTGGACCCCTCTTATAGCCCAGGGTACTCACGGGTGAAAGGTCGTTCAAGATGTCTGGTGCGCGCGCTGCCCCTTTAAGAGCGGGGACGAGCGTGCGGGCTCCGGCGGAGGTGAGTGGATGCAAGCATTGGCGTCTCCTGAAGAGGAGGCTGGGGCCAGCGCTTGCCGACTCGTGGCTGCGGCTGTCAGCGGGAGGCTGGAGCTGACAGCCTGCAGCCACGGACATTACAGTATCCCCCCTCTTACGCCCCCTCTTCTTGGGACCGGAGCAAGAGAGAAACTTCTTTAGAAGAGTAGGGGCATTGAGGTTCTCCTCTGGCTCCCAGGACCTCTCTTCGGGACCAAACCCCCTCCAATCCACCAAATACAAGGTCTTTCCTCTCACTCTCTTGGTGTCTAAGATCTCCTTTACCTCAAAGATGTCCGAGGAGCTGCTGGGAGCAACCGCAGGGCTGGGAGTCTTGGAATAGCGGTTTAGGATCACAGGCTTCAGGAGGGAGACGTGGAAGGAGTTGGGAATCCTGAGGGTAGGAGGCAGCCGAAGCTTGTAGGCGACAGGGTTGATCTGCTGCAGGACCTCGAATGGTCCAAGGAACCTGGGAGCGAACTTGTATGAGGGCATCTTCAAGCGAATGTTCCGAGAGGACAGCCAGACTTTAGTCCCCGGAAGATACTGAGGCGGCTCTCTTCTCTTAGTATCTGCCTTTCGCTTCATGCGATCTACTGCCAGCAAAATAGAGGACCGGGTCTGTTGCCAGATTTGCAGGAAGTCCCCATATGCAGAGTCAGCAGCGGGAACCTGGGATGAAGTCGACACAGGAAGAGGGACTCTGGGATGTTGACTGTAGACGATGTGAAACAGGGAGGAAGTGGTGGACTCACTTGTGTGGTTGTTGTAAGAAAATTCGGCCCATGGTTGAAGCTGTACCCAGTTATCTTGCTGTGAAGAGATGAAATGGCGGAGATAATTTTCCATGATCTGGTTGATCCTCTCAACTTGCCCATTGGACTGGGGGTGATAGGCAGAGGAAAAGTCCAATCTCACATCCAGGAGTTTACAGAGGGCTCTCCAGAACTTAGAGGTAAACTGAACCCCCCGGTCGGACACAATGTGAAGAGGCAAGCCATGCAAGCGGAAGATGTGCTGGATGAAGAGACTTGCCAGACGAGGAGCAGAAGGTAGGCCGGTCAGCGGGATAAAATGAGCCATCTTAGAGAACCGGTCCACCACCACCCAGACAGTGTTACATCCTGCTGAGGGGGGAAGGTCAGTGACGAAGTCCATCGCAATGTGCTGCCAGGGGGCATTGGGTACAGGCAGAGGTTGAAGCAGGCCGGCAGGCTTGCTGTGAGTCACTTTGTTAGAGGCGCACACCGTGCAAGAAGAGACAAAGTCCAGAAGATCCTTATGTAGCGTGGACAACCAAAAGTGACGAGCGATCAGGTCTTGGGTTTTACGGACACCAGCGTGCCCAGCAAGTTTAGAACTATGTCCCCAGCGGAGAATTCTTCTCCTGTCCGCCAACCGAACAAAAGTCCTCTCAGGAGGGATGTCTCTAACCTGCAGAGGATTTGCAGTGACGATGCAGGACGGGTCTATGATGGTCTGGAGGGACTCCACCGTGTCTTCCGTCTCAAACGATCTGGACAGGGCATCTGCCCTCACATTCTTGTCCGCGGGACGGTAGTGGAGCGCAAACAGAAAACGGGTGAAGAACAGCGACCACTTGGCTTGACGAGGATTAAGTCTTTGAGCGGACTGAAGGTAAGTGAGGTTCTTGTGGTCGGTGAAGATCAGGATGGGGTGAGCAGCGCCCTCCAGAAGATGTCTCCACTCCTCCAGAGCCAATTTGATGGCCAGCAGCTCCCGATCTCCAATGGAGTAATTGCGCTCAGCAGAGGAAAACAGTCTAGAGTAGTAGCCACATACTACAGCCTTTCCTTTGGAGCTCCTCTGGAACAGAAGTGCACCTGCACCGACAGAGGAAGCGTCCACTTCCAGTGAGAACTGCCGAGATACGTCAGGGTGATGGAGGATCGAGGCTGAAGTGAAGGCACTCTTCAGGCTATTAAATGCAGACTCTGCCTCTGGAGTCCACACTTTGGCGTTCACACCCTTCTTGGTAAGGGTCGAGATGGGAGACGTCAGAAGAGAAGTTAGGAATAAACTGCCGGTAGAAATTGGCGAATCCCAGGAACCGCTGTATGGCCCTTAAGCCTTGGGGACGTGGCCACTCCAGGACAGCCTTCACCTTCTCAGGATCCATCTTGAGGCCTTGATCCGAGATGATGTAGCCCAGGAAGGGCAGAGAACTCTTCTCAAAGACGCACTTCTCCAGCTTGGCGTATAAATGATTCTCCCTCAATCGTAGTAGAACCTGACGAACATGCCTCCGATGAGTCGTCTGATCTGGGGAGAAAATCAAAATATCATCGAGATAAACAACGACACAGACATAGAGTAGATCTCGGAAGATGTCGTTAACGAACTCCTGAAACACTGCTGGAGCGTTACACAGTCCGAAGGGCATCACCAGGTATTCGTAGTGCCCGTCCCGGGTGTTAAATGCCGTCTTCCATTTGTCACCCCGGCGAATCCGGACTAGATTGTAAGCCCCACGCAGGTCTAGCTTAGAAAAATTTTTGGCCCCGCGTATGCGATCAAATAGCTCAGAGATGAGTGGCAACGGGTATTTGTTCTTGACTGTGATCAGGTTGAGGCCTCTGTAGTCAATGCAGGGACGAAGGGATCCATCCTTCTTTTTAATGAAGAAGAATCCAGCCCCGGCCGGGAAGGAAGATTTTCGTATAAAACCCCTCTCCAGATTCTCCTTTATATAGGCCGACATGGATAGGGACTCAGGCAAGGAGAGAGGATATACCCGTCCACGGGGAAGAGAGGCATTAGGAACCAGTTCAATGGGGCAGTCATAGGTGCGATGTGGAGGCAGTGTCTCAGCCTCCTTTTTGCTGAAAACATCTGCATACTGAGCAAAATGGGAAGGCAGTCCCGACAGCGACTGAGGCAGAGAAGGCTTGACAGGGTGGAACTGCAACAGACAACGACCATGGCACTTGGAGCCCCATTGGAGTACCTCTCCAGAATTCCAGTCCAGGACTGGGGCATGAAGTCAAAGCCAAGGTAGGCCCAGCAGAACAGGATTGATGGCCTTGGGCAAAACAAGGAACTAAATAAATTCAGAGTGAAGTACTCCAACCTGGAGCTTCAACGGCTTGGTTTTAGAGATAATGGGATCAGGCAGAGGCAGTCCATTAACTGAGGCCACAGCCAAAGATGTCTCCAGGGGAACTGTGGGCAGCTGAAGATGATCCACAAGCTCTTTCTGGATGAAATTTGCAGCAGAGCCAGAGTCAAGATAGGCAGAGACTTGATGCGTCCTGTCGCCGGATACCAGGGTCACAGAAATAGTCAGTTTGGAAGCGAATCCTCTGTTAGATTCTGTTCCACCTAGTGTTGTCTCTCCAACCAATCCTAGGCAATGGGGTCTCTCTCTGCCTCTGGGGGCACAGACGCACAATATGGCCTCCATGGCCGCAATACAAACAAAGTCCAGAAGTGTGTCTGTGTTGTTTCTCCTGGGTAGACAATTTAACATAATTACTCTGCATCGGGTACCTTGGTGGGACGACTGAGGAGGATTGCGGGACAGCAGAATCCAGCCTAGGAAGTTCTCTCTCCCGGAGAACCTCTTGGGAACGTTCCCGGATCCTCATGTCGACGCGGGAGGCGAGTAGGATAAGATCGTCCAGGGTAGATGGCAGATCGCGAGCAGCTAGCTCGTCCTTGATCCCTGAAGACAGTCCCTGCCAGAATGTAGCCACCAAAGCCTCGTTGTTCCAGGTCAATTCAACAGCCAGGATACGGAACTGAATGGCATACTCGCCCACGGAGAGGTCTCCCTGGTGTAGGGTTAGCAGAGATGCAGCAGCTGAAGAAACTCTTCCGGGTTCCTCAAAGATCGAGCGGAAGGTCCGTAAGAAGCACTGCAAGTCCCGGGTCTCAGGTCCCTGATGTTCCCACAGAGGATTGGCCCATGCCAGGCCTTTGCCGGTAAGTAGAGAGATGATAAAGGTGATCCGGACGTCATCCGAGCAGAAGGACCTGGCATGTAGTCTGAAATGGATCAGGCACTGATTCAAAAATCCCCTGCAGGACCTCGGATCTCCGTCATAGCGTGGAGGTAGCGGCAAGAAACACAGGGGGTTGGTACCGGTACAGACAGGAGGTGTAGCAGGCGGAACCGCAGGAACGGGTGCGGTGATGACTGTGGACGGAGCAAGCAGCCGATGGGCTATGGCGTTCACCGACAGGAGGAGCTGGTCTTGTCGTGACTGGAGATCCTCCATCTCAGCCAGCATGGCTTGTGTAGTCAACGTCTCAGGTTGACCAGCGGGGTCCATGGCCTGAGCGTACTGTCACGAAGCGGGTTAGTGGACCCACTAGGCCGTACCGCCGCAGCGGGGAGGCAGCTGGCCAAACAGGACACCCCAGAAATACAATGTCCCGCACAAGGGTACCTGAATAGTCCAGATGGTGGCCGCAGCTCTGGCACAGATGAGATGGGTGCAGCAGATGGCGCCAAACGTGGCGGATGACACAGGAGCCGCAAGTTGTGCCAGACGTGGTGGATTCCTCCGGATGTGGCAGATAACACAGGACGTGGTGGATTCCTCCGGACGTGGCGGATGACACAGGACGTGGCGCATTCCTCCGGACGTGGCAGATGACACAGAAAGTATCGGATTCCTCCGGACGTGGCAGATGACACGGGACGTGGCAGATTCCTCTGGACATGGCAGACGACACAGGAGGTGGCACGACTAGATACTAGGGCAAAGCACGGGAAACAGGAACGGGGAACAAGGTATGGGTAACAACAGGAACGGGAAACACTAAGGGACCATTTGCAAGACAGACTGGGAAAACTTACAATGCTCAGGCATCGAACTAGGGGGCTGGACCCCTCTTATAGCCCAGGGTACTCACGGTTCAAAGGTCGTTCAAGATGTCCGGTGCGCGCACTGACCCTTTAAGAGCGGGGACGAGAGTGCGCGCGCACCCTGCGGGCTCCGGCGGAGGTGAGTGGATGCAAGCGCTGGCGTCTCCTGAGGAGGAGGCTGGGACCAGCGCTTGCCGACTCGTGGCTGCGGCTGTCAGCGGGAGGCTGGAGCTGACAGCCCGCAGCCACGGACATTACAGTATCCCCCCTCTTACGCCCCCTCTTCTTGGGACCGGAGCGAGAGAGAAACTTCTTTAGAAGAGTAGGGGCATTGAGGTTCTCCTCTGGCTCCCAGGACCTCTCTTCGGGACCAAACCCCCTCCAATCCACCAAATACAAGGTCTTTCCTCTCACTCTCTTGGTGTCCAAGATCTCCTTTACCTCAAAGATGTCCGAGGAGCCGCTGGGAGCAACCGCAGAGCTGGGAGTCTTGGAATAGCGGTTTAGGATCACAGGCTTCAGGAGGGAGACGTGGAAGGAGTTGGGAATCCTGAGGGTAGGAGGCAGCCGAAGCTTGTAGGCGACAGGGTTGATCTGCTGCAGGACCTCGAATGGTCCAAGGAACCTGGGAGCGAACTTGTATGAGGGCATCTTCAAGCGAATGTTCCGAGAGGACAGCCAGACTTTAGTCCCCGGAAGCACATGCCGAAAGTGGAGGGACACATAGATAAGATCCTTCTCGAGAGTACGCATGTAAATATTTGCATACGTCAGTGCTATATTTGAACCCATTGCGGTCCCCTGACGCTGAACGTGAAACTGGTCAAAGAACAAAAAATTGTTATTAGTCAGTATAATTCTTAATAATGATAGTAATGGCGAGCTACATTCAGTCGAATATTCTGATTTAGTCAACATTTTCTCAACCGCTCTAAGGCCACAGTCATGTTGAATTGATGTGTATAAAGACACTACATCAAACGAGGCCAAGATAACCTCATTACCCTCTGTCAACCCTCAAACCCTGTAATTTGATCAAAAAAATCTGTGGTCTCCTGAATGTATGATTGGGCATCAGTAGCAAAACGCCTGAGCGATCTATCCAAAAATTTAGCAATGTTAGAGAAAATAGACTCTGTGCCCGAGACAATTGGTTGACCTGGGGGGTTAAGTAGTACTTTATGAATTTTTGGTAATATGTACAATACCGAAGTGATAGGGTATTCTACCAACAAGAATCTTTTTAAATCGAGAATTTTCATAATAATTTTAGAAATACTGAATTTGGGGTCGCAGGGAATTTTCATATAAATGTTAGTATCAAGGAGTAGTCGATTAACTTCCCGTGTATACATATCCGTATCCATAATGACAGTTGCTTCACCTTTATCGGCAGGCTTTATAGTTAAACTGCCGTCATGGATAAGTTCATTGAGAGCTGACATTTCATTGCTAGAAATATTAGCATATTTAAGTTTAATACCGTCATGTGGTGTTCTCAAATTCCCAATGTCATTTCTGACTGCGTATACAAATGCATCAATGACCGCTGCCGTAGACGGAGGTACAAAATAACTCCTATTGGACAAATCAAAGTCCTTCAATTATAGTTCCGTGTCTCTAGGTTTAGATGTCGCAACATTGTTAGAGAACCAAGCTTTAAGTTTAACATTTCTAAAAAAATTGATGTAGATCTGTCTCCACACGGAACCAGTCCACCTTATTAACCAGACAGAATGAAAGGCCTTTATGTAATACTTTTAATTGAACATCAGACAATATTTTTGTGGAAATATTTACCACTATGTCCTCTTTTTCATGCTCGCCCCTCGGGTCACAGGATGGCAAGTTTTGTTTAGTGATGGTTGTGCTCCGCCGATGGTGCCTCCTACCGCCCCTCCTGGTGTATCTCCTGCCGTTATGGACATTTCTAGGGTTTCCCCTAAAAAAAGAAGATGCCTCTTTGTGTGTCCTTTTGTTGTCAATATGCACTCTTTTCTTTCTGTTATCTCGTACGTATCCCATCCATTTTTGATCATCATTCTGCCAGTTGTAGATGCATCCACGACTATAATCCTCCGCATCTCTGTACCACTTTTTCCTTTTTGTTTCCTCCAATTCCAATTTGAATTTAGACAGATAAATATTAATTCCTTCATTTATTTTATCGTATTCCCCATTGGTGCTCAAAGATTTTAATTTAGTATCAGTCTCCTGTATACAGACAGTCAGAGCAGAGATTTCCTTCTCTAGGTATTCGATATTCAGTAACAGGATATCCATGGCATACTTATTTGAAATTTGCTGAAAACGCGTGCAAAAAGCCGGATTTTCTGTGAAGGGGTTAGGCCTCATACTAGACCGCATTCCTCTAAGTATCCTATTTACCTTGTGGTACTCACCAAGTGTTGTCTTTTGGACTAATTTTCTTTCTTGTTCTTTAGATCTGCAACTGAAGGCATATTCAGAAAGCCAGCCTCCCCATATCTCCTCCAAGAATCCGCATCAGCCTCAGTGTAGGTAAAAACATCAGGACATAAAGCACCAGAAATTTGTGAAATAAACGTCATGATGAGACGTGCAGGCTAACCAGCCAGTATAGTAAAAAAAAAATGTCAGCCGCACAGCCAGAAAATCGTAATGATGAGGGTGCAAGCCTGCCAGGGACAAGACCAAAGTCACCCAAATATATTGTTCCAAAAATCAGGCAGCACTCCAGAGATGTAGCAAAATTAGAAAGAGTGCTTTAATCCATCAGTCAAATGCAATGTTTCAGCTCTACAATAGAGCTTTTTTCAAGCTAGTGAATACGTGTCAACAACATATATATAGAGGAACTTCTATTAAGAAGTGTTTACAAAAAGTGGTAATTAACCATATACAGTATAGATATAGCATATAGCAAGTACAGAACAATAAAATAGTGATGCAGGTAATGCATATAATATTATAACGTGCGTATATAAAAGCTTCAATCTTCAAAGAGCATAATAGTAATAAGTGAATATTCGTGATTATATATAATTAGTCATCAACATCACCTGTGAAAAAGTGAAAAGTTACACATGGAAACACTCACCATAATGGTACCGGCCATAGGAATTTAATGTAACCGCGCTAGACACGGCGTCCCTGGTGCGCTACTGCGCATGCCCATAGAACTAAATATGTCAGGAGTGTGTCATCCTATTGCGCACATGCGATAATGTGAGGAACTCAACTGAATCGCCATATTGGATGTGGGCATGTAGGGGCCGGCCGTCAATATCACTATATACCAAGCGACACAAGAATAAACATAAGGAAAAAGCAGGGAAATTTAATATAAGCTATATTTATTCCATTTATAGTGCGGTATCTAGAAGCACTCTTTTACACCTTCCCAATATTTGACGTATCCATACGCCAAAGTCGGGTAGGGGGAAGCATGGAGCGGGCTCACGGAGTGAACCCGGTCCATACGATGTGGGTATCGGCTATTTGTTACAGCCTACACCTCAGAGTAACGAGCGGCATCGCGCTCGAGTGCGATCCCGCTCGTTTAACTCGTTAAATGCTGCAGTCAATAACGACTGCAGCATTTAAATCGTTAGAAAGAGGGGGGCGACCCCCTCTAACAGCTCATCGCGCCCCCCTCAACGCAATGACAGGGGGGGCGATGATTGCTATGGCTGTCTGGGGGCCTAATGAAGGCCCCCAGGTCCGCCATCTTTGTACACATGGCAGAGCTTAATAGTTGCCTGTCAGAATTACAATCTACTGCAATACATTAGTATTGCAGTATATCGTGCAGGCGATCGAATGATTGCTGGTTGAAGTCCCCTAGGGGGACTAATAAAAAAAAAAAAAAATGAGTTAAAGTTGTTTTTTTTGTGTAAAAAAAATAAATATATATATATATATATATATATTAAAAGTTCCAAAAAAAAAACCTTTTCCCATTTTCCCCCTAGAGCATAGTAAAAATAAATAAATAAGTAAACATAATTGATATTGCCGCATCCGTAAAAGTCTGCACTATTTCAATATATTATTATTTAACCCGCATGGTGAACGCCGTAAAAAAGAAAATTCTAAACGCCAGAATCTCTATTTTTTGGTCACCTAATCTCCCTCAAAAAATGAAATAAAAAGTGATCAAACCGTCGCATGTATACCAAAATGGTATTATTAAAAACTATAGCTTATCCCGCAAAAAATAATTCCTCCCTTAATTGACGGAAAAATAAAAAAGTTATGGCTCTCGAATTTGGCGACACAAAATAAATGTTCTTTTTTACACTTAGGTTTTTACTTGTAAAATATAGAAAAAACTATATATATTTGGTATCCACGTAATCATATTGACCCACAGAATAAAATTAACTTGTTGTTTTAATTGCACAGTAAATTTAGTAAAAACGGGGCGCAAAAAACCATGGAGGAATCGCTGTTTTTTTTCATTTTCTACCCCGCAAATAATTTTTTTCCTGTTTCCTGGTACATTATATGGCAAAATAAATGGTGCTACGAAAAACTACAACTCGTCCCGCAAAAATCAAGCCCTCATAGTACTATATCGACGGAAAAATAAAGACGTTATGGCTTTTGGAATGTGGGGAGGAAAATATGAAAATGAAAATCTGAATAAGGGCTGCGGCGGGAAGGGGTTAAAGAATGGTCTATAAATCTGACCACAATATATGTAACCATTAACCCATAACATGACCTATACATAAGTACCCATTATGTGGGAAGGCTTCCCAAACATTGAACATATATGAGCAGCCAAAGCAATACTTTTAAAAGTACATGCACAGAGACCCACAGGAGCGCACCATAGACTCTCCCTTCAATTAAGAAAGAAAGGTCAATCGCGCTCGGGCAAGGAAAAAACGCACACCAGCAATATTTCTAGTATGGATACTGCCTAAAACTTCCTCACTCAATCCTGTATGAGATATCCATCTAAGGGCCATTTATAGGGCCCGTGGTAAAGACCACATAAAGCTTTTGGTTGCCTAGATAATATTCGGTTGCCACTCCACATTTGATGCAATCTACAATGATCTAAAATCGACATAAGAAAGAGAGAAGATTATAAGGGGCATTATGTCATCCTGCTTGATCCTTAATAATTCCACCCACATAGTCCTCGATAGACACAATGGCAACAGTATTTAGTGCTCACACCACTGACATATACAGAAGAAACATATTATGTCAAAATGTACTTTTTATTAAGAGAAAAGACAATTATTATCAGCCGGTTACATTCAAATTCAAATAGCATTACACAAAGGGAAATCAACATTTTACCCATATGGTCTGAGAGTGTTGAGCCTATGGATTCACTGTAATTCTCGTGATTTAAGTTGTTTAATCCTATTGCCACCCTGTCTAAGCGGGGGAAAGTGGTCTATTTTACAGATTTTGAGGTCACGCTCATAATGTTTAACCCCTTCCCGCCGGATCACGTTAATGTACGTCATAATCTGCGGTGCATTCCCGCATTATCACGTACAGTTACGTCCAGACGATAAACTGTCACCATGTCACTTGACATGGTGACAGCAGGCAGATCACGGCGGCGAGTAACAACAAACACTTGCTGCTCGCCGGTACAGGACCAATCAAAGTGGTCCTGTGACGTCGATGGCTGTGATTGGTCATTCAAAAATGAATGACCAATCACAGCATATGTAAACAAAACACAGAGAATTCTCCTCATCGCCGACTCTGACAAGCTCATTTCTGTCAAAGAGCTTGTGAGAGTCGTCGTGTGAAGCCCTGTCAGACAGAAAAAGTTAAAATACAGTGAATAAAGATCTCTTCTAGATCTCCCCAGATCTCCCCAGATCCTCCCAGATCTCCTCAGATCTCTCCTGTCCCAGTAGTTAGAAAATAATCCCCAAATCGCCCACCCATTACCCCAGTGAAAATACTGCGCCATATTACGTTAGGCAATAGCCTAAATACCCCCAGATCGTCCCCTCACTGCCCAGCGAGAGAACATTGATCCGTGTCAGCGTCCAGTCCGATACACACAGATCGCCACCATTCACTGTTGCCGTGCCACATACAGTCACAGATTTACGCAGTGACCCAGTCCGTTCCATCCCGCTCCTACGTTTTTGAGAGCGCCAGTTTGTTTCCAGTTAATAAAAAAAAAAAAATACAAAAAAAAGATATAAAAAAAAAAAATCTACAAAAAATTTTTTTTTCTTAGTGACAGTTACATTTTAGGGTTACAATAAAATTAGAGCTGTTACATTGTAGTGTCCATTACTACAATATGGCACAGAAATTTTATAGCCCAGAGGAGGCGTACGCTATGCTGTGCTCAGATACAGACTCTGCTAGCGAAGATGAAATGGAGTTCGTGCTGACATCATCTTCGTCTAGCGAGTCTGATGAGCCCCCCCAGCAGCACAGAAGAGTTGCTGGTTCTGACCCCCCCGATAGTGAGGCGATATGGATGCCTGCTACAAGTTATGCCCCCCAGGTTCCCGACTTCACCGCATCCTCGGGAATCCAAGTGGAGACCACGGGGTTTGGAGAGTTCGATTTTTTTACATTATTTTTCTCAGCTGAATTTATAAATTTAATGGTCAAACAGACTAATTTATATGTGGAACAATTTCTCGCCAACAATCCCACATCCTACTATGCCAAAGACCAAAATTGGACCCCCACAAACTCTGAGGAGCTTTGCAAATTTTGTGGCCTGTTACTGAATATGGGCCTCATGAAGAAACCCAGCATTAGGGACTACTGGTCATCGGATGTCCTATATTATACCCCCCTTTATGGCACCATTATGACCAGAAGAAGATTTGAGGTCGTCCTCAAATTTCTGCATTACGCAGATAATACCCGCTGCCCACCCCCCAATGATCCAAATTATGACCGTTTATTTAAAATAAGGCCTGTCATAAATCATTTGAATTTAAAATTTGCCCAAATCTACACCCCAGAAAAAAATATTGCGGTCGACGAGTCTCTCGTCAGTTTTAAGGGAAGGCTCCACTTCCGTCAATACCTCCCAAATAAAAGGGCCCGGTATGGAATAAAGCTCTATAAGATCTGTGAAAGTTCCTCCGGGTATACCCATTGTTTCCGGATTTATGAGGGAAGGGATTCCAAAATCGATCCCCCAGAGTGCCCCCCTTCCCTTACTGTCAGCGGAAAAATTGTGTGGGATCTTGTACACCCGCTACTTGGCCAGGGATATCATGTCTATATAGACAATTTTTATAACAGCATCCCTCTCCAAAAGTGCCTTTTGGCAAGAGCGACAGTGGCCTGTGGCACAATCAAAAAAAATTCTAAGGGCCTCTCCAAAACCCTCCTGGGCCAGACTTTGCCAAAAGGGGAAAGCAAAGCAATGTGCAGTGACAACATGTTGCTAGTGAAATATAGGGACAAGAAAGATGTCCACATTCTAACTAGCATCCATAAGGATAGCAGCATCAATGTTCCAGTTCGTGGCTCCAGCACCACAACTTCCAAGCCTGCCTGCGTACTGGATTATAACCGCTTTATGGGTGGGGTGGATCTATCTGATCAGGTCATAAAGCCGTATAGTGCCATGCGTAAAAGTAAGACCTGGTACAAGAAGCTGGCAGTCCACCTCACCCAAATGGCAATGTATAACGCATTTGTGGTGTCCAGATACGCAGGCAATCGAAACACATTTCTCCAATTTCAGGAGACAATAATCAAGGCCCTTTTGTTTGACAACCCAGGAGGCGAGGGCACTTCTTTGGGAGATTATAGTTGCCGTATAATCCCAGGCCAGCACTTTCCCTCAGTAAATCCCCCCCACTGACAAGAAAACAAGATCCCAGAAAAGATGTCGGGTGTGTTCCAAAAAAGGCATTAGGAAAGACACTATCTACCAGTGTGAGACATGCCCCAAAAAGCCAAGCCTATGCATCAATAAATGCTTCAAAATTTACCATACCTCCACTGAGTTTTAGATTATTTTATTTATACACCCGTTTATTTTACAAATTGGCCATTCTAAATTGATTTTTGAAGCAGAGTAATTTTATATCAAATAATTTTTGCCCACAAAATTTAAAAGAAGCCCAAACAAAACTAAAAATTCTTACTGCACCCCTGGATGAATACCTAAAGTGGCTTCACGTTATAATTAGTCACACCAAATTAAAAAATGTTTGAAAAACCCCTAACAAAATTCTCACTATATCCCTAGATAAATACCTACTTGGTTTCACGTTATAATTGGTCACACAAAATTAAAATATTTTTGAAAAACCCCTAACAAAATTCTCACTATACTCCTAGATGAATACCTTGAAGGGTAGAGTTTTCAAAATAATGTCAGTTGGAATCACTGAAATAGCATACTTGAGATAAAAATTAAATTTTTATTTGACAGCATCATTTCATATAAATGTAATATTCCTTCAATACATATTTTTTTAAATAATTTTACTGAGTTTGCCTATTATTATAACTGATTGATGGGGCTAAAGAGATGTATGACTAGTCCCTTTGAAAAAAAGAAGTGACATTATAAAGCCCTGTTCTTTCATCCTGTGAACATGCTCAAGTTCTAATTTTTTTCCTCCAGTTCTCAAATATATTGCCCTTCAGTCCAATACAGTTCTAATTTAAATTCTCCCTGCTTTAACTGTTGTTAACAGCTGTGGACTGACACATTTGTTGGTCATCTGCTTTGTTGGCATGACACAGTTACATACACTGGCAAATGCACTTCTACGGGTTAATATGCTGTGGAAGGCAACCATGTACCAAAAATAATAGATTTGGTAAAAAAATTACCATCTAAATACCATGATTCTGGCTATGAAAACCTAGCGGTACAAACACTCATTAAACCACTAGGTGAATACCTTAGTGGTGCAGTTTTCAAAATGGGGTCACTTTTGGGGGTTTCTACTGTTTTGGTCCCTCCAGGGCCTTGAAAACACGACATGGCACCGAAAACCATTCCAACAATATCTGCGCTCCAAATGGCACTTCTTCCCTTCTGAGCCCTTCTGTGGGTCTAAACAGCCGTTTATGACCACATGTGGGGTATTGCCGTAATCGGGAGAAATAGCTTTACAAATGTTGGGGTGCTTTTTCTCCTTTATTCCTTTTAAAAATTAGAAAATTCTATGTTTTTTCTGAAACACAGTAGATTTTCATCTTCAAAAACTAATTCTAATAAATTCAGCAAAAGACCCGTGGGGTCAAAATGTTAACTATACCCCTAGAAAAATTTCTTGAGGGGTGTAGTTTCCAAAATAGGGTCACTTTTGGGGGTTTCTACTGTTTTGGTCCCTCCAGTGCGTTGCAAACGCGATATGGCACCAAAAACAATTCCAGCAAAATCTGCGCTCCAAAATCCAAATGTCGCTCCTTCCCTTCTGAGCTTTGGCGTGGGTCTAAACAACCGTTTATTACCACATATGGGGTATTGCCGTAATCGGGAGAAATTGCTTTACAAATGTTGGGGGGCTTTTTCTACTTTATTCCTTGTAAAAATTAGAAAATTCTATGTTTTTTCAGAAACAAAGTAGATTTTCATTTTCAAAGACTAATTCCATTAAATTTAGCAAAAAAACTGTTGGATCAAAATGCTAACTATACCCCTAGATAAATTCCTTGAGGGGTGTAGTTTCCAAAATGGGGTCACTTTAGGGAGTTTTCCACTGTTTTGGCACCACAAGACCTCTTCAAACTGGACATGGTGCCTAAAATATATTCTACAAAAAGGAGGCCCCAAAATCCACTAGGTGCTACTTTGCTTCTGAGGCCTTTGCTTCAGTCCAGTAGCGCACTAGGGCCACATGTGGGATATTTCTTAAAAAAACAGAAGAATCTGGGCAATAAATATTGAGTTGCGTTTCTTGGGTAAAACCTTCTGTGTTACAGAATTTTTTTTATTACAAATGAATTTTGGCAAAAAATATGAAATTTGTAAATTTCCCTTCTACTTTATTTTAATTCCTGTGAAATGGTTAAAAGGGTTAAAACACTTTCTGAATGCTGTTTTGAATACTTTGAGGGGTGCAGTTTTCAAAATGGGGTGATTTATGGGGACTTTCTAATATTTAAGGCCCTCAAAGCCACTTCACAACTGAACTGGTCCCTGAAAAAATAGCCTTTTGAAATTTTCTTGAAAATGTAGGAAATTGCTGAGAAAGTTCTATGTCTTGTAACGTCCTAGAAAAATAAAAGGACGTTCAAAAAACGATGCAAACATAAAGAAGACATATGGGATATGTGAAATAGTAGCTATTTTGGGTGGTATAACCATCTGTTTTACAAGCAGATACATTTAAATTTAGAAAAATGCTAATTTTTGCAAATTTTCTCTAAATCTTGGTGTTTTTCACAAATAAATATTCAATTTATCGACCAAATTTTTTCACTACCATAAAGTACAATATGTCACGAGAAAACAATCTCAGAATCGCTTGGATCGGTAAAAGCATTCTGGAGTTGTTACCACATAAAGAGACACATGTCAGATTTGTAAAAATGGGTCTGGTCCTGAAGGCCAAAATGAGCTCGGTCCTGAAGGGGTTAAAGTCAGTAAAGTGTTTAGAGACCGGAAGATCCAGCCTCTTCTTTCGTATTGTATACCTGTGCTGATTTAGACGGGTCTTGACATCGAGTGATGTCTCGCCCACGTATAATAGGTGGCATGGACATTGAAGTATATATACAACAAACACTGTGTCACATGTAAGGAAGTGGTTAATCAGAAAGTATTGACCTGTTCTTGCATGTCTGAAAAGATTCCCTTTTATCATAAGTGTACAATTCGTACAGCCAAGACATGGAAAACAGTCATTTTTAGGGGGGGTGTAGATACGTTTTGATGACTGATTTTGGCAGAGCCCATATCCGACCTCACTAGCCTATCTCTGCGATTCGACGATCTACGGTAAGAGAGCATGGGCATTTGTTGTAATTCAACCATCGTTTGAAGGCATCTGCCTAACATGGGCCAGTGCCTTCGAACGATGTCATTAATTTGATTACTCATTTGTGAAAAAGTGGAGATAAAGGGAATACGTTTGTCATTGACATAAAGTTCCTATTTTTTAAGAGGTCCGCTGTAGATTAATTCAACCCTATGTCTATGTCGATCTAATAATTGACTAGGATAACCCTTAACTTTAAACTTTGTGCATCCCAGAGATAACAGGGAGTCAACCTCTTTACAAAAATGTGTGTGTGTGTGTGTGTGTGTGTGTGTGTGTGTGTGTGTGTGTAGAACATAGGCACATTTCTCTTTAACCATAAAAAAGACACAGTACAGCTGAATAATGTGCACTGTATGCAGCAGAACCACTTGTATACCAGGTGGGCATGAACGGGGGCTGTCCTTTATATGAATGTAGAGACGATCACAGTAGTTAAGATGAGACAGATGTGGTTTAACCCCTTAAGGACACAGCCTGTTTTGGCCATAAGGACACAGCCAATTTTTTCAAATCTGACGTGTCACTTTATGTGGTAGTAACGTTGGAATGCTTTTATGCATCCAAACGATTCTGAGATCGTTTTCTCGTGACATAATGTACTTTATGTTAGTGGTAAAATTTGGTCGATATATTCAGTTTTTATTTGCATTTTTCTAAATTTAAATGTATTTGCTTGTAAGACCGATAGTAATACCACACAAAATAGTTACTAGTTAAGATTTACCATATGTCTACTTTTTTTCCATCATTTTTTAAAAGTTCTTTTATTTTTCTATGAGGTTACTAAGCTTCTAACTTTAGCAGCAATTTCTCACATTTTCCAGAAAATTTCAAAAGGCAATTTTTTCAGAGACCTGTTCAGTTCTGAAGTGGCTTTGAGGGCCTTATGTATTAGTAAGTCCCAATAAATCACCCCATTTTAAAAACTGGACCCCTCAAAGTATTCAAAACAGCATTCATAAAGTTTCTTAACCCTTTAGGTGTTGCACAGGAATTAAAGCAAAGTACAATTTTCATTTTTTTTTTGCCAAAATTCATTGGTAATCATTTTTTTTCTTTAACACAAAGTTTTACCAGAGAAACGCAACTCAATATTTATTGCCAAGATTCTGCAGATTCCGACATGTGGCCCAAGTGTGCTAATGGACTGAAGCACAGGCCTCAGAAGCAAAAGAGCAACCAGTGGATTATGGGGCCTCCATTTTTTTTTAGAATATATTTTAGGTCGTGTCGCATTTGCAAAGCCCCTGAGGGGCCAAAACAGTGCAAACCCTGCAAAAGTGACCCCATTTGGGAAAGTACACCCCTCACAGAATTTATCTAGTGGTATAGTGAGCATTTTGACCCCACTGTTTTTTTTGCTGAATTTATTGGAATTAGGCAGTGAAAATGAAAATCTACATTCTTTCCACTAAAATGTTGCATTTTTTAATTTTCACAAGGCAAAAATGAGAAAAACCACCCCAACAATTGTAAAGCAATTTCTCCCGAGTACGGAAATACGGTCATAAATTGCTGTTTGGACACACGGCAGGGCTCAGAATGGCAGGAGTGCTACTTGGCATGCAGATTTTGCTTGATTGATTTTTGGGCGCCATGTCGCATTTGCAGAGCCCCTGAGGTACCAGTTCAGTAGAAACCCCTGAGAAGTGACTTGATTTTGTAAACTATACCCCTCAGGGTATTCAGCTAGGGGTGTAGTAACTCAAGCACCCGTTAAGGCATTTTTTTGTGTGCATTTTGTTTGTTTGTTTGTTTGTTTGTTTTTTTATTAGAAATGAACGCTCAGTGGATGGTGCAAGGTGAAAATTGACATTTTCCACAGGTATATGGCATTTTAGTGCACAATAAATATGTTGTGCCCAGTTCGTGCCATTGAAGACAGATACCTCAAACTGTTAAGCGGGTTCTCCCGGGTATGGCGATTCCATATATGTGGATGTAAACTGCCATTTGGGCATGCTGTAGGGCTCAGAAGGGAGGGAGCGCCGTTTGGCTTTTGGAGTGAAGATTTTGCTTGGCAGTTGTTCTGTTTGGGGTTTTACTGGTATTTGAGTTTCTGGTGTGGGGGCAGAGGTAAGCTGTGCGGAGTACATCAGGGCATAATGAGGGGGTATAATAATGGGGTAAATAAATAATAATCCACACATGTGGGGCCAGTGTCGCACTAATAAATGGTGCCCAATCTTATCCGCTTTTAGAACGCTCTGCACATTTTGCATTGCCATATTCTAAGAGCCAAAACCTTTGTTATTTTTTCACCACCGTAGCTGTGTGAGGGCTTATTTGTTGCGGGACAATTTGTAGTTTTCATTGGTACCATTTTGGGGTGCATGCGATTTTTATTTTTTTGATCACTATTTATTGAATTTTTTTTGTTAAGCAGGGTGACAAAGAACCAGCAATTCTGATAATGTTTTTTTATTCTTTTTGTTTCGCGTTCACCATACACTATAAATGACAATTTTATTCTGCGGGCCGATACGATTACGGCGATACCATATGTATATAGTTTTTTATGCTTTGCAGCGTCTGCACAATTAAATCACTTTTGATTCAAATAATTTATTTTTTGTGTTGCCATATTCTGAGAGCCATAATAATTTTTACTTTTCATTCAGGACGTACTATGGTTTTTAATGGTATTATTTTGGGGTACATGCAACCTTTAGATCACTTTTTTTATCCTCTTTTGGGAGGGGTAGTGACTAAAAAACAGCGATTCTGGAATTGTTTTTCATTTTATTTTTTTACGTTGTTCACCGTGCGGGTAAAATAGCATGATATTTTTATAGTTCAGGTCGTTACGGATGTGGTGATACCACATGTGTACTTTTTTTTAATGTTTTCAGTTTTTCCTATAATAGAAGACTTATTTTGGGAAAAAAGGCGGTTATTGTTTTTTTAACGTGAAACTTTTATTTTTTTACTTTTTTACATTTTTATTAACTTCCGGCATGGGCTAATAGGCTTCTGTACTAGGAGGCCATGACAGTTGTCAGCCAGGACACACCGGTACGTCACGGTGCCTTAAAGCACTGCAATACAGGACGTAACGGTGCATCCTGGTGCGGCAAGGGGATAACAAGAACTTTTATTTGCTACACAACATTGCGGAAGGGTATAAAAGAATACACCACTGATATACCAAGGTTGGGTTACGCCCCAAGTGACTGTCAGGTGACACCCGTCTTGCAGTTCTGCCTTGGGTCACAGGAAGGCTGCCCCTACCACAACCTGCCCCACCTTCGTGTAATCTGCAGTCACTTAGCTTAGATATTCCCTGCAAATTCGTGGGCTCTTGCACTGTAGTGCTACGCCACTACCTTTCACGCATGGCCCAACCACCTACGGGTGTGAATGTGCAACGTACACTACACACAACTCAGCGCAACAAGTGTGTTACAAAGTACGGTCCCAGAGCATTATGTGGTATGCTGTACGCAGTGAAATACAAGTCTTTGTTAGAAAAGGGGTACCGTATCTTTAGGGATTAACTTTTACGTGCACTGATGAGTAATTGTGACAATAGTAGCAATGTGGTAACTTGCTTGTAGAATACAGCTTGAAACAGTTAACGCTGTAGGTGGCAGGAGGAGGAATTACTCACTGCCACTTGACTTGACTTTACACACTTCTGTGGCATGCCTTTATCCCCCTTTGCTCCACTAGTCTACCCGTCACCAGACTCTCTCACTTCCTATACAGGTCCAAGTCCAGAAACTTCACAGGAAACATTCCTATACAGGTCTCAGTACAAGTTACTTCACAGGACACTCATTTTACAGGCCTCAGTCCATTAACTACAGGACACACAAAAGGCCTCTAGGTAGCCACCTCCCAATAAGTGCTGGTTCTACGTTCTCCTAGGTGCTGACTTCTCACATCCCACACGGACCAAACAATGACTTCCAAACAGAGCCGGTTCTCTCTTACCACTCAGAACTTCTCTACCAGCGATCAGCACGGGCTTCAGGCTCCTTCACTGCATCGCTTTATGAACTTCAGGCCTCTCCTGCGGGTTACCAATTGTCTTATTGGGCTCTTCAGGTCCACTCAGCACCTCTCCTCTCAGCTTCCCATTGCTATACTTCACAGCCTACACGTCACAGTTCACCACCAGCCAAAGTCAGGGCCTAAATGCACGCACAGTAGCTCCATGTTCCCCATGTACAGCGCCCAACTACAAGCTTTCTTCAGACACAAGATCCAACAGCACTACATGCGGTCTGCCGCAATTTCCCCCAAATTGCACCAACACACCCACATCCCCTCTCTAGCTCCCACTGGCTCCTCTTAACAAGCGTCCTGGTGCACAGCACAGTTCCAAAACATTTGCTCTTATATAGTGCAAGGCTCTGCATGGGTCTGCACTAAAGCAGGCGCATATGACAGTCCACCAGTCCTCCATCAGCATGGACAACCAGGGTACGCAAAACATTTCAATACACCAATGAGTGCAGTACAATATACAATTGAAGACATAACTAAATGTAAAGAACATGGTAAAATAACATATTTAAAGTGGTATATATATACAAATTTAAAGGAACAGTTACATAATTTTACACAAGGGGGCAATTATGCAAAGGGTAGGGAAAGCACGTATGACTTCCTTATTTACAAGTGTCACCAAGGATATGACTACCTGTAATAATCATCTACATAGGGGCTTGAAGCAAGAATTCGACAAATAACTCATTCAGTGGTTAACAATGCTAAATTACAGTATACAATATTTAACCTTTTCCTGGAAGATTTTTGTTCCCATGCATTTAAGATAATGATGGAAATAGCATCTACAATATCCCTGGTATGTCCCCCATCATAGTGAGGTTACTTAAATGTAGAAAACCTATTACGGTAATTGCAAACGCGAATTCAATGTTATGGGCATTGTATGAACTTCCTGTAGTTTATAAAAAGCCAGCTGTGTCTGGAAGACTTCATTACACTCTATCTGTTATCACAGCGATATACATAAAATAGCTTATTTGGGCAACATCTGTATTTTCAGACTCCTCCATGAACAAGCACGCTTGGATCGGCTGAGTGAACATATTTATTTCATTGGGGAGATGATGGTACCTCTGACAGCGGAAAACAGCAAATAAGGAAAGTTGTAATGCCTGTTTTCGCCTAAGTATGCCATCGACTGATTTTTAGGCTTCCGCCAAACATATTAAATGGTCAGCCAACAATAATCTAATGCATATGACACTCTAAATCTGTTATTCTGCCAGGAAGCCTATATATAACTTGGAAAGATCTAGGAGCTTCCTGTTATAGAACATACAAAATGAGCTGAAAGTTAAATGGAAGTTTGATGTATTTTATATATTCCAACTATATGTAAGCAGCGTATCTCCACCCCTCCTGTCTGATATAATGTAGTATGTGTAAAGGATCTGCCAGACACAGCTTCTGTGTCGACGCCCGTGGTTAATCAGTCTGCACCTGCTCCTAAGTCTGATAGAGTGACTCGATCATCTACCACTCGGGCTGGGAGGCTGAGAAGTGGGAGAGCCTATCACAGCCTGGCCAGACGGAGCTAGCTCCCGCCCTCTGTCTATTTATACCTTCATTTCCTGCTCCTCCTTTGCCTGTGATTCTGCCTGTTTCCTGGCTCTGCTGCTGCTTGTACTATTGACCTCTGCTTCATATTGACCCTGGCTTTACTGACTACTCTCCTGCTCTACGTTTGGTACCTCGTACACTCCTGGTTTGACTCGGCTTGTTCACTACTCTTGTTGCTCACAGTGTTGCCGTGGGCAACTTCCCCATTTCCCTTAGCTTCTGTGTACCCTTGTCTGTTTGTATGTCGTGCACAAATTGAGCGTAGGGACCGTCGCCCAGTTGTACGCCGTCGCCTAGGACAGGCCGTGCAAGTAGGCAGGGACTGAGTGGCGGGTATATTAGGGCTCACCTGTCTGTCTCCCGATCCCGTCATTACATAATCACAGGCCCATATACCTTTTCTACCCTGGTCCCTGACACAACTATGGACCCCCTTGAGACCCTGGCTCAGCAAATGCAGGGCCTCTCCCTACAGGTCCAAGCCCTGGCTCAGAGGGACAACCAGCACGTTGCTACCCTGGTAGTGCCCCCCACCTCACCTCTTGAAGCCCACCTCAAGTTGCCTGACCGGTGCTCAGGGGACCGGAAGACTTTTTTCTCCTTTCGAGAGAGTTGTAGGCTCTATTTCCGTCTAAGGCCCCACTCCTCAGGTTCTGAGAGCCAGCGAGTGGGTATAATTATGTCCCGGCTCCAGGACGGGCCCCAAGAATGGGCCTTCTCCTTGGCTCCTGTCGCCCCTGAACTTTCCTCTGTTGATCTTTTTTTTTTTCTGCTCTCGGGCTCATATATGACGAGACTGACAAGACTGCCTTTGCCGAGAGTCAGCTGGTGACCTTACGTCAGGGTAAGAGACCCGTTGAGGAGTACTGTTCTGACTTTAGGAAGTGGTGTGTAGCTTCTCGGTGGAATGACCCTGCCTTGAGGTGCCAGTTTAGGGTCTGTCGAACGCCCTGAAAGACCTGTTAGTTAGCTATCCCTCTTCTGAATCTCTAGATCAGGTTATGGCTTTAGCGATACATCTTGACCGACGTCTCAGGGAACGACGACTTGAACGTTTTTGTGCTTTCTCCTCTGGCTCCCCCATGATGGCTCCCGAGGTTCCGTTGCTTCGTTCTTCCACGGAAAACTCGGATGAACCAATGCAACTCGGTGCCTCCGTGTCTCCCCAACAACGTAGAGAGCTCCGCAGGAAGAATTGTCTCTGCTTCTACTGTGGAGATGAGAAGCATCAAGTGAACAACTGTCCTAGGCATAAGAATAAGCAGCCGGAAGAACTTCCGCGCCTAAGTGAGCATCGGGGAGGTCACTTGGGTGCACAGGTATTTCCCGTAAATATGAAACCTAATAAGATCTTGCTTCCCCTTCAGGTTTCTTTTGAAGGTAGGTCTGCTACCGGCAGTGCCTTCGTGGATTCAGGGTCTTCTGCTAATATTATGTCTGTGGAATTTGCTATGTCTCTAGCTATGCCATTGATTGATTTGCCTAAACCTGTCCAGGTAGTGAGTATCGACTCCACTCCACTTGCTAATGGTTATTTTACACAGCATACCCCTGTTATTGAACTCCTTGTTGGCTCCATGCATTTGGAGCAGTGCTCTGTACTGGTGATGCAGGGATTATCGTCCGATTTGTTTTTAGGCCTTCCCTGGTTGCAGATGCATAATCCCACGAGTATATCCAGGAATGCCTGGCCAAGGGTTACATTCGCCCCTCTACTTTTCCGGTAGGTGCTGGCTACTTCTTCGTAGGGAAGAAGGATGGTGGTCTTAGGCCGTGCATCGATTACCGAAACTTGAATAAGGTCACTGTAAGGAACCAGTATCCCCTTCCTTTGATTCCTGATCTCTTCAATCAGGTTCAGGGTGCCCAATGGTTCTCTAAGTTTGATCTACGGGGGGCTTATAACCTTATCCGCATCAGAGAGGGGGATGAGTGGAAGACTGCGTTTAACACGCCCGAAGGTCATTTTGAATACCTCGTCATGCCCTTTGGGTTGTGTAATGCTCCCGCGGTCTTCCAGAATTTCATAAATGAGATTTTAAGAGACTACCTGGGGGTATTTCTTGTAGTGTACCTTGATGACATACATGTGTTTTCCAAGGACTGGTCCTCCCACATTGAGCATGTCAGGAAGGTGCTCCAGGCCCTTCGGGAAAACAAACTGTTTTCTAAAACCGAAAAAAGTGTGTTTGGGGTGCAGAAGATACCATTTTTGGGTCAAATCCTCACTCCTCATGAATTCTGCATGGACCCTGCCAAGGTTCAGGCTGTGGCTGAATGCGTCCAGACTGCCTCCCTGAAGGCGTTACAGTGCTTCCTGGGGTTTGCTCATTATTACAGGAGATTTTTTTGCAAACTTCTCGGTCATCGCTAAGCCTCTTACGGATCTTACTCGCAAAGGTGCTGATCTCCTCCACTGGCCTCCAGAGGCGGTCCAGGCTTTTGAGGTCCTTAAGAAGTGCTTTATCTCGGCCCCAGTGCTGATTCAGCCTAACCAAATGGAGCCATTTATCATGGAGGTTGACGCCTCCGAGGTGGGAGTGGGTGCTGTCTTGTCCCAGGGTACCAGGTCCCTCACCTATCTTCGTCCCTGTGCCTACTTCTCCAGGAAGTTCTCGCCCACTGAGAGTAACTATGACGTTGGCAACCGCGAACTCTTAGCCATTAAATGGGCATTTGAAGAGTGGTGCCACTTCTTGGAGGGGGCTAGGCACCAGGTAACTGTCCTTACCGACCACAAGAATCTGGTTTTCCTAGAATCTGCCCGGAGGCTAAACCCGAGACAAGCTCGATGGGCGTTGTTTTTTACTAGATTCAACTTTTTGGTCACCTATAGAGCTGGGTCTAAAAATATTAAAGCTGATGCACTGTCGCGTAGTTTCATGGCCAGCCCTCCTTCGGAGGAAGATCCTGCTTGTGTTTTGCCCCCAGGTATAATCATTTCCTCTGTTGATTCTGACTTAATCTCCGAAATTGCGGCTGATCAAGGTTCAGCTCACGGGAACCTTCCTGAGAACAAGCTGTTTGTTCCCCTGCAATTCCGGCTAAGGGTACTCAGGGAAAATCATGACTCTGCACTATCTGGTCATCCAGGCATCCTGGGTACCAAGCACCTCATTGCCAGAAACTATTGGTGGCCTGGGTTGACTAAAGACGTTAAGGCCTACGTCGCCGCTTGTGAAATTTGTGCTAGGTCCAAGACTCCCAGGTCCCGACCAGCGGGCTTACTATGTTCTTTGCCCATTCCCCAGAGACTTTGAACCCATATCTCCATGGATTTTATCACCGATCTGCCTCCATCTCAAGGCAAGTCGGTGGTGTGGGTTGTAGTAGACCGCTTCAGTAAGATGTGCCACTTTGTGCCCCTCAAGAAACTACCCAATGCTAAGACATTAGCTACCTTGTTTGTCAAACACATCCTGCGTCTCCATGGGGTTCCTGTCAATATAGTTTCTGACAGAGGGGTACAATTTGTTTCATTGTTTTGGAGAGCTTTCTGTAAAAAGTTGGAGATTGATCTGTCCTTCTCCTCGGCCTTCCATCCTGAAACTAATGGCCAAACCGAGAGGACTAATCAGTCTCTAGAACAATATTTAAGGTGTTTTATCTTTGACTGTCAATATGATTGGGTCTCCCTCATTTCCCTCGCCGAATTTTCCCTTAATAACCGGGTCAGTAACTCGTCAGGGGTCTCCCCCTTTTTCTGTAATTTTGGGTTTAATCCACGGTCCTCCTCCGTTTCACCTGGTGGTTCCAAAATTCCCGAGGTAGATGTCGTTCATCGGGAACTGTGCACAGTCTGGGCCCAGGTTCAGAAGAACCTAGAGGCGTCCCAGAGCATACAAAAGACTCAGGCAGATAGAAGACGTTCTGCTAACCCCTTGTTTGTGGTCGGAGATCTGGTGTAAATAGGGCCGTACAAGGTCTTTGAAGTCCTTAACCCTGTCTCCTTCCGACTGGAGTTACCCCCGTCTTTTCGAATACACGACGTGTTTCATGCCTCCCTCCTGAAATGCTGCTCCCCGTCCTTGGCTACCTCGAGGAAACCTCCGGTCCCTGTTCTCACCCCTGAAGGTGTAGAATTCGAGGTGGCCAAGATTGTGGACAGCAGGATGGTCCAAGGCTCCCTCCAGTACCTGGTCCATTGGAGTGGATAAGGGCCTGAGGAGAGGACTTGGGTACCCACCCGGGATCTTCACGCTGGGGTATTTCTCAGGAAGTTCCATCTTCGGTTCCCCAATAAGCCAGGTCCACCTAGAAAGGGTCCAGTGGCCCCTCATAAAAGGGGGGGTACTGTAAAGGATCTGCCAGACACAGCTTCTGTGTCGACGTCCGTGGTTAATCAGTCTGCACCTGCTCCTAAGTCTGATAGAGTTACTCGATCATCTACCACTCGGGCTGGGAGGCTGAGAAGTGGGAGATCCTATCACAGCCTGGCCAAACGGAGCTAGCTCCCGCCCTCTGTCTATTTATACCTTCATTTCCTGCTCCTCCTTTGCCTGTGATTCTGCCTGTTTCCTGGCTCTGCTGTTGCTGCTTGCACTATTGACCTCTGCTTCATAGTGACCCTGGCTTTACTGACTACTCTCCTGCTCTGCGTTTGGTACCTCGTACACTCCTGGTTTGACTCGGCTTGTTCACTACTCTTGTTGCTCACGGTGTTGCCATGGGCAACTGCCCCATTTCCCTTAGCTTCTGTGTACCCTTGTCTGTTTGTCTGTCGTGCACATATTGAGTGTAGGGACCGTCGCCCAGTTGTACGCCGTCGCCTAGGACGGGCCGTGCAAGTAGGCAGGGACTGAGTGGCGGGTAGATTAGGGCTCACCTGTCTGTATCCCTACCCCGTCATTACAGTATGTAGAGTAGTTCCCAATAAAGCTAAGTGCCCGCACGTTATAGGATCAATGATTACAAAACAGTGCAGCCCATAGGAATCACAGACTCCACTTCTCCTTACGGCATAAACCTACCAGCTATGTACACGCTCAATGTCGTATATTTGTTCATGTGTAATGGCACATATATAGTTGGAAATGTCTTTCCTACACAGTTCATTTCAGATTACATGTATAAGTACTGTTTTAAGAAAGGATGATAGCTAGCTGATTCAAATACAGGGCGCAGTATATTTCATATTCACCATACCGAAGAAAATTTTGCAATGGTAAATTTGGCTTGTGCCAAAACAACATTCTGTAATCTACAGTAGCAACACAAATAATTTGTAAAGCTGCCTCAGTGTCCTTATACATTTTCATTATGGTCTTTCTAAAACACAGTAAATCAATAGAATGCAGAGTTTGTTGTCAACCAAATATTCCACATAGGATTAAGTCAAAGCCATGCATTACAAAAATCACTATTAGCAAGGCATTAAAGTGAGTCAATTAATAGTACAATATACAGGACTGTGGCTGGGATGATATAATTAGACTAACCACAGGAGGTGAGAGACAGCCAAAACAGATTCTACATTATATTGTATTACAGTGCACTGTGGATCTTATATATTGCATCAGGTGATTTATATAGAATATATGATAAATTGTTAATTTTTTATAATAATTTTACTGAATAAAGGGGTTTTCCTGAGTTATTTTAAAAATTGGGCAATGTAGGAGGAATGCAAAAAAATAAAAGAAAAAAAGAGCCATTACTTACCTCTCGGATCCCCGCCATTGCAGCACCGCTGCTTCAATGTCTTCCCGCCGCTGTGCATTGACATAGCTGCAGCTATGATGTGCTTGTATACCCACATGATCGCTGCAGCCAATCACTGGTCTCAGTGGGTGTACGGCACAGGATCGCTGAGACCAGTGCTTGGATGCAGCGAACACGTGGGTATATGGGCACGTCATCGCTGTAGCTTTGTCAATAAACAGTGTTGGGAATAAAAAGGAGTAGTTACTATGAGACTCTCTGTGGCGTTGTTTCTCTGGGAAAATGCAAAGGCTCTTTTGTCTTCATGTATAAGAGCGTTTTATTGCATAAAACATAATTGCAGTGCACAAGATTACGCGTTTCGAGCCCGAACCAGGCTCTTAATCGGATACAAAACACTGTGTCTAATAAACAGTGATGGGGAGGAACAGAGATGTGGCGCTGGAACGACTGGTATCTGTGAGGGAAGTAATGGCTCTTTTTTTTTTCGTTGCATTCCTCCTACATTGGCCAATTTTTTTAATAACTCGGAAAACCTTTTTAAGTCTACTTTCAATCTTGATTTCAGTGCATTGCAGCAATAAAATAAAAAAAAGTTGCAAATGTGTGATATCCTTTTAGTGTTTTTCAGTCCAACACATTAAGGGATTACATCTAAATATTGAACACCTCGATGAAACAATACTGAAAAGGTGGGGCATTAAATCCACCAGATATCTGTGACTCAGGTATAAGCAGCTTTCTTTGATCATTCAAGTCTATTACAACTGTTGTACAAGTACAATCATGAAATATTTCCAATCAAAAATTAGACCCCCTAAAAAATACTAACAATTTCATCAATATTTTATAAAATGTGAATATAAACCATACAACTTACACTTTCCTTAAAGGAAGCTCAAGTAAGAAGGGAGTTTTACATTTTTAAATATCCACTAATAAACTTCTATGTAAAATACATAAATCCTGGAAAGGTGAAGATGCCAGCCACCACAGATTAATATCAAGCTGTGTGCCAGGAGGCTGTATGAAGACACATATATTCCCTGTGAGTCCATGTTCCGCCATATGCTTCTTGGTGAGAATAGTTCCATAATACGACGTCCAACGGAGCATGACTTTTTTTGTCTGTCACATTCATGAAGAATCTAACAAAGACAAACTCTGTATTCCTCTGTACACAATTGAAGACATACGGAGATACAGTAATGCAGAGGGTCCAATAGAAGTACCGTAGTAAGGCTTGGGGCAGATCAGTGGTTGCACAGAGCCGTAAAACACTCATGTGCATGAGCCCTAAAATAAACCCAGGCTCCCTGCGTCCTTGTATTGACTACCGGGGTCTCAAACAAATCACGGTGAAGAATAAATATCCATTGCCGCTGATCTCTGAATTATTTGATCGTATACGTGATGCCAAATTTTTTTACAAACTAGACCTGCGTGGGGCTTACAACCTAATCTGGAATTGCCAGGGTGACGAATGGAAGACTGCATTTAACACCCGTGATGGACACTATGAATATCTAATAATGACCTTCGGCCTTTGTAATGCTCCCGCAGTCTTCCAGGAGTTTGTTAATGATATTTTCTGTGACCTCCTCTATGTTTATGTAGTAGTCAATCTTGATGATATCTTGATTTTTTTTCTCCAGATCCTGTGACTCATCAGAGACATGTCCGTCAAGAGAATCGTCTGTACGCTAAGTTGGAGAAGTGCGTATTTGAAAAGGATGCTCTGCCCTTCCTCGGCTACATTGTCTCGAATAGAGGTCTCAAGATGGATCCTGAAAAGGTAAATTCTGTTCTGGAATGGCCACGCCCCCAAGGCTTGAGGGCCATACAGCGCTTTCAGGGATTCGCCAATTTTTACAGACAGTTTATTCCAAAATTAACCACACTGACTTCTCCTATCTCTGACCTCACTAAGAAAGGCATGAACACCAAGGTGTGGACTCCTGAGGAGGAGTCTGCATTTAATAGCCTGAAAAGTGCCTTCACGTCAGCTTCTATCCTCCATGATCCCGACATTTCTCTACAGTTCTCGCTGGAGGTGGACACATCCTCTGTCGGTGCTGGTGCACTCCTGTTCCAGAGAGATTCCAAGGGCAAGTCTATGGTATGTGGATATTTCTCTAAGCTCTTCTCCTCCGCAGAATGCAACTACTCGATTGGGGATCAGGAGTTACTGGCCATCAAGTTGGCCCTGGAGGAGTGGAGACATCTACTAGAGGGCGCAGCTCATCCCATCTTGATTTTTACGGACCACAATAACCTCACCTGTCTCCAGACGGCCCAACGGCTGAATCCTCGTCAGGCCAGGTGGTCACTGTTCTTTACCAGGTTCCAGTTTGAGCTCCATTATCGCCCGGCCAACAAGAATGTGAAGGCCGATGCCTTGTCCAGGTCTTTCGAGACAGAGGACACCGTGGAGATTCCACAGAACATTATTGATCTGTCTTGCATTGTCTCTGTCAAGCCTCTGCAAATTGAGGACATTCCTCCAGGGAGGACTTTTGTGCACCTGGCTGACCCAGGGAGAATCCTCCGCTGGGGACACTCCTCTAGACTGGCAGGTCACGCGGGGACCCGTAAGACCCGAGATCTGATTGCCCATAATTTCTGGTGGCCCACGCTGCCCAAGGACATTTTGGACTTTGTTTCGTCCTGCTCAGTGTGTGCAGCTAACAAGGTCGCACACTCCAGGCCTGCTGGCCTGCTCCAGCCATTGCCTGTCAGCATATAGCTATGGACTTTATCACTGACCTGCCCCTCTCTGTTGGATGCAGTGCTGTCTGGGTGGTGGTGGATCGATTTTCGAAGATGGCCCACTTCGTTCCTCTGACCGGTCTTCCTTTTGCTCCTCTACTGGCCAAGCTGTTCATCCAACACATATTCCGCCTGCACGGCTTACCGCAGCATATTGTGTCTGATCAAGGAGTTCAGTTCACCTCGAAGTTCTGGAGAGCCCTCTGCGGACTCCTAGGTGTAAATAAAGTTGGACCTTTCCTCGGCCTACCATCCTCAGTCCAATGGTCAGGTCGAGAGGTTCAATCAGATCTTGGAGAACTACTTACGCCACTTCATCTCCAAGCAGCATGATGACTGGGTGCAGTTGCTTCCGTGGGCTGAATTCTCTTACAACAATTACACCAGCGAGTCCACACAGAAGACACCGTTCTTCATTGTCTACTGCCAACACCCACAAATTCCTCTCCTGGTGCCTGAAACGTCCGAGGTACCAGCTGCTGACACGGCTTTTAGGGACTTTCTGCAGATCTGGCAGCAGACTCGATCCTCCATCCAGTGTCTTCCTGGCACGAAGGTCTGGCTGTCTTCCAGGAATATTCGACTGAGGGTGCCGTCGTACTAATTTGCTCCCAGGTTCCTCGGACCCTTCGTGATCCTACAGCAGATCAACCCTGTCGCCTACAAGCTTCGGCTGCCTCCTACCCTCAAGATCCACAACTCCTTTCATGTCTGCCTCCTGAAGCTGGTGGTTCTGAACCGCTTTACCAAGACTCCTAGCCCTGCAGTTGCCTCCAGCGGTCCTTCAGACACCTTCGGGGTTAAGGAGACCCTGGACATTAAAAAAGTAAGAGGAAGTACCTTTTCTTTAGTAGATTGGAAGGGGCTTGTTCCAGAAGAGAGGTCCTGGGAGCCAGAAGAGAATCTCCATGGTATTACCCTCATTAAGAGATTTCTCTCCATTCTGGTCCCAAGAGGAGGGGACGTAAGAGGGGGGATACTGTAACGTCCATGGTCGCTGACCACGAACTCCTTCCATCTTGACGATGCCCTTCTCTCCAGAGATGTTTGCACATACGGCAGTCCTGTTCCACAGTGACCACCAGGGTGTGCTCGCGAGCTCAGTCCAGACTCAAGAAACCAGAGTGCACGCATGTGGGAGATTGTGCTGATTGCTCCCTGATCACCCTGGGCTATAAGAAGGTCTCAGCCCCTTCCTCCTACGCCTGAGCATTGTTGTCGTATTCTAAGTTTGTCTTGCAAATTGTCCCCTAGTGTTTCCTGCTTCCAGTGTTCCCTGTTCCTGTATCCTATAACCTGTATCCTGATTTAGTGCCATGTTGCCGTGCTGTATACCACGCCTGCCCTGCTACTCCTCGCCTGACGTCTACCTGCTGCCTAGTACCAGCCAAGCCTGCCTTGCTACTGTCCGAGCTGCCACAGGTACCCTATATGAACTATAGACTCTGACCTGCGCCCTGTTGGCCAGCTGCCATACCGCCAAGGCGGTACGGCCCTGTAGGTCCACAAACCCTACGTGACATATACATGGGATAAAAAGTATTGTGGCACAGGGGAAAAAGTATAAAATACATCATGGACTTTCTTACTATGAACCACAAACATAAAAAAAAAAAAAATAATTTTCTGAAATCCCAAATAGCTCAGGATGGCAAGTGTCACCTGTCCAATACACGTTAAAAGAGGATTCAGGAAGCCAAAATTGTATTAACGCTGGTTAGGGTGCGAAGTCTACAGGATTTCCAAGTATTCACCTGTTAAGAGATGCTCTCACAAGTAGATCAATTCAAGTATGGCCGGAAAGAAATACAGACTCACGCAGTGCTAGGTGTATCGTGCAGATTCTGAAAAGCCCCAGTCTACGGATTTTATTTATACACAAAAAGTTATTGTATAAGCAGAATCATATTATGATATTCAATACACAAGTTTGAGCCACCCGTTCTTCAGCTTGGCCAATCAGCGACAAGAACTTCCCCCTAGAACAGAAGTAAAATTGTAACAAAATGGCAGGGACGCTACATACCCAAAGTTTTCTGCACTCCCAGAAAGTTAGTCTCAGTAAATTCAATAACAAGGAATTAACCCTTATACTCTAAGATTTTCCCATCTTTTTGTTGTTAACTTACTTTGTCATGGCGGCCTGTACAGGAACCTACCTATCATGAGTTACAGTGGAGACTATGGTATGGCACAAATTTACACGGGTAGCCATGTAAACTGCGGGATCATCAAACTTGCCTTGAGATCCTTTCCCACAGATCAGCCACAAATCCTTTATCTAAAAAAACAAAGGAGGTGTTTTTCGACCACACATGAGTCTATCCCTTCCTAACCCCTTCTTACCCTACATAACTAAGTTAAAACAAACTAGAGGGGTCTTATTTTACAGAAGATATAGCAATTGAAACAAGTGAGAAGTATAAGGATAATTAAAATTACAAGTATAGGGCAGAAAATCCAGTTAAACTCCTTTTTGCCGTTGGGGACCATCCCTTGAAGACATCATACCAGTAATGTTGGGTATCAGTCTCTATCTTGGTTCCCAAATCGACAAGTCGCTTGCCAACAAAGGTAGAGTAAATCTGTCTCTTGGTCGGCGTCTTATTTCTAATCTGTAAATGTTGATAAAGCGGCTTGGTACTATTTTCTTATCTTGATCATTTCCTCGAGAGAAAGAGTAATATTCGAATCGGGGTGTGCATAGGGACAATAGTACAAAATTACTTGTTGATTCAAGTCAGGAAGAAAAGAGAAAGCTTCATTGTACAAAGTTAGATGAGTAACGTTAGACAAACATACAGAAAAAGGGTTAGCCAAATTAAACATACTATTAGTTATATTATTTGAAGGTAATACAATGGGGAGGAAACCTCCAGCTCACCAGCTCGCCTCCTGACAGTCCTGCTTCGCCCGGATCTCCGCAACGGTCCACGGTAGGCAATGGTACAAAAAGAAAGGATTTGATCCAGCGCTGCAGTGATGTACTTTAAAAAGGAACGTATTCCCACTTTTATTAGTATCAAAAGACTTGTTTAAAATTTCAATAACAGGCTTGGCGTCAAGGCAGTATTAGGTAGGTGTAATGGGCCTACGCGTTTCAAGCACGGCTGGTGCTCTTAGTCATGGCATTCATTCACTCACTGGGACACAAGAGTATGGGTTTATATAGTTGATTTTAGATAGGTGGAGCTGAAAAGCCTTACCAGGTGATTAATCAGAGACACCCTATGTATGTGTTCTGGTGATTAGATACAGCAGTTTAACCCTTCCAGGTATATAAATGAACACTATGCAAAAAACCTTAGGGTCACTACAATAATCATGTTTTTATTGTCTATTTTACCATTTTTAATTCTTTTTGGAATTTTGTATGATGTTTATACATGTGAATCCCTGTTTTGAGTAATTTATTAACTCACGGTTTGTTGCAGTGTAGAACGTAGAAAATCGCAGACGGAAGACGGATCGCAAACAACCGCATCAAGAACGGGACACTGGCGACTCAACACAAATGTGAGTAAATTCAAACTTTTGTTAAACTCGTGTCCCTGTGTGTGAATGATTCCCAATTACATACCAAAATTGCAACCAGTTTCAACATAAGAAAAACATAAAGACGGACATTTAGAAAAAGGAAAGAAAATGTTAAAAATGAAATATATCATAAACAAAGACACAGTTGATTGGGTTTATACATATGTAATAGAAATAAATTTCTCCTAACAATCCTGTAACCCTAGAGATATAATCAACTGGGTTTTGCATTAGATTTTTTGGAAATTCTTCCGTAGACAACTGAAAAATATATACAGTGGAAACTTTCAGTTATATAGATTAATTTGAGATGTAATCATGTCATAGTAATGTATAAAGGGGTTTAATATTTTATTATATCTACCCGGATACTCATATATACTTATAACTTGAAAAATTGTTGTATACATTTTGTGTCGGCTATCACTCTATTAACGCACAAAACATTGGCTAATGCTTTTGTTATTTTACTGAATTATAAGTTTGGACATGAATTTGGTAATTTCGAAAAAATTGGTGGTTCTGGTTGGAATGCCTGAACTAATGGTCGTGATGTATTACCTTCTTGTTAAAGATTCGATTAATGTGAGCAAATGTAAAAACTGTTGTTTATCCCCTGTATGAGAATTATTATTAGAATGACATTCATATTGATATTGATAAAGATGTCACCCTGACCACTATAGAATATATAGTTAGAGGTGTGGTCATTGCATGACCTAAGTAGGGTCGTGCAGGTATAAGATGGCTTATAGTGACTTCTATTTGAGAAGATGAAATATAACTTATAAACCCATGTTTTGACATAAAAGATTAATTATGTAGTTGATATAGAGATAATTGTTTATATACTATATTCTATATGTCAAAATTAATGTATATATAAAATATCAATTTTATTTCCCCCAATGAAACCCACTACATATAAATGTTATGAAGTCCAAAGCGGATTAATAGAAACAATGAAGGAATTTGGTTATCCTAGCTGATTTAATATAGAAACATCAATTCCTTCCTCAAATTCAGACCATGCGGAAATCTTGTTTTTAGATTAAATATCCAGAACGCTTCACGTGTCAGGAGTGTTTTTTTCAAATCACCCCCGCGAATGTTGTTCCTTATTTTTTCTATAGCATAAGTTTTCAAATAGGTTATATTACGATTGTGACAGGTGATGAAATGTCGCGCGGCATTAGATATGTTAATAATTGCCGGATTCCTAATATAACTAAGATGCTCCAAGATTCTTATTTTAAACCTTCTGATAGTGCTCCTCACATACTTCAAATTGCAACTAGTGCATTCTATTATGTATATTACGTGATCACTATTGCAATTAATGTATGACTTTATGGGATGGCTGTTCTGGCCGCTAGAGTCTTCAAACTTTCTGACAACTTTGGTATGATTACATACCTTGCATGGGTGGGATCCACATTTGTAGAAGCCCTCTTGTTCGAGCCATGTTGGATTACTTGTGTTGGTTTTTAGTAATGAGGGTGATAAAATGTTCCCTATTGTTGATCCTCTACGTGCCACTATCCTGCACCCCTGTTTTAGTATATATTCCAACCTTGCGTCGTCGTACAGTATTGGAATATATCGATTGATCATGCTTTTGATAATGGGAAACTGATTGCTATATTGTAAGCTTAGTGTGGGAATCTCCTTGTCTGTTTTGTTGATAGGAGTGACATCAGATTTATCTATCAATAGATTTTGTCTATCTTTGGTTCTCACTATCTCCTTGGCCCTTTTGAGCATCCAATCCAAAAGGGCCAAGGAGATAGTGAGAACCAAAGATAGACAAAATCTATTGATAGATAAATCTGATGTCACTCCTATCAACAAAACAGACAAGGAGATTCCCACACTAAGCTTACAATATAGCAATCAGTTTCCCATTATCAAAAGCATGATCAATCGATATATTCCAATACTGTACGACGACGCAAGGTTGGAATATATACTAAAACAGGGGTGCAGGATAGTGGCACGTAGAGGATCAACAATAGGGAACATTTTATCACCCTCATTACTAAAAACCAACACAAGTAATCCAACATGGCTCGAACAAGAGGGCTTCTACAAATGTGGATCCCACCCATGCAAGGTATGTAATCATACCAAAGTTGTCAGAAAGTTTGAAGACTCTAGCGGCCAGAACAGCCATCCCATAAAGTCATACATTAATTGCAATAGTGATCACGTAATATACATAATAGAATGCACTAGTTGCAATTTGAAGTATGTGAGGAGCACTATCAGAAGGTTTAAAATAAGAATCTTGGAGCATCTTAGTTATATTAGGAATCCGGCAATTATTAACATATCTAATGCCGCGCGACATTTCATCCAGAACCACCAATTTTTTCGAAATTACCAAATTCATGTCCAAACTTATAATTCAGTAAAATAACAAAAGCATTAGCCAATGTTTTGTGCGTTAATAGAGTGATAGCCGACACAAAATTTATACAACAATTTTTCAAGTTATAAGTATATATGAGTATCCGGGTAGATATAATAAAATATTAAACCCCTTTATACATTACTATGACATGATTACATCTCAAATTAATCTATATAACTGAAAGTTTCCACTGTATATATTTTTCAGTTGTCTACGGAAGAATTTCCAAAAAATCTAATGCAAAACCCAGTTGATTATATCTCTAGGGTTACAGGATTGTTAGGAGAAATTTATTTCTATTACATATGTATAAACCCAATCAACTGTGTCTTTGTTTATGATATATTTCATTTTTAAAATTTTCTTTCCTTTTTCTAAATGTCCGTCTTTATGTTTTTCTTATGTTGAAACTGGTTGCAATTTTGGTATGTAATTGGGAATCATTCACACACAGGGACACGAGTTTAACAAAAGTTTGAATTTACTCACATTTGTGTTGAGTCGCCAGGGTCCCGTTCTTGATGCGGTTGTTTGCGATCCGTCTTCCGGCTGCGATTTTCTACGTTCTACACTGCAACAAACCGTGAGTTAATAAATTACTCAAAACAGGGATTCACATGTATAAACATCATACAAAATTCCAAAAAGAATTAAAAATGGTAAAATAGACAATAAAAACATGATTATTGTAGTGACCCTAAGGTTTTTTGCATAGTGTTCATTTATATACCTGGAAGGGTTAAACTGCTGTATCTAATCACCAGAACACATACATAGGGTGTCTCTGATTAATCACCTGGTAAGGCTTTTCAGCTCCACCTATCTAAAATCAACTATATAAACCCATACTCTTGTGTCCCAGTGAGTGAATGAATGCCATGACTAAGAGCACCAGCCGTGCTTGAAACGCGTAGGCCCATTACACCTACCTAATACTGCCTTGACGCCAAGCCTGTTATTGAAATTTTAAACAAGTCTTTTGATACTAATAAAAGTGGGAATACGTTCCTTTTTAAAGTACATCACTGCAGCGCTGGATCAAATCCTTTCTTTTTGTTCTATTATTTGAAGTTATAATACAAACAGACTGTGGATATACTTCTAGGAAAAACAGCAAATCCATGGGCTATATAGTCCATTCACACTTGTTATAAGTGTGTTGCAATAAACCTAGCTCCTACACTGGAGCATATTGATGGCAGATCAACCCATCTGACGTTTTTGAACAGAAGGAAAAATTATAGGTCTTGTTATTTGCACCTACGTGGGTGTCATGAAACTTAGGCAACCAATACTCCGGTACATTTACTGGTGGGCCAAAAACTACTGGTAACATATAATTTACATTGAAATGTACGACCTGTCCTGCACACCATGTATCTCTTCATTGTATTGAGTCAGGCTGTAACAAGACCCAATTATTAACAGGTATGTAGGAAACAAACATTTTCCTCCATACCTGTTCATTGTTAGTCATAAAACTGACTAGTGCATTATTCTTCTGCATCATATCATATATGCTTTTACACTACAGGTAGTCCAATTTATGAATTTTGTGACATTTGTAGAAACCTTTAATGCTGCCAATTGTGAATCATTGAACAAATGTAAAAATTCCTTATCCCAATTTAATGACTGCCTCTGCGGGATAAAGGTGGTAGGTAACCAATCTGCCTGTATATCCATGGCTATGGATACATCTTGGCCAAACCCGCCAATTTTTCCATTCAATGACACTATATCTATACCATTCAAAAGGCCCAATCCCGTTCCTGCTCCTCCTCACAAAGCGTCATACCAGGCTCTTTTGAATTCTACATTTTCTAGTTTCAGGGAATGTAATGTTGAAGGTAATTATTTTCTTTTGTAGCTGGTTTGCTGTATCTATACAAGTAGAGGGGAATTTAACTATATTATCAATATTGACTTTTTATTTTTGTTTTTAGGCCCCATTGTTTGGGATTGTGGAATCGCTCTGACACTAACATTTTATCTATAGGAACAGCTATTATGTTATTATAATCATTACTACTATTTTGGCATCTATCAACCACATATAAACCTGTCATTCTCTGTCCCTCCCGTTGATAACTGGGAGTTGTCAAAAATGAAACATTTTATCCTAGTTTCATTGTGTAGTGTCACTTAGATCAAGTTCCCCTTGGGGTTCCATTAACATTCTTCCTGGAATCGGGAATCCTTTTTCTACCGACTTTCATAAAGTCTTTATCCCTGTTACAGTAACATTAACTACTGTGTAGCGGGAATTGGCTGAACATGTAAAATTGTCTTGAGTTCGGTCATGTTTGGAGTTTATCCAATCCCATGTGCCTCTACCAATATTTGTCAAATTTATTAAAGTATATCCTGGTGCATATGAATGTGTGCGTAGAAAGCAAATGAACAATGGTAGAGTTTGTTGAATAGGAGGCTTTTTCAGAAATCTTTTACAGTGAGATGTGTGGATCCACATAGGCTTGCCTTACACCTTTATAGACGTAGGTGTGATAAGCTGGACTTGGTAAGGATCGTCAATTCTGGGTTGTAGTGCTTTCCTGACATGCCTCTTAATCGTCACCCAATCTCCTGGCTCGAGAAAATGGATACTTGTCATGCACTTCGGATCTGGAATAGAACTAAAAACACGGTGATGCATCTGTTGTAAATTCTTTTGTAATGCACCCACATACTGTATGTAGTCAAATATGAATGTAAATTCTGCAACTGCTGTGGAAAGCATAATCCTGTTTTCAGTGATCTACCAAACAAATTTTACCAGGGCTAGGTGTAGTCTTTCTGTTGCGTGTAGTTCTGAGTACAGTGCAAGTGGGTGACAAGCTGTCCATGGTTTTCCTGTCTCTGTCATTGCTTTCTGAATTTTCAGCTTTAATGTTCCATTTAATCTCTCAACCTTGCCACTGCTTTGTTGGGGGTATGGTGTATGGAATGCTTGTGTGATCCATAAGTCTGTCATTATTTCTTGAAGTGCTTCTCCAGTGCAGTGTGTACCTCTGTCACTTTCTGTAGCCTCAGGTACACCATATATGCACACCACTTCTGACATTAGTTTGTTTTTTGCTATGGTTTTTGCTGTGGCTTTGGTAGTAGGCCATCCCTCAGGCCACTCAGAGAAAAGATCAATGCATACTAACACATATTTATAGGTACTCACCTTTGGCAATTGTATAAAATCAATCTGCAGTCTCTGGAACGGGTACAATGGCCTGGGGGTACATCTTTGTGGCACCATCACAGTTCTCCAAGCATTAAGGCAAGCACAGACAACACACCCCTGGACAAACTTGGCAGCAGAATTGTTGAATTCCGGGACTACTCAATGTTTACTTACCATACTTTACCATTGTTTCTTTTGACTGGTGAGTAGGGCCGTGTGAGAGGAAACGCATCATAGGGTATGATACCCTTGGCAGGTACAGTTTAAGACTCACAGACCATAGCCCATTCTCACCTAACTGTGCACTCTTAGTCCATTCTGTTTTTTTCTCCTGGTTGGAGACTGGGTTCTGAAACTTACGCAGTTGATCCAAATTCACCTCCCCTGCCTTTGGCAAGGCTTCCACAACATACATCATCACGGGGAGGGGGAGCAATGTGGCTGCCTTAACAGTGGAGTCCGCCCTTCAATTTCCTTCTGCTTCACATATCTGCTCTATGGTATATACTTGAACCCTAGCTATTGCTACCTGGGTATGCAGCTCAAATGCTCTGAAGAGCTGGGCTACCATACTTGCATTCTTAATGGGTTTCCCTGAGGACGCAATAAAGTCCCTGATGCCAAATAGGACCATCACGTGCAATGCCAAATGCATACCTGGAATCAGTGAAAATGTTTGCCGTCTGATCATTAGCTATTATACAAGCCTCCGTGAGTGCATTCAGCTGCGCCTCTTGTGCTGACATACTAGGAGAATGTGCCTCCTGCTTAATTACCTCATGGAGGGTTATTATGGCATACCCAGTTTTGTACTCTCCATCCTGATGGTATATAGATCCATCTACAAAATGCTCAAGATCTGAATTAGGAATTTGGTCTGTACATACGTTTTCAAGACCCTGTGTTTTCAAATCTGACATGTGTCACTTTATGTGGTAATAACTTCGGAATGCTTTTTACCTATCCAATTGATTCTGAGATTATTTTCTCGTGACATATTGTACTTTATGATAGTGAAAAAATTTGGTCGATAAATTCAATATTTATTTCTAAAAAAACACCAAGATTTGGAGAAAATGTTTAAATTCGCATTTTTCTAAATTTAAATGTATCTGTTTGTTAAAACACATAGTAATACCACGCAAAATAGTTATTAGTTTACATTTACCATATGTCTACTTTATGTTTGCATCATTTTTTAACATTCTTTTCTTTTTCTAGGACGTTACAAGGCTTAGAACTTTAGCAGCGATTTCTCATATTTTCAAGAAAATTTAAAAAGGCTATTTTTTAGGGACCAGTTCAGTTCTGAAGTGGCTTTGAGGGCCTTATATATTAGAAAGTCCACATAAATCACCCCATTTTGAAAACTGCACCCTCAAACTATTTAAAACCGCATTCAGAAAGTGTTTTAACACTTTAGGCGTTTTACAGGAAATAACGCAATGTAGAGGTGAAATTGACAAATTTCATTTTTTTTGCCAAAATTCATTTGTAATAAAAAAAATTCTGTACCAGAGAAAGTTTTACCCGAGAAATGCACTCAATATTTATTACCCAGATTCTGCAATTTTTAGAAGTATCCCACATGTGGCCCTAGTGTGCTAATGGACTGAAACACAGGCCTCAGAAGCAAAGGAGCACCTAGTTGGGGCCTCCTTTTTTTAGAATATATTTTAGGCACCATGTCATGTCTGAATAGGTCTTGTGGGCCAAAACAGTAAAAAAAAACAAATGTGACACCATTTTGGAAACTACACCCCTCAAGGAATATATCTAGGGGCATAGTTAGCATTTTGAACCCACCGTTTTTTTTGCTAAATTTATTTGAATTAGTATGTGAAGAAAATCTACTTGTTTTTTGAAAAAAACGTCGAATTTTTTAATTTTTACAAGGAATAAAGGAGAAAAAACACCCCAACATATGTAAAGCAATTTCTCCAGATTATAGCAATACCCCATGTGTAGTAATAAACTGCTGTTTGTACCCACAGCAGGGCTCAGAAGGGAAGGAGCACCATTTGGATTTTGGATTTCTGATTTTGCTGGAATAGATTTCAGTGCCGTGTCGCGTTTGCAATGCACTGGAGGGACCAAAATAGTGGAAACCCCCCAAAAGTGACCCCATTTTGGAAACTACACCCCTCAAGGAATTTTTTTTAGGGGTAAAGTTAGCATTTTGATCCCACAGTTTGCTGAATTCATTGGAATTAGTCTGTAAAGGTAAAAATCAACTTTTTTTTCTGAAAAAACATAGACATTTTTAATTTTTACAAGGAATAAAGGAGAAAAAGCATCCCAACATTTGTAAAACAATTTCTCCCAATTACGGAAATACACGATATGTGGTAATAAACTGCTGTTTGGACCCACAGCGGGGCTTAGAAGGGAAGGAGCGCTGTTTGGCTTTTGGAGCTCAAATTTAGCTGAAATGGTTTTCGTGTGCCATGTCGCATTTGCAAAGCCCCTGAGTGTAATGTCCATGGCTGCAGACCGTCGTTCAGCCTTACCATCTGACGGCTCTGGCCATGGACGTCTGTGTTCCCGGCGGCATCTCCCTCCAGGGAGATGCCGGCACTCACTTCCGGGTTCTGTGACTGGTTCCCGTGCGCGTGCACGGCCTTAAAGGGCCAGTACGCATCCAGCTGTCTATCATCAGTATTAGCCCATAGTGCTGCTGGACTATAAAAATGGCTCTGCCCACTTGTTCCTTGCCTGAGAGTTTTTGTATACCTAAAGTTTGTCTTGCAAATGGTCTTCCAGTATTTTCCAGTTCCCAGTGTTACCCATTCCTGCTGCCTGTACCCTGTATCCCGTGCTATCGTATTTACAGTGAGACTCAAGTCGTGTCTTCCGCTGCATCTACTGTGTCATCTACAGTGAAAGTCAAGTTTTGTCTCCGCTACTGTCTACATTGCATTAGGTACCCGTTCTGGACTATAGACATTGTTTTGTACCTAGTTGGCCAGCTGCTAGTCCGCTACGCGGTACGGCACAGTGGGTCCACACCCCGCGCCGTGACACTGAGAGGCCAAAACAGTGTAAACTACACAAAAGTGACCGCATTTGGGAAACTACACAACTTAAGGAATCTATCTAGGGGTATAGTGATAATTTAGACCCCACAGGTCTTTTGCAGAATTTATTAGAATTAGGTCGAGAAAATGAATATCAACGTTATTTCCACAAAAATGTTGGATTTTTTCAATTTCACAAAGTTTAAAGGATTTGTAAAGCAATTTCTCCAGAGCATGGCAATACCTCACATGTGGTCATAAATGTTTTTTCATTAGAAAACTTTTTCTTTTTCATTTTTCCCTCCCCCTCCCTTTCCAAGAGCCATAACTTTTTTATTTTTCCATCAATAGGGTGGTGTGAGGGCTTATTTATTTTTTTGCGGGACGAGCTGTAGTTGTTATTGGTACCATTTTTTGGTACATACAACTTTTTAAGCACTTTTTATTACATTTTTTGTTAGAGCCAAGTGACCAAAAAACTGCGATTTTGGCGTTTTAAATTCTTAATTTTTCACAGTGTTCACCGTGCGAGTTAAATAAGGGTATATTGTAATAGTTTGGACTGATACAGACACAGTCTTACCAATTTTGTGTATTTTTTAAAAAAAGTGTACATTAGTTTAGAGAAAAAATTTGAAAAGGGTTTTTTTGGATTTTTTTTCTCTAATAGTAACTATTTACTTTTGTTTTTACACATTTTATTAGTCCCCCTAGGGGACTTGAACCAGCAATCAGTAGATAGCTGGTACAATACACTGCAATATTAATGTATTGCAGTATATTGTCATTTTTACAGGCTCTTGTATGTTATATTATGCCCAGTTTGTGCCACTGAAGACATATACCTCATAAAATATTAACCGGGTTCTCCCGGGTATGGCGATCCCATATCGGTGGACATAAACTGCTGTTTGGGCACGCTGCAGGGCTGAGAAGGGAGGGAGCAGCATTTGGCTTTTGGAGCGCAGATTTAGCTTGGTAGTAGTTCTGTTTGGTGTTTTACTGCTATTTCAGTTTATAATGTGGGGGCATATGTAAGCTGTGTGGAGAACATCAGGGCATAATAAGAGGGTATAATAATGGGGTAAATAAATAATAATCCGCAGATATGTGGCCAGTGTCGCACTGATAAATGGTGCCCGATCTTATCCGCTTTTGGAATACTGCACATTTTGCATCGCCATATTCTGAGAGCCAGAACTTCTTTATTTTTTTCTCCACCGGAGCTGTGTGGGGGCTGTAATATACACCTGACACCCGCTTGCGATGGTGCATGCTCAGCTTCTGAGCCCGCATCAGCAACACAACATATCAGTACATTGTGTTGCGTTAAGTCCTTAACGACAACAACGTACTATTACGTTGGATGTCATTAAGGGGTTAATACAGTACAGCATGGTATAAAAGTAAAAAAAAATAAAACAAAAACCTGAGCAGAGGTTTTAATCTCCTCTCATTTATTGGACATCTGGCTTCACGAGGATGACCATACTGCACACAGAGAGCTTATACAGCCAGTCATATTTCAAGCAGAGTTAGTAAAACAACAATATTCAGAAACAGAAGTATACAGGGAAAGTCCCTCTCCATTCAGTCCATGAAGGCATGGCTGGGGAATATCACTGGGGCCTCCAAGTTGTTAGAGTTGCTCTCAAAGTAGAATTTAAGTTCAGCCGGAAAAAAATGCAGACACACGCAGTGCTAGGTGTATCATGCAGATTCTGAAAAGCCCTAGAATACAGTTTTTATTTATACACAAAGAGTTATTGTATAAGCATAATCATGTTATCATATTCAATATACAAGTATGAGCCACCCGTCCATCAGCTTGGCCAATCAGCAACAAGCACTTTCCTCTGAAGTAAAATTGTAACAAAATGGCAAGGACGCTACATACCCAAAGTTGGCTGCACTCCCAGAAAGTTAATCTCAGTAAATTTAATAGCAAGGAATTAACCTTTATACTCTTACACACCCTTTAAATTACACAAGGAGATGTGGACTTTGCTGCAGGTGGATGCCCAGGTTACAGTCCCCAGAATAGTCTTGGACTGGTGGTAGTCTACTATGGTGAGCTTAGGAACAAAGACAAGGGCTGTCACCAGGAAAGCACACAGGATGCAATAGACCAAATTTCAAGATGGGAGCATGGTAAAAAGTGTAGCCAAAGGTCAGAGCCAGGAAGTACCAGGCAGATAATCCAGATGACAAGGCAGGAGTATAGTCAGGAATGAAGCTGAGATCAGGATCCTGGAGTAAAACTACAGGAACCAGGCACATGCAGCAAGGGTAACAGATAGAGACATTGTCAGGAGCAGAGCCGAGTTTAAGAACAAGATCAAATACAGTAGTCTATAGCAACAAACCTTAATAACCAGGCAGCATCCAGCAGCAGGGATCTGCTTCAAATAGGCTGCCAGGCCTGAGGTCACCTGGAGCAACCTTTGACACAGACGGTGACTAAGAGCAGGAGGAGTGTGTTCTGAAAGAACAGGACCGCTGTTGAGTATCTGAATGAAGCCGTGGAAAGGAGAGTCAGGTAGCCCAGCAACCCTTCACAACAAACGACCGGGACCGCGACCACTAGAAGGACCGGACACTGTAGCGGGGAGTGGTGAGTAACAGCAAGTAAAAAATCTGTTTGCATTTATGTCACACAAAATAAGATTTTTATCAATATTCCTCATATGTGTATATCAAAAAGCCATAAAGTTTCCATATTTTTATGTAGAAAAATAGACTTTATAGGACCGGTAGCTGGTGTTGTTGGACAAATTGTTTTTTTCTCCTTGGAATTAAAGAAATGTACTTTCATTACTGTCAGAACATATAAAAGCAATGACAAATACACTCTGCCGTAAATAGTGGTTTCTAAATAAAGTCAGATTTTAAATTGAGTTGGTTTAGTTCTAATTGGGTACAAGAGAGTGAATACGCACAGAGAGAAAATAAATCTACTGCTTCTCCCACCTCATCTAAGGCTCTTCTACCCAACAAGTTGCAGTATTGATTGAATTTCTGTGTATCAGCAAATTAAGCAAACAGCAGCGTGATCTGACTTAGAGGAGTTATCACGGTCAGGAGGAGAAAAGGCCAATTTAATGTGACTAATATGCAGCCAGGTGACAATTTGCCAATAGATTATCAGGACTGGCGTACATGATTCCAGCTTAATATATAGTACACTGGTAAGAGAGGATTTCTTTCAGATCTCAATTTATCAAGGTTGTATTACATCAGTTGCTTTTTAGACAATGGTGATATTTTATTAAGGCTGGCATCTGGAGTGTTACTAATTTGTCTGCACAAGCTTCTCAATTAAACATCATATAAATATGTTTACATTTTTCAATAATAATACACTCCTCAACATTGAAATTGCAACACCAACAAGGAAAACTTTTGGAATTGTGGAAATCACAGGATCGATAGATATGTTAATGATATGCAAATGATAAATAAATGGAAACAAAGGCTGCATAGCTTGCCGCGCTGAGTGATGGTAGTGTGATCCCGGAGCTCCTCACCATGCACGTTAAATCTTCCTATCAACACCACCTGCTTCCCTCCAGAAATGGTGTAATCCGGGAAAGACAAGGGCATAGCTCATATGCTCCCTCTGACTCTGCAGGGGAGGCGGATGCCGGACCTATCTCTAGATAAAATCTGACATGCATTAAATTGGACATCGGGTCATGGCTTTAGAGGATGTACAGGCCTCTGCTATGGATCATAGCTCATCTCGGCATAAAGCAGGTATGGAACATACTACGCACTTGAATACTGCGTAATGTCAGACTGAGAGGACTTCCTAAGACGGTTGTCATTGAATCTCTGCCGGGTGCTGTAACTCATATTTTGACCTCCTTGATAGGGGAGGACCAAGCGGCATCACAGACCAGTAAACGGTACATAGGGCGATCAGGCCTAAACCCGCTGCAGCGGAGCCCCCACATCATGTTATTTGTGAAATCCTAAGCTATGTGCACACCGCGGCCATCTTGAGAGCAGCCCGAGAAACACCAGAGATCCTGTATGAAGGGGCCAAGATGTAACTATACCAAGATCTCGCTGCTAGTATACTGGCAAAACGCCGCAAGTTGATCCTGGTCACTGATGCCCGTTGTGCCCGTAAACTGACGATAAGATGGCAATTCCCCTTTGGACTAGTGACCATGAAAGATGGTAAACAGATCACAATTCGCACGCCCGAAGATCTGGACAATGCCTGGCAAAAGGTGGACATGAATCCTACGGTCTTTCCCTCCTGTATGCCAGTGACACTGGATCTGCCGTTGCCTCCACAATACCAATCCTGGCAACCCGCTACAAAGCCTAAATCGCCCAAGAGTAAGAAACGCTTACATCAAGATGCTGATACCTGATATTTTTTTGGATGGATTTTGTCTAGCTTTTCTTCCTAGTGAGGACCCAGAGATACCGACGTACATTCCTAGATTATAATGTGGTGAATTGTTCTTGGTTCACATGTTGGTATTTAACATATAATGCGATAAGTTGTGTTGATGTTGTTTACAATTACAGTTGCGGCAAGGTCTAATTTTTCTTACGTTTTCCTTACCCCACTTTCCCTTCCCTCACCATAGTGAGCAATCTCATCTAATGTCATTTGGTACGTACTATACTATTTTGACTGGTAGTTACATATAATTTCCCCATTTAGCTTTAATTTGATGTTACAAATATTTGCAAATTATTTAACATATAGATTTGATGTAGCGTTGACCACTTAATTGCAAATTCTCTCTCTCCCCCCCCCCCCCGGCAGGGGTTAACTACAGTGCCTCTGACTTTGTTTACTACGCCTCCTTATTCCGGGTAGTTAAGGAGGTATTCACTAGATTTAATTCATATTGTTAATGTGTCTGTTATGTATGTTTCTAAATGTAATGTGTCATGATCTAGGTTTTTGTGGACCCACTAGGCCACTCCGCCGTAGTGGAGAGGCAGATGGCCAAGTCACAGTCAATGCACAAGTCTATACAATGAGTCCGTAGCACGAAACTACCTGAGACGGTCCAGACAATGGCAGGCTTTAGCACGGATATGGCTGGATGTGGCAGGTTGCGCCAGACGTGGTAGATGACAGTAGGTACAGCAGGTTGCGCCAGATGTAGCAGACGACAGTAGGTGCAGCAGGTAGCGCCGGACTACAGTAGGTGTAGCAGGACATGACTCCAACACTAGACAGGCTCAGGAACAAAGCACAGCACGGGATACAGGGTACAGGTAGCAGGGCACGGGAACACTAAGGGAACAGGATAACACTAAGGAACCATTTGCGATACAGACATGGGAAGACTACAACAACGCTCAGGCATGGAATGAAAGGGCAGGGCCCTTTTTATAGTTCAAGGTGATTTGGAGCATAATAAATGAATTAATTACATATGCATATGCTGAACCTTTAAGGCCGGAACCAGCGCGTGCGCCCTCTAGAGGACACTACGGGACAGAGCAGCCGCATGTGCTGACGTCTCCAGGGAAAAGGACGCCAGCAGGAAGGGAGATGTCTGCGGATGGAAGGTAATTGGAGGTTGCGGTCGTAACAGTACCCCCCCCCCTTACGCCCCCTCTTTTTGAGTCCAGAGCGAGAGAGGAATTTTTAAATGAGGGTGGGGCATTGAGGTTCTCCTCTGGTTCCCTGGATCTCTCCTCAGGACCAAACCCTCTCCAGTCCACCAAATGGAAGGTCCTTCCTCCTGCCCTCCAGCAGTCCAGGATCTCCTTCACCTAAAACACATCAGTTGAACCACTGGGAGCAACCACAGGACTAAGAGTTTCACTGTAGTGGTTCAGGACCATAGGTTTAAAGAGGCTCTGTCACCACATTATAAGTGGCCTATCTCCTATATAAGGAGATGGGGCTTTTATGTAGGTGACAGTAATGCTTTTTATTTAATAAAACGATCTGTTTTCACCACTTTATTAGCGATTTTAGATTTATGCTAATGAGTGGCTTAATGCCCAACTGGGCGTATTTTTACTTTAGACCAAGTGGGCGTTGTACAGAGGAGTGTATGACGCTGAAAAATCAGCATCCTGAACTCCTCTCCATTCATTTACTCAGCGCATAGGGATCCTGCTAGATCCTTATGTGCTGTCTTATACTTACACATTAACAAAACTGAAGTGTTTAGACAGTGAATAGACATTCCACGGAAGTTCTATTCACAATCTCTGCACTTCGTTACTCTGTCTGAGGTAGTTACAGCAGAGGAAGCGTGATCTCGCGAGATTTCGCTGTAAATGACAGGTTACAACGAGATCATGCTTCCTCTGCTGTAACTACCACAGAGTAACAAAGTGCAAAGATTGTGAATAGACATTCTGTGGAATGTCTATTCACTGTCTAAACACTTCAGTATTGTTAATGTGTACGTATAAGACAGCACATAAGGATCTAGCAGGATCCCTATGCGCTGAGTAAATGAATGGAGAGGAGTGCAGGACGCTGATTGGTCAGCGTCATACACTCTTCTGTACAACACCCACTTGGTCTAAAGTAAAAATACGCCCAGTTGGGCATTAAGCCACTCATTAGCATAAATCTAAAATCGCTAATAAAGTGGCGAAAACCGATCGTTTTATTAAATAAAAAGAATTACTGTCACCTACATTATAGCGCCCATCTCCTTATATAGGAGATAGGCCACTTATAATGTGGTGACAGAGGCTCTTTAAGGACGGACACGTGGAATGAGTTGGAAATCTTGAGTGTAGAGGGCAACTGAAGTTTACAGGATACAGGGTTTATCCTTTGCAGAACTTCGAAAGGAGCGAGGAACCTGGAAGCGAATTTGTGAGAAGGCATCTTGAGTCTAATGTTTCTCGAGGATAGCCAGACTTTGACTCCAGGAGAGAATTGAGGATGAACTTTTCTTCTGTTATCAGCCGTTTTTTCATGCGGGCCACTGATTGGAGAATGGCAGCCTTAGTTTGCTGCCGATACTTGGGTCATGGCTGGCACAGAAAGAGGAACTCGAGGATGCTGGCTGTACACAATGTAGAAGGGAGACGAGACAGTAGACTCACTTGTGTGATTGTTGCATGAGAATTCCGCCCAAGGCAGAAGTTGTACCCAATTGCCATGTTGGGGGAATCAAACTGATGAAGATAGTTCTCCAAAATTTGATTGGTCCTCTCCACTTGACCATTGGACTGTGGGTGATAGGCAGAAGAGAAGTCCAGCTTAACATCTAGCAGGTTGCACAGGGCTCTCCAGAACTTGGACGCAAACTGTATACCCCGATCCAAGACAATATGCAGAGGAAGTCCGTGCAGATGGAAGATATGTAGAATAAACAAGTTTGCCATACGAGGAGCAGACGGAAGGCCAGTCAACGGTATAAAATGTACCATTTTAGAGAAACAATCCACTACTACTTAGACCGTAGTACATCCACCTTAGGGGGGAAGGTCTGTAATAAAGTCCATAGCAATATGCTGCCAAGGGGCATCAGGGACAGGCAGGGGTAGGAGCAGGTCCGCAGGTTTGGAGTGGGTAGACTTGTTGGAGGCACAGTTAGTACATGAAGAGATGTAATCCGCAACATCTCTAGGCAGCGTGGACCACCAGTAATGACGAGCTACCGAGTCCTGAGTCTTTCGAACACCAGAGTGCCCCCCGCCAGTTTGGATCTGTGCCAGGTGGAGAATTCTCCTCCTGTCTGCAAGCCGAACAAAAGTCTTTCTGGGAGGAATGTCTCTAATCTGCAGAGGGTTAACGGCAATAATACTAGAAGGATCTATAATGTATTGAGGAATCTCCTCAGAGTCATTGGTCTCAAATGATCGAGACAGGGCATCAGCCTTCACATTCTTATCAGCAGAACGGATGTGAAGCAAGAGGTAAAATCGGGCAAAGAACAATGACCAGCTGGCTTGGTGAGTATTTAGTCATTGTGCTGACTGTAGGTACGTGAGGTTCTTGTGATCCGTATAAATGGTAATAGGGTGAACTGTGCCCTCCAGCAAGTGTCTCCACTCCTCTAATGCCAACTTGACGGCCAGCAACTCCCGATCACCCACGGAATAGTTACATTCAGCCGGAAAGAATAGTTTTGAAAAGAAGCCACAGGCCACAATCTTGCCCTAAGCATTTTTTCACATAGTAGTGCTCCAGCACCAACGGAGGATGTGTCCACCTCCAGAAAGAACTGCCGAGATGCATCAGAGTGATCAAGAATGGAGGCTGAGGTGAAAGCGCTCTTGAGGTTTATAAACGCTGACCCTGCCTCCAGGGGCCAAACCTTGGCATTCACCCCATTCTTGGTGAGGGCGGAGATTGGGGCAGTCAGAGATGAGAAGTTCAGGATAAATTGCCGATTTAGAAGTTTGCGAATCCAAGAAATCGTTGTACCGTGTGGACTGAAGCCCCTGTGGACATGGCCACTCTAAGACCTGTGGTTTCAGTTTGACTTTCCATTGCGGGGTTCACCCGACGGAAACCTCAGACGGAACCCTGGAACGGAAAGCCAACGCTGATGTGAACATGCCCTAATCATTCCTCATAAACCTGCCCCCGCTAATTCAAATATATTTATATATGTGTGTATATATATATATATATATATATAATGTATAAAGCGCTGAATCCTGTATCCGTCAGGTCAGCGGGACTGACTGATTCAGTGTCAGCGGGTCCTGCAGGATCGAGCTGTTACCGATCACATCTAAGTTCATAACTTAGATGTGATCGATAATAGGCGACCTAATGGATTCAGGTCTCAGCGCTATATACAGCTGCTCTGTATACAGGATACAAAGCAGCTGTATCTCAAAAAGTAACAATTATTTTCAATAAAAAGTAATTAAAACTTGCACCAATCACATTGATCGATAACTTTATATATACACCGTGTTCCAAATTATTATGCACATTGGATTTAAGTGTCATAAGCATTTAATTATTAGTTTTTCAATTTTCAATTAAACTCATGGATGGTATTGTGTCTTAGGGCTCTTTGGATCATTGTAATCAATCTCAGACACCTGTGATAATTTGTTTGCCAGGTGTGCCCAATCAAAGGAAAACTACTTAAGAAGGACGTTCCAAATTATTAAGCAGGCCACTGGTTTCAAGCAATATGGGAAAGAAAAAGGATCTCTCTGCTGCCGAAAAGCGTGAAATAGTGCAATACCTTGGAAAAGGTATGAAAACATTGGATATTTCAAGAAAACATAAGCGTGATTATCGTACTGTGAAAAGATTTGTGGCTGATTCAGAGCACAAACGGGTTCGTTCAGATAAAGGCATAATGAGGAAGGTTTCTGCCAAAGAAATTAATAGGATTAGGAGAGCAGCTGCTAAAATGCCATTGCAAAGCAGCAAACAGGCGCTGGTGCCTCTGGAGTCCCACAAACCCCAAGGTGTAGGATCCTCCAGAGGTTTGCAAGTGTGCATAAATCTATTATTCAGCCACCCCTAAACAATGCTCATAAGCAGAAACGGTTGCAGTGGGCTCAGAAATACATGAAGACTAATTTTCAAACCGTGTTGTTTACTGATGAGTGCCGTACAACCCTGGATGGTCCGGATGGATGGAGTAGTGGATGGTTGGTGAATGGCCACCATGTCCCAACAAGGCTGCAACATCAGCAAGGAGGTGTCGGAGTCATGTTTTGGGCTGGAATCATGGGGAGAGAGCTGGTAGGCCCCTTTAGGGTCCCTGACGGTGTGAAAATGACCTCTGCAAAGTATGTAGAGTTTATGACTGACCACTTTCTTCCGTGGTACAAAAAGAAGAACCGTGCCTTCCGTAGCAAAATTATCTTCATGCATGACAATGCACCATCTCATGCTGCAAAGAATACCTCTGTGTCATTGGCTGCTATGGGCATAAAAGGAGAGAAACTCATGGTGTGGCCCCCATGTTCCCCTGACCTCAACCCTATTGAGAACCTTTGGAGCATCCTCAAGCAAAATATCTATGAGGGTGGGAGGCAGTTCACATCAAAACAGAAGCTCTGGGAGGTTATTCTGACATCCTGCAAAAATATTCAAGCAGAAACTGTCCAAATACTCACAAATTCAATGGATGTAAGAATTGTGAAGGTGATATCAAAGAAGGGGTCCTATGTTAACATGTAACTTGACCTGTTAAGTTTATTTTGAATGAAAGCGCTTTTGATTTCTGTAAATATGACCTCCTGATGCTGCAAATTCAACAAATTACCATTTTAGTGCTCTTTACAACCTTTAAAATGTTTTGATCTCTGTTGTGCATAATAATTTGAAACAGTGCATTTTGAGTTTTTTACTTCTAAAAAGAAATCTGTTATCATTAGGACATTTGTTCAATAAAATTCACATTATACTCCAACGGTTGATGGCTCGAAGATTCTACTGACTGTCATTTGCATCGTCTATTTAGGAAAATCAGCGAAAAATAACATTTGCATAATAATTTGGAACGCGGTGTGTGTGTGTGTATATATATATATATAAAATTAATATGTTTTTAAAGGTGTACATAGCCTTTAAACTGTAACTAAACTTTTATCATGTCATAGTGACACATCCAAAGTTTTCATCGGTGGGGGACTGAGCACTGAGACCCCCACCGATCACTAAAACGAAGCAGCAGAAGTGCTCGGGTGAGTGCTGTGCCGCTTAATTTCTGATCGACTTTCAGCCGAGTGAGCGGTGTACGGACTCATAGACTTTCTATTGAGCCTGTACACTGCTCCAAGGAAAGCCAAACAGAATTGAAGCGGCACACCGCTCACCCGAGCACTTCTGCTGCTTCGTTTTAGCGACTAGTGGAGGGTCTCAGTGTTCGGACCCCACTGATCAAAACTTCTGACATGTGAAAAGTTTTTTTTAAAAGTTGTTACACTTTAAAGTGAACCTTTCACCTGCCCATAGATTTGCATTTGAGTGCAGCATGTAATAGTCAGGGCTGCACAAATTCTGGGGCACTTTCCATTTTTTTTTCTACCCTCTTTCCTTATTTAGAGATCGGTACCGTAATATTTGGCGCCCGATATTTAAATAACCCCATGAACTGTCAATGGGGTGGTAATTGGCAAGGGGGCGTGTAACATCGCTGTGACACTGTCCAGTCCGCTACGGACAATGTCAACAACAAGAGCTGTAGAGAGGAGAACATGTGCGTGCGCACGCTCTCACTCTTCAGCTCTCGGCAGGCAAGTACAAGAATGTGTGATCTCTCGCGAGAGATGAGTCTTGTCGTCCTTGTCTGCCGAGAGCTAAAGAGTGAGAGCGTGCGCGTACAGCTCCGATGCCATAAAACAGAAGAAGAAGAATTCAAAATCTTCTTCTCTTCTTCTGTTCCGTAGTGGTGGCGGAGCTGCGCGCTCATGCACACACGCTCTCCTCTCTCCAGCTTTTGCTGTGACGCTGTCCGTAGCTGATTGGACAGTGTCACAGCGATGTTACACGCCCCCTTGCCAATTACCTCCCCATTGACAGTTCAGGGGGTTATTTAAATATTGGGCGCCAAATATTACGGCACCGATATCTAAATAACGAAGGAGGATAGGAAAAAAAATGTAAGTGCCCCAGAGTTTGTGCAGCTCTGCCTATCACATTCTACACACGTATGGGCAGGTGAAAGGTTCTCTTTAAGGCCCCATGCACACGACCGTATTTTTTCCCTCCCGTAAATACTGGCGTAAATACGGGTCCTTTGTGACCTGTATTCCACCCGTATTTACGGACCCATGCCCGTAAATACTGTTCCGTTGTCACCCTTATTCCACCGTATTTACGGACCCGTTTTCCCTGCTATATTGCACTGCACTAATCGGCAGCCACTTCTCTCTATTCAGCACTGATCGCCAACCTCTTCTCTCTATCCAGCTCTGTTCAGCAGCCTCTTCTCTCTATCAGTGCTGGATAGAGAGAAGGGGGAGCCCTTTTGGGCAGAGTTTCCACAGCGGAACGCAGCGATAGAAAGAAAAATAAGTTCATACGTACCCCGGCCATTGTCTTGGTGACGTGTTCCTCTTTTTACATTCAGTCCGACCTCCCTGGATGACGCGGCAGTCCATGTGACCGCTGCAGCCTGTGATTGGCTGCAGCGGTCACATGGGATGAAATGTTATCCCAGGAGGCCGGACTGGAGGAAGAAGCAGGGAGTTCTGGGTAAGTATGAAGTTTTTTTTGTTGCAGGTTTTTACTCACTGTCCAGCGGTAGTCACTGTCCAGGCTGCTGAAAGAGTTACTGCCAATCAGGGCAGCCGCTTCTCTCTATCCTGCACTGATCGTTTAACTCGTTCATCACCCTGGACAGTGACTACACACACGTAGCCACCCATAATTACGACCATAATAGACTTCTATGGGCTGCCCGTGCCGTAAATATGGCCTGAAATAAAACATGATCTATATTTTTCAACGGCCCGTAAGCAAACGGGAAGGTACCCGTGGCCAATAGAAGTCTATGGGCCTGTAATTACGGCCCGTAATTACGGGCGTTTTTACTGTCGTGTGCATGGGGCCTAAAGGAAAGGTGTTATCATTTTTTCATTTTTTTTATTTTATATGTTTTACTTTATTTTTTCAAATTATTTTAATATGTTCCCTAAAGTAAATATTTATTCATATGTTTGTACTTTTCTCGGGGCAGCCATCTTTATTTTTATTTTTCATACTGCTAATTTTTGTTTTGCAGGTTCCTCTGGACCATTTGGACTACGTCGTAGATCCGTTGGACTACTTCGCTGCTTTAAGTTTTTTTTCTTTTTTTTTTTTTATAAAATGGTTAAAGTGGATTGTGTGGAAGAGTTGTTGTTTCAATAAAAATTTTATGTCTCTGTTTTTAAATACTTCATTACTGCCTTAGTAATGTCAGCTGTCTGATTGAGAGCGTCCATTACTAAGAAGGGGCTTCGTGTTAGCCAGTAAAAAGGCTGCAACTAACCCTCTATTATTCCCCGGTACCCACCGCCACCAGGAGTACCGGGAAAAGCCGAGTACGATCCAGTACCTGACCATCTGAAGTGAAGGGTACTGGGGTGGCCGCAGGCTGGTACTATCAGGCCAGGAAGGGCCAAAAACCGTGGCCCTTCCCACCCTGGTAATGCTAGGCTGCTGCTTTATTGTATCTAGCTGGTTATGAAAAATGGAGGGAATCTCATGTAATATTTTTTCAATTTATTTAAAAAAAAATTACGTGGGGTTCCCCGAATTTTTCATAACTAGCCAGATACAATAAAGCAGCTGCAGCCTAGCATTACCAGGGTGGGAAGGGCCACGGTTTTTGGCCCTCCCCAGCCTGATACCAGCCTGCGGTCGCCCTGCTGCCTAACCGTTGTTTCAGATGGTCAGGTACTGGATCGTACTCTGTTCTTCCCGGTATCCCTGGCGGCAGTGGGATCCGGGGCAATAATAGAGGTTAGTGATAGCCTTGTTACTGGCTAATGTTAAGCCCCAGCCTTAGTAATTAAACGCTGTCAATCAGACAGCAACCCTAAGGCCAAAATAAAGTATTAAAAAAAATAGACATAAGAAAAAAAAATATTATTGAGATCAAAATACCCCCATGCAACCCTCTTTCACCATTTTTTTTTTTTTTTTAAAAAGTAGATCATCGAAGTAGTCCAATGAATCTAGGACGTAGTCCAAACGGTCAAGCGAAACCTACCAAACCAAAGTTAGCAATATAAAAATGTAAAAAAATTACATTTGCCCCAATAGAAACTAGAGGTCAAGGAAAAATAATTCCCCTTCATGTAACTCTGCTACCTATCAACTGAAAAGTCATCCGCCAGAGTGAAAAATGTTTCCCCATGGCGGAGTACAAGAAAGTCTAATTCCCAGGTGAGGCTTTCTTTTACTCCGCCATCAAGAAACGTTTTTCCTCCTGCTGGATGATTTTTCCGTTGACAGGTAGCAGTGTTTTTCCGTAGCGGAGTTAGGGCGGCAAACTCGCCAATTGCCCAGTGCCCCCAGAATGGGCCGCTAGTCTTGGGCCAGGGCTGTGTGCTTGCCCCCCAAACTAAAATTTGCCAGCCAACCCCTGGCCATTGTCTCCCTGCTCCGCCGTTTGCTCTTGTAGGCCACAGCCTGGTTTAGGCCTGAGCCCTACAAGAGATCGAGAGCACACTGATGATGTCAACTGCCCGTCACGATGACATCACTGCATCATGCAATCCACGCCGGGGCACTGGACTCAGTTAAAAATCATAAGTCAATTAGGTAATAAAAAGGTCGCATAGAAGATGCGTTGATGATCTATGATACTAAAGTAATACAGTAAGTAGAATTCTTTCAATCTTTTCTATACATTAAACAGCACTTTAACAAATAAACAACAAATGTGTTCCACTCGTCACCTTTGCGGATACGGATCAAGTTATAGGCCCCGCGTAGATCCAGCTTCATGAACACTTTGGCCCCGCAAATTCTAACTGAAATTCTTAGATGAGCGGCAAGGGGTACTTATTCTTGACTGTGATTTGGTTCAAACCACTGTAATCGATACATGGACGAAGACATCGATCCTTCTTTTTCACAAAGAAGAATCCGGCTCGGGCCGGGGAGGAGGACTTCCAGATGAACCCTCTATCCAGATTCTCCTTAACGTAGGCAGACATGGCTAGGGTCTCTGGCAGGAAGAGGGGATAGACTCGCCCATGGGGTGGTGAGGCGTCAGGAAGTAACTCAAGAGGGCAATCATAGCTGCGATGGGTAGGAAGAGTGTCTGCCTCCTTTTAGTTGAATACGTCCGCAAAACTGGCATAGTGTGGAGAGTGACCAAGGCAGTGGAGGCAAAACCAGACGAACCTGTGGCAAGCAGCGGTTAAGGCGTTTGGGGTCCCATTGGAGTACTTCTCCAGAACTCCAGTCAAGTACCGGGGCAGAATAGGGTTGATAGCTTTACGCAATACAAGGAAGGTGATCTGTTCTGAGTGAAGAACTCCGAATTGTAGTGTCAGTGGTCCCGTGATGAACACAACTGGATGGTAGACCATTCACCGAAGCAACAGCCGCAAGTCTTTACAGAAGAACTGTGGGTAGCTGTAGGCGATCCACTAGATCCTGCTGGATGACATTTGCAGCTGCTCTGGAATCAAGATAGGAAGAGGAGGAATGTGATGTCTCTCCAGATATGATGGTCAGAGGAATAGATAATTTGGAAGAGCTTTTGACATTTAGGAACGTCCCTCCTAGAGTTGCCTCTCCAACCAACCCTAGGTGCTGGAGTTTCCCGGCTTCTGTGGACATTGGCACACCAAATGACTCTTAAGGCCGCAATACAGACATAAACCAGAAGAGCACTGCGCTGTTTCTCGGACAACTTGAGTCTGTCTACCTGCATCTGTTCTTCAGGAAGTGCAACAGGGAAAGGCAATAGTGGTCTCTGGACCGAGGGTGCTAGTCTGTGAAACCGTCTCTCCTGTCGAACCTCCTGAGTGCGTTCCTGGATCCTCATGTCAAGCCGGGTGGCCAACAGGATGAGGGCATCCAAGGTAGAAGGGAGGTCGCGGGCCGAAAGCTCATCCTTGATGTGTGAGTACAGTCCCTGCCAAAAGGTCGCCACCAATGCCTCATTGTTCCATGCACACTCTGCCGCCAGGTTACAAAAGGAGATAGCATACTATCCTACAATGGAACCTCCTTGCTTGAGGGTTAGCAGAGTGGCCGCGACAGAAGATGTTCGACCTGGTTCCTCGAACGTGGCACGAAAAGACTGCATGAACAAGGCTAGGTCCGAGGATTCAGGTCCCTGTTGCTCCAAGATGGGATTCTCCCATGCCAGGGCCTTGTCAGCGAGGAGGGAGATAATAAATGTTACTTTGGCCTCCGCAGAGGGGAAGAGATGCGCTCGTAGCCTAAAATGAATAGTGAATTGATTGGTGAACCCTCTACAGGCTCTGGGGTCACCATCATAGCGAGAATGAAGAGGCAGCGAAAGGAGTTGATCCTGACGTGTCCATAGGTCATGCATCTTCATCTGTATCTTTTCAACTGCGGTCTTGGGCTGGCCAGCGGGTTCCAGGGCCTGAGTGTACTGTCACGATCTAGGGATTTGTGAACCCACTAGGGCGCTCTGCCATAGCAGAGAGGCAGCTGGCCAAGTCACAGTCAATGCACAAGTCTATACAATGAGTTCGTAGCACAAAAGTACCTGAGACAGTCCAGACTATGGTAGAGGCTTTAGCATAGATGGGGCTGGATGTGGCAGGTTGTGCCAGCGCTCAGGCAGGGAACGAAAGGGCAGGGCCCTTTTTATAGTTCAAGGTGATCTGGAGCATAATTAATTAATTAAATTAATTACATATGCACGCGCTGGCCCTTTAAGGCTGGGAAACAGCGCGCGTGCACCCTCTAGTGGACACTACGGGACAGAGCGGCCGCATGTCCTGACGTATCTGGGAAGGGAGACGCCGACAGGAAGAGAAAGGTCTGCGGACGAAAGGTAAGTGAAGGTTGCGGTCCGTGACCGCGGCCGTAACATAATGTTGTATTTCTCAGGTGGTGGTATATGCTCAGGTTTTTTTTATGTTGTGCTGGTCTCGAAGAATAATGTATATGGGTAAGTTCAAATTTTGTTCCCTTAATGTGAACGGTTTGAATTTCCCACAAAAACGGTCCGGGGTACTTCAATAAGGCTTCACACACCTGATATTTTGTTCCTGCAAGAAACACATTTCCGGCCTAATCATGTCCCTACTTTATCCACTAACCAGCACTTGCAACGATTTTACAGCACTTACTCCTCTAAGTGTTTCTATTGCTATTCATAAAAATGTACCTCTCAAAGTGGAGACTTCGATGATAGATGATATGGGAAGATATATTTTTCTAAAGGGCCATGTCTTTGATATGAAAATCACATTAGATCCATTGTTTGTGTGACGGCGTGGGGTGTGGACCCACGGGGCCGTACCGCGTAGGGGAATAGCAGCTGGCCAAACAAGTACAATACAAAGTCTATAGTCCAGGAAGGGTACCTGAGGCAATGTTGACAGTAGGAGTGATTTAGGCTGAAGATAAGGCTCCGGCAGTATACAGACACCCGGCGGGGTGTGACGCAGTAGAGGCAGCGGAAGACACAACTCCACTTCAACTCTAGATGGCACGGAGGCACGGTAGCACGGGATACAGGGCACAGGCAGCAGGAACGGGAAAACACTGGGAACTGGAAAACACTAGGAGGCCATTTGCAAGACAAACTTTAGGTACACAACAATGCTCAGGTGAAGATCAAGAGGGCAAAGCCCTTTTTATAGTCCAGCAGCATTCTGGACTGATTGCAGACTTCCTGCAATTATGCGCGCACTGGCCCTTTAAGGCCATGCACGCGGGCGCACGCGCCCTGCGACAGACAGTCACAGAACCAGGAAGTGAGTGCCTGCGTCTCTCAGGAGGGAGAGGGTAAGTCAGAATGACGGGCCGCGGCCATAGATGTTACAGTATCCCTCCTCTTACACCCCCTCTTCTTGGGACCAGAACTGGAGAGAAACTTCCTCACGAGGACAGGAGCATAGATGTTCTCCTCTGGCTCCCAAGACCTCTCTTCTGGACCAAATCCCCTCCAATCCACCAAATAAAACGTCCTTCCTCCCACTTTCTTGGTGGCCAGGATCTCCCTTACTACGAAAGTCCCTGACAAGCCGCCAGGAGCCACTGCCAAACTAGGAGTCCTGGAGTAGCGGTTCAGGACAACGGGCTTCAGCAGAGAGACATAGAAGGAGTTAGGGATCTTGAGGGTGGGAGGCAGCCGAAGTTTGTAAGACACAGGGTTAATTTGTAGCAGAATCTCGAAGGGTCAGAGGAACCTGGGAGCAAATTTGAAAGAGGGCACCCACAGCCGGATATTCCTGGAAGACAGCCAGACCTTCATACCTGGAAGAAACTGGGGAGGCTCTCGTCTTCTAGTGTCTGCCTTTCTCTTCAGGTGGTCCACCTCCAGCAGAATAGAAGATCGGGTTTGTTGCCAGAGTGTAAGTCAGAACGACGGGCCGCGGCCATAGACGTTACAGTATGCTCCAAATGTGGGACAATTTAAATGTTTACGTTCTACACTTCTCTCCCTTAAATCCTTTACCGAGAGTCGTCTAATTTTTGAAGGAGATTTCAATGTTTCATTGGATCTGCCAATGGATTCTACATCCCTTACCCAGTCCATATCTACCTCTATAGTTCATAAGCTCAAACTTCTCATGGCTCAGTTGGGGGTTGTAGAAGCCTGAAGAGTTAGAAATCCATCTGTTAAAGATTACACATTTTATTCTACTCCTAATAGAATTATTTTTTCCTTCCTTTGTTTTTGTTGCCGAGTTTGCAACATGCTGAAATTGGGAACATCACCGTGTCAGTTCATGCACCAATGTGTATTACAATTGACCTACAACGTGTTCCTCAACGGGAATGTGTCTGGAGACTGAATGACATGGTCATCGAACAAGCAGAACATAGTAACTTTCTTGCTTCGAAGTTAGAGGAATTTTTTTAATTTAAGGATTCCCCACAGATCTGTCCCCATTCTGTGGGAAACGCACAAGGCCTATATGAGGGGGGCTGCACAGCGGAATAGAAAAGTTGAGGGGTCAACGGCGCTCCTCCCAGGTTATGCGTAGAATGACATGGTTTTGATTGCCAGCTACCACCCACTGCAGTCCCTCGGTAATAGTTCCTTGTTACCGGGGACAACGCATATAGAAAAAAGAACAGGAAAAAGGCAGTGTGGTATTGGCTCAGGAGGACAAGGAACGAGGCTGGGTCAGTTTGATCAAGGTGATCTTTTTATTCAAACGACGACGCGTTTCTGGACCGGACTGGTCCCTTCGTCAGGTGAGTTTACAATGTTTGCACGTGTAAGGTGCTTAAATGTGCAAACATTGTAAACTGACCTGACAAAGGGACCAGTCCGGTCCAGAAACGTGTCGTCGTCTGAATAAAAAGATCACCTTGATCAAACTTATCCAGCCTCGTTCCTTGTCCTCCTGAGCCTGGTGCTGTTACCCAAAACTACACTACCTTTTTCCTGTTCTTTTTTCTATATGAGGGGGGAACATATTGCCCTGGCCTCTCGCCTTTAAAAACAAAGAACCAAATAAATTGCTATATTACTATACAAAATAGCTAATATAGAAGCCGTGAATAAGCAGACCAGTTCAACCTTAGAATACCCAAAACTTTGTTCCTTACGCCGTTAAATGATGTAAAATATATAGAAGATCCAAAAAAAGACTTGACTGTATATGAGCCACTATGCAATGTATAGGTATGGTACAAATCTGGTACATTAGTGTATTGCAGTAAAAAGAATGTTGTTAATTATAAAATTCCAATTACAAAATTCCACAAAGGCGCCCGACGCGCATTTCGCGTGTAGCTTGATAAAGCTACACGCGAAACGTGCGTCGGTGTGCCTTTTTGGGCCACTTGATTACACTGCTTAATAAAAAAATATACTTTATATAAAAATAAATAATCATTACATTGATTATTTTGCACCATTTATGCAGTTCACATTTGTGTGCGCTACAGCTCACATTTAGTGTATCTCTTTGGCATTCTATTTGTCCTAGATAGGGTATCTTGTACATAAATGTATTTTGTAATTGACAACAACTTTTCACAAATGGGGTCACTTTTGGCGTATTTCCACTGTTTTAGCGCCACAAGAGCCCTTCAAACCTGACATTGTGCCTTAAATATATTCTAATAAAAAGAAGGCCCAAAATCCACTAGGTGCTCATTTGCTTCTGAGGCCTGTGCTTCAGTTCATAAGCACACTAGGGCCACATGTGAGATATTTCCTAAAACTGGAGAACCTGGGCAATAAATATTGAGTTGTGTTTCTCTGGTAAAACTCTGTGTTACAAAAAAAATTGATTCAAAATAAATTTTTGCAAAAAAAAAATGAAATTTGTAAATTTCACCCCTACTTTGCTTTAATTCCTGTGAAGCGTCTAAAGTGTTAAGAAACTTTCTAAATGCTGTTTTGAATACTTTGAGGGGTGACGTTTTTAAAATGGGGTGACTTATTGGGGGTATCTAATATATAAGACCCTAAAAGCCGCTTAACAACTAAACTCAAAAAGTGATGCCAATCTAAAGTAGACATATGGGGGTGTTAATTAGCAACAATTTTGTATGGTATAACTGCCTGTTTTACAAGCAGATACATTTAAATTTAGAAAAATGCTAATTTTTGCAATTTTTCACTAAATGATGCTGTTTTTCACAATTAAATACTAAATGTACGAACACATTATAACAATAACAAAGTCCAATGTGTCACGAGAAAATAATCTCAGAATCGCTTGGATAGGTAAAAGCATTCCGAAGTTATTACCACATAAAGTGAAACATGTCAGATTTGAAAAATGAGGCTCTGTCAGGAAGGGCCTAAGTGGCCAAAGCGGGAAGGGGTTAAATGCTTAGGAAACCTTTGCAGGTGTTTTGTGTTGATTAGCTGGTTAGAGTGTGACACCATTATTCTACTAACTTGAACTTTTACCCAATATTCAAATTTTTTGAGTCTAAATTTTGGGTTTTCATTAACTGTTAGCCATAATCTTCAACATTAAAAAAGAAAAAAATGCTGGAAATAGATCACTATGTGTGTGATGTATCTATATAATATAGGAGTTTCACTTTTTGAATTGAATTACTGAAATAAATTAACTTTTTGATGATATTCTAATTCATGAGAAGGGCTAGTATATATGTATACAAATCTTTGTGTGTGTGTGTGCGTGTGTGCGTGTCTGTGCGTGCGTGTGTATATATATATATAGTGTGTGTGTGTGTATGTATGCATATATACATACATACATACATATGTATAGTGTGTTTATGTATGTATGTGTGTGTGGGTATATGTATATATATATATATATATATATATATATATATATACATATATATAGTTCTGCAGCAATTCCGCAGAAACCAGCAGAAATTCCGCTTCAGAAAAAAAGCACCATTTCTTGTATTTTGCTGTGTTTGCTGACCACGCCGACTTATGTTTTTCCATCTACAGTCAATTTGGACTTACCTACAACATGAGGCTACTTTTAGATTTTTATTCAGAGACTTTATTTTCCCAATCCACCACTGGCCAGGCATAATGTATATAGTACTACCCACACTCTTCTGTCATGCTGGTTGTCTTTAATCACAAACCATTACACCTCTCTATACATATCCACGGCTGCTATGCTACATCTTATTGGCTCCAGCTAGCCCTGAGTATCTTAAACTTTGTAGAGCAAAAAATATAGTATAATAAAGAACTGCTGTCATGTACCCAAATAGATGCGACTTGGTGCATATGATTGGTGGTTATTGGTGACCAGTCAACAGTCATATCTATTGAATGGAGTGCTAAAGTTTCTAAACCTGTGTTTCATGCAGCATAAAACCTTAGAATGTTAATTATGTTATTTGCCGGGCACTGCAAATATCATTTTTGCTCTAATGCCATTTTCAATCAACTGATTCCTCTAATTTAGTAATTTTGCTGCATGCAGCATCAGAGGAAAATTGCTGCACTCATTTTACCTCTACTTCTGATGACTCACAGCATGTTGACTTGTTCTTTACCAACTCAAATGTATATTTAAAAAAAAGTCACATTGGCAAATCTTTTATTCTATTGAAATGTTATACATTAAGGCTAGATTCACACGGGCGTTGCCCATCCCGGACTTGAAAAACTGCAGTTTTTCACGTCCGAGGTGCATCCATGCTATGCACTGCGGGACGCGATATCACGCATCTGCCATAAACTAGAGTCTATGGAGGGATGCGCGAAGCGTGAAAAAATAGGACATGTCCTATTTTCTCACGGACCCTTCACATGGTCCATTGAAACAACGGCCATGTGAACGGCCACATTGAAATATATAGGTCCGCGTGACGGCTGTTGTTTCAATGGCCATGACATGGACTTTTAGCATGTTCGTGTGAATAAGGCCTTGCAATTACACACAGGGCCGGTGTCAGCACCCAGCGAACTCGGGCAAGGGCCCACATAAACCTGGAGCCGAACCTGGTTAGACACATCAAAAAGTGAGGATATTTTAAAAACGGATTTATGCCATTTGTTATATAAAACACTACTTGGAATACACATACCAGCTTACTATTACTAGATATATATTTGACTTTGCCATGCATTATTAGGCATTTTTGCCGTTTATTAATCATTTTGAAACAGGGTGATCCTACTGCTGGATGTCTCTACAATCTATTGTCATTTATTGGGAAGCTACAGTTTAAATACTTGTACAAAGTATTTAAAGAAATCATTGAAGGGAGACTACTAATATCAATAGTCAACTGCGGAGCTCCATTTATTTCTTTGGTCCTCCAGAATTAAAAGTGGACTCTGCTGTAAATAACAAAGAAGGTCCCGATCAGGAGACTCCCCTCCATTATCACAGCATACCTTAAAGCGGCTGTCACCACAGTATAAGTGGCCTATCTTGTACATAATGTGATCGGCGCTGTAATGTAGATTACAGCAGTGTTTTTTATTGAGAAACTGTAATTTTTCACAAAGTTATGACCTATATTAGCTTTATGCTAATGACTTTCTTAATGACCAACTGGGCGTGTTTTACTTTTTGACCAAGTGGACGTTGTGGAGAAAAGTGTATGACGCTGACGAATCAGCGTCATACACTTCTCTCCATTCATTTACACAGCACATAGTGTTCTTACTAGATCACTATTTACAGCAAGGCAAGCGTAATCTCGTTTTAAATGACAGTTTACAGCTGTGCTGTAATCTCACACAAACGTTAGCGAAGTGTCAGGATTCTGAATAGACATCACATCCTGGCTGGAGGTAATGTATATTCACTGTCAGGACACTTCAGTAGCGTTAATGTGTGTGTATGCAGCTGCACATAGTGATATAGTAAGATTACTATGTGCTGTGTAAATGAATGGGGAGAAGTGTATGACGCTGATTGCTCAGCGCCATAAACTTCTCTCCACAACGCCCACTTGGTTAAAAAGTAAAACACGCCCAGGAGTCCATTAAGAAAGTCATTAGCATAAAGCTAAAATAGGTCATAATTCCGTCAAAAATGATAGTTTTTCTAAATTAAAAACACTGCTGTAATCTAGATTACAGCGCCGATCATATTATGTACAAGATAGGGCACTTATAATGTGATGACAGAGCCTCTTTCAAATGGAATATTAAAAGAAGTTGTCTATGCCAGAGTATGCAATTTTACAATAAGCCATAGGAAACTATTACAGTTGAGTTTTGTCTTTTATGGCAACTTGCATGCAACACTAGTCACTGTGTCACTTCGAGTGGCCAGATTAAATGTACCATAGGCCCTGGGCTGTTCAGAACCCCCCCCCCCCCTATTTAATTTGAGTAGCAGTAAAATGGCAATGAATGGCAATTTGGCAGAAAGGTGGCATTGAAGGGAAAGACACTAAAGGGGATATAAATAGTAAATGCGCACAGAATTAGTGCCCATATGCCATTCATTGCCCCTTTAGCTCCCACTGGATGCCTATTTACATTTTATTGCCCCTTTGGCACCATTCTGTCACAGTAGGGCACTAAAATAAAAGTGATTTTGTAGACACGAATCTGAAAGATACTTAAAACACAGGGCAGCAGTAGTAAATGAGTGTCTGTGTAGAGGATTTCTATCTTCAGAAAACACAAATCCGTGCCCAGGTGCGGTCTACTGCTGCAGTGCCATCCCAGGCAGGTCCATGTTGTGTGTACGACACAAACTACTACTCACGTTTTCTCCTGCTCTCTCTCTTGTCCCTCTCTCCTACCTGCATACTGAGACCAGTGGCGAATTATCATATGGGCGCACATCATTTTAAAAATCACTTAAAGACTCACGGCGTGGTAGCGCCGCTAATGGCCGTTGAGAGGGAGGGAGGGAGGACTGCAACAGAATGGAGCAGCCAGCGCAGTGCTGATGAGGAGGAGGGGGATGGATAGCAATAGCTGGATTGGACTAGCAGACGTGCGTCTGCTAGTCGTGGTAGAACATGCCCCTCTTTGACGCTGCCAGTGAGGAACGGACGAGAAGGGCGGTGATCGAGCGACGAGGAAGAAGGTAAGTCTTCATGTTCGTCTCCTGCCAGCCTGCCACAAGCAACAATTGGCAGAGGCTAAAGGGGGATAGATTATACAGCAAGGGGGGGTGAGATTTCCATCTAAGTGACTCCAGAGGACTCTATGAAGAGGGGAATAATCCCCCATACCATCCCCCATAGAGCCTTCAGTATTTCAGTATTTATTATACAGCAGGTGGGGTTGAGCGTGTAACTCACTGCAAAGGACTCTATGGGGGGACAATAATTTCCCCCCATAGACACTCAGCAGTCAGTTACACGCTCAACCCCCCCTGCTGTATAATAAATACTGAAATTCTGAGGGCTCTATACGGGGATGGGATGGGGGGTTATTCCCCCCTTCATGGAGTCCTCTGGAGTCACTTAGATGGTTAGACCCCCCACCATTTAGTATAATCCCTTCCCATAAAGCCCTCACTAGTTACGAATATATTGCAAGGGTAAGTCAAATTGTCTGACTGCTGGGGGGTCTGAGCGACTAACTTCTGGGGGCTGTATAGGGGGGTCTGAGTGACGGGCTCTATGGGGGGGCTACCCCCCCCACAGAGATGTCAGAATCAAACACTCAGACCTCCCTATAGAGCCCCCAGCAGTCAGACAACCTCACCTCCCCTTGCAATATAATCCCCCCCCCCCCATACAGCCCTCAGTTTTCCCATGAGAGAAATTTATGACATATCCACAGGACCACATAATTTGTCATAAATGTCAGCTAGATGTAGGCCCCACCGCTGGGATCCGCACCTATCTCTAGAATGAGGCCCCCTAATCCCCTTACTACCTGTTTCTGCTCTCGCTGCCTCCCGGCCCCATCCTGATTACATAGTCGGGAGTTACGGAAACAACGTAGCTTGCTGAGCTACGCTGTTTCCGTAAGTCCCAAAGAACTGAATGAAAGTTACGGAAAGTCCATGAAGTCAGGAAGTGGCCGGGAGGCAGCGATAGCAGAAAGAGGTAGAACAGGGTTTAGGGGACCCGGTTCTAGAGATAGGTGCGGGTCCCAGAGGTGGCACTCACATCTATCTGACAGGATCCATAGGTTATGTACTAAATTTCCCTCACGGAAAACCCCTTTAAAGTGAAACTAAACTTCTAAAAAAACTTCTGACGGGTCATAGTGAAATGTCAGAAGTTTTGATTGGTGGGGGTCCGAGCACTGAGACCCCCATGGATCGCTAAAACAAAGTCGCAGAAGCGCTCAGATGACTGCTGTGCCGCTTCCTTTCTGATCTGTTTTTCTCGGAAAGCTGAGCAAGCGGTGTACGGACGTACACCACTCCTAGGAATGCCGATCAGTGGCGCAGCATTCAATCGTGCGCTTCTGCCGCTTCACTTTAGCGATCGGTGGGGTTCTCAGTGCTCGGACCCCCATCCGATTAAAAATTCTGACATATCAGTATGACATGTCAAATTTTTTTTTTAAATTTAGTTACACTTTAAAGAGAGGTGTTCATTTTTTTAAATTATTATTATTGTTATTATGTATTACTTTTTCTCTAATAAAACAGTGTATCAGTGTCTGGTGCAACTTTCTAAATACTTTTTATTAAAAATTATTTTTACTTTTTGAGATACAGCAGCTTTGTATCCTGAATACAGAGCAGCTGTATCTAGTGCAAAAACCTGTATCCGTCAGGTCAGTGGCACTGACTGGTACAGTGTCAGCAGGTTGGGGGGGTTGGATTGCGTGTGAGGGGGGAAGGAGGGGGCCCAAGTTGTGTCAACAGCCCAGGGCCCATGGTACACTTAGGGTATGTTCACACGGCCAAATTTCAGACGTATACGAGGCGTATTTTGCCTCGTTTTACGTCTGAAAATACGTCTCAAATACGTCGGCAAACATCTGCCCATTCATTTGAATGGGTTTGCCAACGTACTGTGCAGACGACCTGTTATTTACGCGTCGTCGTTTGACAGCTGTCAAACGACGACACGTAAAAATACAGCCTCGTCAAAAGAAGTGCAGGACACTTCTTTGGACGTTTTTGGAGCTGTTTTCTCATAGACTCCAATGAAAACAGCTCCAAAAACGGACGTAGAAAACGGCGTGAAAACGGCGCGAAAAATGCGAGTTGGTAAAAAAAACGTCTGAAAAGCAGGGTCTGTTTTCCCTTGAAAACAGCTCTGGATTTTCAGAAGTTTTTGTTGACTACGTGTGAACATACCCTTTGACTACGTGTGAACATACCCAGACGTTTTTTCACTGACTGAGACTGCATAAATTATAACCATTCCTACCATGTTAGGCTAGGTGTTTAGAATGAAATAAATACACAGGAGACCAATTAGCTTTTAATGTGGGTTGACTCGGGATCGTCCACAGTTATTTATTAATTACATAACCTTTTGTAAACGCACCATAGAATAACTTTATCATCAAAATATTAACCCTTTCACGCTGCAGCCCTTTTTCAGATTTTAATTTTCGTTTTTTCCTCCCCACCTTCCAAAAGCCATAACGCCTTTATTTTTCCGTCGATATAGTACTATGAGGGCTTGATTTTTGCGGGACGAGTTGTAGTTTTTTTGTAGCACCATTTACTTTGCCATATAATGTACTAGGAAATGGGAAAAAAATTATTTGTGGGGTAGAAAATGAAAAAAACACCAATTCTTCCATGGTTTTTTGCGCGCCATTTTTACGGAATTCACTGTGTAATTAAAACAACATGTTTAATTTTATTTTATGGGTCAATACAATTACGCCGATACCAAATATATGTAGTTTTTTCTATATTTTACTACTTTTACAAGTAAAAACCTAAGTGTAAAGGATCTGCCAGGCACTACGTCTGGGTATACTCCCAGGATTAATCAGTCGACACCTGAGGCTAGACCTCTGAGACTGACACCTGCTCCCACCAATCAGGGTGGCAGGCTCAGGAGTGGGAGAGCCTATCGCGGCCTGGTCAGTCGGAGTTAGCTCCGCCCCCTGTCCATTTATACCTGCCGTTTTCTCTTCCTCCTTGCTTGTTATTCTTCTTGGATTCCTGGCCCCACTGCTGACTTGCTTCTGCCTTGCTTCAGTTCCGTTTATCCTGCGTTGCTCTGCCCCTGGCTTGCTTCTGCTCCGTGCTCCCGTTTGTATACTCCACTACTTCCTGATCGTGTCTGGCTCATTCACCGCTCCGTTTCCTCGCGGCGTTCCGTGGGCTACTGTATTCCCTTGCGTGTTCCCTGTTTGTACTCCCTTGCACTTAGACAGCGTAGGGACCGCCGCCAAGTTGTACCCCGTCGCCTAGGGCGGGTCGTTGCAAGTAGGCAGGGACAGGGCGGTGGGTAGATTAGGGCTCACTTGTTCCCTTCACCTCCTTCCTGCCATTACACTAAGTGTAAAAAAGATAATTTATTTTATTTCGCTAAATTCCGAGAGCCTTAACTTTTTTTTATTTTTCCGTCGATTAAGTGGTATAAGGGCTTATTTTTTGCGGGATAAGCTGTAGTTTTTAATAATACCATTTTGGTGTACATGTGACGGTTTGATCACTTTTTATTTCATTTTTTGTGGGAGATGAGGTGACCAAAAAATAGAGATTCTGGCGTTTACAATTTTTTTTTACGGCGTTCACCGCACGGGTTAAATAATGATATATTGTGATAGTTCAGACTTTTACGGATGCGGCGATACCAATTATGTTTATTTATTTAATTTTTTACTATGCTCTAGGGGGGGAATGGGAAAAGGTTTTTTTATAACTTTTTTTTAATTTTTTAATTTTCTTTTACACACAAAAAAAACTTTATTTAACTCCTTTTTACTTTTTTTTATTAGTCCCCCTATGGGACTTCAAACAGCGATCGTTAGATCGCTTGCACAATATACTGCAATACTAATGTATTGCAGTATATCGTGATTCTGACAGTCTCCTATGAAGCCCTGCCGGAGGCAGAGCTTCATAGGAGTACAAGGATGGCAGACCTGGGGACTTCGTCAGGCCCCCAGGCAGCCGTGCCAACCAACGACTCCCCCCGATCTCGCCGTGGGGGAGCCGTTGGGACGTTACAGGGGGTCGCCCCCCTGTTTTTAGTCATTTAAATGCCGCGATCTCTATTGAAAGCGGCATTTAACGGGTTAAACAAGCGGGATCGCGCTAAAACGGGATCCCGCTCGTAACTCGGAAGTGTCGGCTGTAACACACAGCCGACACACTCGCTCTATGGAGCGGACTCAGCCCGTGAGCCCGCTCCATATTCCCCCACCCGGCGTGCGCCGTATATATACGGCGGATGTCGGAAAGGGGTTAAATATCTCTGTCAGTAGTACCTGGATGCCAAACAGGATGCATGCGGGTAGACTGTTTATATAAGAAAAACCGACAACTGTAACAAATTATTTTTTTAAACCTACATACGTCCCCTTTTTTTTATGAACACTGGCTACGTCCGTAGCACATCAAAAACAATACTACAATTGCAAAACGGTAAAGAAGAGAGGGAGGGAAGCTGAATCTCCTCGCAATGGGAGAAAAAATATGAGGGAAGGGGGGAACTATATAAAGCAAACTGATAAATAAAAACGCCCACCTCAAGCTCCCGGGTTTTATTAGTCTATCCTTGCTAGACCATTAATACCTAAACCCGCACCTAGCCTATCATAGCCCACCCACATACAATATTACCACTATTCCCGCAGTCAAAGGCCCTGTGGCTATACGCCTATGGGCCTACAACACTCTGCTGAACTTTGACAATGGGAATGTGGTAAAGATAAAACAAGCTGAAGCTATGTTCACACAGCGGATTTTCCGAAAATCCGCCGCAGAATTATTCCTGCTGTTGGCAGGAAGATTCCTACTCCCATTCACTTCAATGGGAGGTTTGGGTGGAATACGCTCGAACATCGGGTAGGACACTTGTTTTGTCCGCTAGCTGAAAAAAAAATCAGCTAGCGGGAAAAAGAAGCGTCCGCCTCCGATTGAAATGAAAGTTCTGCTGTGTGAACACAGCCTTACAATTCCATCACAACCTTGTTTAGTATATCCTATTTCATCAAAAAGGTTGTTATGATAACACAAAAAACATATCTGACATATTAGCATCTGACAACATATCTGACATTAGCTACATTTAAGCACGTGTGAATACATAGACTAATGCTACTGTGTCCCAATGGAAAAGCTCTGCCTGCCTGTCTCTTATTCTTGATTTGAAAAAACCCATACCAAAACGGTTTCATAGTATATAACCCACATACATCTGAAGAAAGTATCGTTCAATTAATATAAATTTATATTGCAAAATAATCATGTATGAAGTAACTAAACTGAACAACTTTAGGACACATGGGTGGATACCATATTTTCTTAGTGGTTTATCTTATTCAATGTCTTCCTTATTTATACAGGTAACATCTATTACTGTATTATATTTTTACAAATACAAGAAAACTAATTTTGAGTGTTTAAGTTTTGCATTTTCTGTCTGTCAAATACAGGAGTTTTAACAGAGCCACTACCTCACATTAAACTGAATTGTCACAATGATAGTCATAGGTTGTGACAACTGTACCACCTATAGGGCAATTCCAAACTGATGTCATCATGTATATCTTTAATAATGGAACATGTATTATTGCATATTTTTCATGCACATCAAACTTTGTTATGCCTTCAAGCACATTTTCGCTTATAAATAAAATCTGCTAAGGATGTCAGACTGAGGACCCATCTATCACATTTTATCGTATTCTATGGAAAAGAAAAAACAAAACCTGGTAAAAAAAGCACTTGGCTCAATAAAGTCGCAATTTAATTATCAAAAGTTTATTAATATATATTAAAATGATGCAATCTTGCACAAAAACCTACAAACAGACATCACAAACCCGGCCGGGTAATGAATGGCAAAGAAATCAGATTTAAGAAAAATTCTTATTTAGCATGGCCATATAACAAATAGTATCAAGTAATAAGTTACTTCAATACAGGCCACACAAGTGGATAAATCAGATACAATGTAGTAAATGGAGGCAAAATTACCTTGGTTAGTATGTTGCCTCCATTTACTACATTGTATCTGATTTATCCACTTGTTTGGCCTGTATTGAAGTAACTTATTACTTGATACTATTTGTTATATGGCCATGCTAAATAAGAATTTTTCTTAAATCTGATTTCTTTGCCATTCATTACCCGGCCGGGTTTGTGATGTCTGTTTGCAGGTTTTTGTGCAAGATTGCATAATTTTAATATATATTAAACTTTTGATAATTAAATTGCGACTTTATTGAGCCGAGTGCCTTTTTTACCAGGTTTTGTTTTTTCTTTTCCTTACATTTCCATGTCTGGTTGGCACCGTATGTGTATATATATATATATATATATATATATATATATATTTACATATACTGAGCTCTTTAGTCCAGAGATCCTTGTTCTTTTTGTTTATTTATCGTATTCTATCTCTGATGAACATTATCCATATAATGCAAAACCAGGCCACATAAATATTTTTACATGAACGTATTATTGATGGGTCACAAGTTTATTGTTTTATGCCCATGGATGATTATGTTCAAATGAATCTATCCAAGTACGCATCTATTGAGAACAGCCTCTGTCCCTCATTTTGAACATTTAGCAGAGTTTTTCACATAACTGATCAATGTTTCATTCCCACCAATAGCTTTTGATACAGATATATAAGATCACCCCAGGGAATTCCGTCAAAATAACAATACCCAGAATGCTGCAGTTTTCTTGTCAGAAAATCCTCCTGGTACCCTCGAGCAATACATAATTTTCACTTGTAGTGCTCCAGTGTCCTCCATTATTGAATTTTTTTTCAGTGCTTCGTCTGCTTTTGGTCCCATGGCTTGATTCTAGATAACAAAATCATGCTTGTGATTTCCAACTTGTGTTTGAACTGGGGTTGTCACGATACCAGAATTTGAACTTCGATACCGATACTTTGTGTAGTATTTTGCGATACTCGATACCAAAACGATACTTTTGCCAACAATAATAAAAAAAAGTTCTTCCATTTTCTCATGTGAGGCACGTGGTGTGATGAATTTTGAACCTCCATGTGCCTTACATCAATAGTAATTAACCCCATCATGTTCCTATATCATGATGCACAACATTGGGTTAATGTGTGAGGTACATGATTGAGTTAATTATTAATAATGTGAGGCACTTGGAGGTTCAAAATTCATAATACTTCGTGCCTCACATTAATAAGTGAAATAAAGCAGTTTTTATTTTATAACAGCATAAACAGCATAAATGACGCTATAAATTTGTTATTACAGTCGTGACGATATGTGTATATTTTATATATTGAGACTTATTTTAATGGTTATTGTAAAAATGTGTGTATTTTTTTTAATTTAAGATTATTTCTTTTTTACTTTTTTATTTTTAAACTTTAATGTACTCGCGTATATCTTTATGCCAGTACATTAGCCTGTGTAGTGATAGTACACAGGCAGGTGTTAGGACATACCTAAGTATGCCCTAACAACAGGAAATATGGTCAGACAGCTGTGGGGTCCTTCAATGGACCCTGAGCTGCCTGCCCATATATGGTATGGCCCTGTGACTCGATCCAAAGGGCATCCTCCTATTCTCATTCTCCCCTTGAATGCTGCAGTCATCTTTGATCCCAGCATTCACAGGGAACAGCGGCGGAGATGAGAGGTGGCTCTGATCTCTACCGTTAGAGCGGGGCTGCGGCTGTGTAATACAGCCATTGCCTCGCTCCTGACAATAAGTGTGCGCGCGCAATCAGCATAATGTGATGCGACCGGCGCTGCATTCTTGAGCGGTGGCACATGCACTGATAGCATGGGGATGTTTTACAGTGCGCCTGACATGCTCTCTGTCTTGGCGCTCATTAGTGCAGCGCTGGTCGCATCACCTCATGCTGATTGCGCGTGTACACTTGTCAGGACTCAGGAGTGGGGCAATGGCTGTATTACACAGTCGCAGTCCCGCTCTGACTACATTCATGTGTTACTATACTTAGCTGGGCGGCCGCACAGCTTAATATCGAAATACATAAATTATCCGTGTTGATCTAGTTGAGGGTGCACGGTATCGAAACAGTATCGAAGTTTCAATGCATCGTGCGACCCTAATTTGAACTTGAACCAGCAGTCTTTGACATTGCCCTATTGCCAGTCTGCCAATGTCTTTGTCTCATCCCTATCCGTTTGAGCCGAGAAGCTGTTCTGATATGCTTTTCCTGAAGTTAGGTCCACCAAATGCATCATACTTTTGACTTTATGTTGCCCTTTCGTTAACTAGCATCATGTTCAAACATTTGACAAAATAGGATAATACATTTTAAAATGTAATATTTTTATTCCCTATTGACCAGCTATTAACATTCAGTTTGATTAATCTCCTTTTTTTTTTTTAATCTGCAAATTTGCGTTTATTACTTCTCACAAAGGATTGAAGTCAATGGACCAAAAAGACTCATTTTACGAGTCAAAGTAGACTTATCCTTAAAGAGAACCTTTCACCTGCCCATACATGTGCAGCTGAATGCACCATGTAATAGGCAGTGCTGTACAAACCCTGTCTCACTTTAAAAAAAAAATCCTATCCTCCTCCGTTATTTAGATATCGGTGCCATTATATTTGGCACCCGATATGTAAATTACCCCCTAAACTGTCAATGGGACGTGTAAATGGCCTGGGGGCGTGTTACTTATTGCTGTGACACTGTCCAATCAGCTACGGATAGTGTCACAGCTGCTTGTGCTGTGTGATCTCTCTTACGAGATCACATTCTTTCCTTCACTGTCTGACAAGAGCTGGAGAAAGGAGAGCGCGCGCATGCACAGCTCCGCCGCCACTGTACAGAAGAGTTCAGTTCTGTTCTGTGGCGACGGGAGTATCGTCGGCAACAGCGACGGATCTATGGAGGGGTTTGTGAAAACGGAAGAAAATATGACATGTTCTATTTTTCAACGGACCCTTCACATCGTCCGTTGAAACAACAGGTGTATGAATGGCTCCATTGAAATAAATGCGTCCGTGTGACAGCCGTAGTTTTAACGGCCGTCACACCAACATATTCAACGTTCATGTGTATAAGATATTACACATTTTTTTTACATCCAACCCATCGTGGAATCAATGGTGAAAGTTGCATGATTGAGAGATACTCTGCAACTATACAACACTTAGGGTATGTTCACACAGCAACGCCAATTACGTCTGAAATTACGGAGCTGTTTTCGAGCGAAAACAGCTCCTGAATTTCAGACGTTTTGACAAGTGCACGCGTTTTTCGTGGCGTCTTTTACGGACGTAATTGGAGCTGGTTTTCATTGGAGTCAATGAAAAACGGCTCCAATTACATCCCAAGAAGTGACATGCACTTCTTTGGGGCGGGCGTCTTTTTACGCGCCGTCTTTTGACAGCGGTGTGTAAAAAAAAAGCCCGTCTGCACAGAACACCGTAAGACCCATTGAATTCAATGGACAGATGTTTGCAGACGGTTTGGAGTCGTTTTTTCGGCCGTAATTCGAGCCGTAAAACGTCTGAATTATGTCCGTAAATAGGGTGTGTGAACATACCCTAAGGCCTAATTTACACGAGCGTGTGCATTTTGCGCGCGCAAAAAACGCTGCGTTTTGCGCGCGATGGTATTGCATATGCACTGCGTATACGCAGCATTGTTGCGTTTAAAACGCGCGCACGACTAGCGTTTGCATCGCGCGTAAAAAACGCAGAGGGGATTACTGGGACGCCAGCCTACAAATAGGCCAGCTGGCCCAACCCCTGCTTGCTGGGAGAAGCCTGTTTAGAACCTTATTTCCGCCTCTGCAGAAACCACAGTGTGTGTTTCTCCCTTCACGTTGGAATCGCCTTGACACGCCACAATTATGCCTTCGCCATCGCTGGCACGTGTGCTTCTTGTCTGGATGATCTCACGTCGGTTTGGGGAGCGCCGACACATGCTGCAGTACCAGACGCCTGTAAGATGTCGCATTTGGGTTCATCCACTTGTGGCCCAACGTACGATAAAAGGCCATTTCCATACCCTGTATGAGGACTTACGCCGGCATCCAGAAAAATTTCGAGCCTTCTGCCGCATGTCTGTGGCCACATTTGACTTTCTGCTTGAGCAAACTCGCTCTGGTCTCACCTACAAGAATACCAACATGAGACGCTGCATTTCGGCCGAGGAACGGCTGCTTGTGACCTTGAGGTATGTGTGCAGCTGCTATTACTTAGTCCATGACACTGTCTGATTCACCAGCCCCCCCTAACATGTGTTGTGGCTTTCTTTTTCTTTCTCGTTGTTTTCTAGATTTCTGGCCACAGGCAATAGTTATCATTCGTTACATTTTGAATTTCTTTTGGGAGTGACCACCATTTCGTTCCTTGTCACAACCACCTGTGTCGTGTTGTGGCAGAGGTTAAAGAGCACGGTCATGCCTCAGCCCACGACAGAACAGTGGCTAAGTATTTCAGAGGGATTTCTTAGAGCAAGTGAGTTTCCAAATTGCATTGGTGCCTTAGACGGCAAACACATTCGTGTGAGAAAGCCCCCACGCAGTGGCTCGCAATTCTATAACTACAAGCAGTATTTTTCGATGGTATTGTTAGCCTTGGAGGACACGAATTATTGTTTCACTATTGTTGACATTGGCTCGTATGGAAGCTCGGCAGATGCACGCATATTCCGTTCATCAAGAATGGGGAAGCGACTCGTGAATAATCGACTGGCGGTGCCGGAACCTTCCATCCTCCCGGGCTCCAGCGGCCCCCCAATCCCGTATTTCATCGTGGCGGATGAGGGGTTTGCACTCACAAGGCAAGTCATGCGTCCTTTTGCAAGAAGGGGCTTGGATGACCGTCGGCGCATGTTCAATCTCTGCCTTGGCAGAGCTAGGCGATGTGTGGAATGTGCCTTTGGCATTATGTCGAACAGGTGGCGTGTCTTTCTGACAACAATGCAATTGTCCATGCAGAATGTCACACGTGTTATACAAGCGTGTGTCGTTCTGCATAACTTCTGCCACATTAATGATGCTACCTTTGATGCAGAATATATCCTAACACATGCAGGCACCAGTCACATTGGCCCGGTGATTCCTCTCGGCCGATCTCTCTCTTCCGGCCTTCGAGTGCGGGATACTTTGGCAGCATATTTTGAGTGCCCATCTGGAACCGCACCGTGGGGGGGTGATGACCTTTGAAGGGGTGTCTGTTGTTTGGCGGATTCACTACACACGTCACATGTGACCAGTTATTTACTTTTTTTTGGGGTTCGTGTTGGGTTAGGGACTCGCAAAACATGAGGACCCTTGACGCGGGTTGCGAGCTTACATCTGTCGGGGTTTGAGCAGGACTTTTGACAGTTGCCGACTTACTTTCCGGAGATATCATGTTGTGCGGCCTAAAGTTCTGAAAGTCCAATTGCAAGTGTACTTCGTTTGCTGCGGGGCCCATGCCAGCACCTAAACGTTGCCACCGCTTGCAATCCATGTCAAACCCCGAGAGATAAACTAAAACCTCATATCACGTGTGTATGCATTGGACCAAAAGGCCAGAAGTGTGTGAGAGTCTAGGCAAAGGAAATGTGTGCCAAACCTTGTGTTGTGTGGTATCAATGAATAACAACCCGAAATCCAACCATTAACCATTAATTTTTTTAATGCTGTGTTTCGCCACAACACAAACTTTTTGCATCAAAAGAAAAACACCAACATGGTGTATATTAATACACATCCAACAAACGATAACGAACAAAACGTTGGCAGGCCTTCACCACACACAACTGTGGCGTCCTAAAATCTTGCCACCAACACACTCATAGGTGTTGGTATTGTTGGCCCGGGGAGGCATACGCCTGCATTTCAGCACCACTATGCTGGACCTGGAGCTGGGTAGGTTGTTCCTCGCCAGCATAGTGGTGCTGATGTTGGGGGTGGAATGTTGGCCCAGGGAAGTGGGGAGCCATAGGGCGCATGTACGGATTCGGGCGTGCCATCTGGGGGACAGGGTGGAATGGGCCAGGCACCTGGGGCGTGGTGGCCGGCATGTCTGAACTGCGCCATTGTTCTATGGCCGTGAAGCAGATGTTAGGATTGTGGGGCGGTCTGGAAGCGTCGATCAATGTCACTATCGACGCCTGCAGACGGCCCATACGGTCCATGGGCACCAGCCGTAGGAGGGGAACTATGCTTCGGCCAAACGCGTCATTCCCGTCCTCTTCAGCGGCTCGCCTTAGATACTCCAGGACACGAGTATCTACCTAGGCAGCTGTGCAGGGCTGTGGAGCACGGGCACGACGAGTGCGGGCACGCACGGGGCGCTCCTCTGCTGGAGAGGCGACGGCCCCTGCAGACTGGCCAGGTGCGGGCTCCTGGGGTGTCGGCTCTGGACTGGGCGGCAGGACATTGGGAGCAGGAGGTTCTTGCTGAGACTCGGCGACGTCAGTCTCCTCTGCGGTGTCCTCCAAATTGTCGGTGGTTCTAGAAGGAGAAAAAAACGTAAAAGAATGTAATATTGAACAATGCCCACACCAACACGTTGGCAAACAGGACATGGGCAAACACACATTAGACACATGCAAAGGCATAAACTCTTACTTGCGCATCTCCATGATGTCCTTCAAGAACATCAGCTGCTTCGTATAGATATAGGGGCGCTTGCGAGATGCGCCATCCCCGCTGCGTCCCCTTTCACCCATCTCTCTGCGAAATTGGTCACGGCAGCTCCGCCACTGTGTTTTGATATCTTGGACTGTTGGATTTAACAAACACATAACACGCCATCAGAACTATCACCTCTCACTTCTAAATGAAGGGCCCTGCAGTGCCAATGACGTGGGACACGGTGATGCGCCTGCTCCACCAAAGTTCCTCGTGCTAATGCGCGGAATACACATACAGGGCCCCAGGTCTTCTATAGGGATGACAGGCATTGACAGAAAATGCGTGGTACTCACCCAACCGACTGCGGTCCCGGGTTCGGCCACTCTCCCACTCCTGCTCAAAAAGGTTCTGGGCGACCACCTCCCAGGCGTCCTCCTTGACCGTCCTGTTGTGGTACTCCTCTGAGCGCGTGTCCCAGATTGCAGGATGTTCCTGGACAAAGAGGATGAGGCGCTCTACGTCCATCCCGCGCGGCATGGCAGAAGATTATTTCACACACAGCTAGCAACCTTGACACAGTCTCCAGGCACTCACTAGCCTTGCCCCCTCGCAGTGGAAACGCAGGCACTTCCTGGTTTGGGTTTGCTTTGTCCAGCTTTATAGACTTTTTTGCATGGACATAACAGCTCTTGCGTGATTTTTGCGCATGCAACGCAGGTGCGTCCGTGTGTCATGCGTTGTTTTCACGCACCCATTGACTTCAATGGGTGCGTGATGCGCGAAAAACGCATGATTATAGAACATGTCGTGAGTTTTACGCAACGCACTCACGCTGCGCAAAATTCACGCATCGTCTGCACTGCCCCATAGAGTAATATAGGTGCGTACGACACGCGTGAAAAGCACGCGCGTCGCACGCGCGTATATTACGCTCGTGTAAATGAGGCCTAATAGTCAATGCTCTAATAATAAAGGTGGTTAGGGCACTGACTGAAATGGAGATACAATTGACTGCAAATATTATTTGTATATTCATATTATAGACTAACTTCTAAGGCCAGTTTCAAATGGGACAGATATTGTTAGGGATCTGCCAGGTACTACGTCTAGGTATACTCCTGGGATTAATCAATCCACACCTGAGGCCAGACCTGTTCGACTGACACCATCTCCCACCAACCAGGGTGGCAGGCTCAGGACCCTGCCAAGGTTCAGGCTGTGGCGGAATGGGTCCAACCTGCCTCCCTTAAGGCGTTACAGTGTTTTTTAGGGTTCGCCAACTATTACAGGAGATTTATTGCCAACTTCTCGGTCGTCGCTAAGCCTCTTACGGACCTTACTCGCAAGGGTGCTGATGTCCTCCATTGGCCCCCTGAGGCCGTCCAGGCCTTTGAGACCCTCAAGAAGTGCTTTATCTCGGCCCCCGTGCTGATTCAGCTCAACCAAGAGGAGCCATTTATTGTGGAGGTTGACGCATCCGAGGTGGGAGTGGGGGCCGTCTTGTCCCAGGGTACCAGCTCCCTCACCCATCTCCGCCCCTGTGCTTACTTCTCTAGGAAGTTTTCGCCCACGGAGAGTAACTATGATATTGGCAACCGCGAACTTCTAGCCATTAAATGGGCTTTTGAAGAGTGGCGGCACTTCCTGGAGGGGGCCAGACACCAGGTAACGGTCCTTACGGATCACAAGAATCTGGTTTTCCTAGAATCGGCCCGGAGGCTTAATCCTAGACAAGCTCGGTGGGCACTATTCTTTACCAGATTTAATTTCTTGGTTACCTATAGGGCTGGGTCCAAGAATATTAAGGCTGATGCCCTGTCACGTAGTTTCATGGCCAATCCTCCTTCCGAGAAGGATCCTGCTTGTATTTTACCCCCTGGTATAATCGTTTCTGCCACGGATTCTGATTTAGCTTCTGATATCGCGGCTGATCAGGGTGCAGCTCCCGGGAACGTCCCTGGGGACAAACTGTTTGTTCCCCTGCAATACCGGCTAAGGGTACTCAGGGAAAACCATGACTCCGCTCTATCTGGTCATCCTGGCATCTTGGGCACCAAACACCTCATTACCAGAAACTATTGGTGGCCTGGGTTGCCTAAAGACGTTAGGGCTTACGTCGCCGCTTGTGAGGTTTGCGCTAGGTCCAAAACCCCTAGGTCCCGACCTGCGGGCCTACTACGTTCCTTGCCCATTCCCCAGAGACCTTGGACCCATATCTCCATGGATTTTATCACCGATTTGCCTCCATCTCAGGGCAAGTCGGTGGTGTGGGTGGTAGTAGACCGCTTCAGCAAGATGTGCCACTTTGTGCCCCTTAAGAAGCTACCTAACGCCAAGACGTTAGCTTCTTTGTTTGTGAAACACATCCTGCGTCTCCATGGGGCCCCAGTCAATATCGTTTCTGACAGAGGGGTACAATTTGTTTCCTTATTTTGGAGAGCCTTTTGTAAAAAGTTGGAGATTGATCTGTCCTTCTCCTCCGCCTTCCATCCCGAAACTAATGGCCAAACGGAGAGGACTAACCAGTCCCTGGAACAATATTTAAGGTGTTTCATTCGATTGGGTCTCATTCCTTCCCCTTGCTGAATTTTCCCTGAATAACCGGGTCAGTAACTCGTCAGGGGTCTCCCCGTTTTTCTGTAATTTCGGGTTTAACCCAAGGTTCTCCTCCATTTCCTGGTTGTTCCAATAATCCTGAGGTAGAGGATGTTCACTGTGCACTGTCTGGGCCCAGGTGCAGAAGAACCTAGAGGCGTCCCAGAGCGCACAAAAGATTCTGGCGGATAGTAGACGTTCTGCTAACCCCCGGTTTGTCGTCGGGGATTTGGTCTGGTTGTCGTCCAGGAACTTGCGCCTTAAGGTCCCGTCCAGGAAGTTTGCTCCCAGATTTATTGGGCCTTATAAGATCATTGAAGTCCTCAACCCTGTATCCTTCCGTCTGGAGCTGCCCCCATCCTTTCGCATACATGACGTCTTCCATGCCTCCCTCCTTAAACGCTGCTCCCCGTCCTGGTCCCCCTCGAGGAAACCTCCTGTTCCCGTTCTCACCCCTGAGGGGGTGGAATTCGAGGTGGCCAAGATTATGGACAGTAGGATGGTCCAGGGCTCCCTCCAGTACCTGGTCCATTGGAGAGGGTACGGGCCAGAGGAGAGGACTTGGGTACCTGCCCGTGATGTTCACGCTGGGGTATTGATCAGGAGGTTCCACCTTCTCTTCCCTACTAAACCGGGTCCTCTTAGTAAGGGTCCGGTGGCCCCTCATAAAAGGGGGAGTACTGTTAGGGATCTGCCAGGTACTACGTCTAGGTATACTCCTGGGATTAATCAATCCACACCTGAGGCCAGACCTGTTCGACTGACACCATCTCCCACCAACCAGGGTGGCAGGCTCAGGAGTGGGAGAGCCTATCGCGGCCTGGTCAGTCTGAGTTAGCTCCGCCCCCTGTCCTTTATTACCTGCTGTGTTCTCCTCCTCAGTGCTTGTAATTCTTTTGGATTCCTGGCCCCACTGCTGCTTGCTCCAGCCTGCTCCTGCTGTGCTTCTGCCTTGCTGCTGTTCTGCTTAACCCGCTTTGTTTTGCCTCCGGCTTGCTTCCTCCTCCGTGCTCACTTGGGTATACTCCACTTCATCCTGGTCCTGACATCTCATTCACCACTCCGTTTCCTCGGCGTTCCGTGGGCAACTGCCCCTTCCCTTGCGTGTTCCCTGTTTGTTCTCCCGTGCACTTAGTCAGCGTAGGGACCGCCGCCCAGTTGTACCCCGTCGCCTAGGGCGGGTCGTTGCAAGTAGGCAGGGACAGGGCGGTGGGTAGATTAGGGCTCACCTTCCCTTCACCCCCTTCCTGCCATTACAGATATGCTGCGTAAAAGCACGCAGTGTATCCGCCCTGTGCGCCGCAGGGAATTCCGGGTGCAGTTTGCTGAAAAATGCAGCACTTCTAACTGCTATCAGGCCGGCCTCCTGGGATGACGTTTTATCCCAAGAGACTGCTGCAGCCTGTCATAGGCTGCAGCGGCGGTCACATGGGATTAAGCATCATCCCAGGAGGCTGGCCTTCTGATGTCACACAGGCCGGCCTCCTGGGATGACGTTTCATCCCAGATGACCGCCACTACAGCCTGTGATTGGCTGCAGTGGTCACATGGAATGAAACGTCATCCCAGGAAACCGCGCTGGAGGAAAGAACACAGACTTCTCGGCGGTATTAGGCTTTTTTTTTTCTAAATTGCTTTTTTGCGGAGGGATTGCTGCGAACCCGCCGCAAAAAACACAACAACTGCTATTTGTTGCGGGATTTAGCTCCCCATAGAATTCAATGGGAAATTCCCGTAAAAATAAGCAGTGATTACGCAAATACAATAGACATGCTGCGGAATAAATTTCCGCACCGCAGGTCAATTTCTGAGCGTTTTTTACGCTCAGTATTTACGCAGCGTGTGGATGAGATTTGTTCATTCTCATCCACTTTGCTGCTAATGTATTTTGCTGCGTTTTTTCTGTCCGCAATTTGGGACGGAAAAAACGCAGCTATTCCGCAATGTGTGGCTAAGGTTTATTTATAAAGCAGTGGACTTAAATGTGACACCTTCTTAAGCTGTTTTTTTCTATGAATGGCTGAAAAAAACGTATAGCAGCCAACAGACATTAGAGTTGTGTAGGCGAGTCCCATCTTCCCAATTTAAAGGGCTTGTCCCACGAAACAAAGTAGCAATTAAATTATTCCTTATAAGAAGCTAACCCTTTCCACAAGTGGAATTTAAAAAAAAATCTTTATCATGTTGGAGATATAGTAAATACCTACTTACTTTAATGCCTTTTGATGTTTCCGATGTCAGGCTCCTTGTACACTCTTTTACACTTATTCTTGCTCACTGTATATTATTACACTTTTATTTATTTATATCTTCACATGTTGAGTTTACATAACTTTTATCTTATCATATTTATATATATATAATATATATCTTTTGGTTTATATATTTTTCATTTTTTATATTTTTATCATCACTTACACTGCCCCCCCCCCCTTTTTTTAGGCATGAACGATATTTTGGTTTCATATGTATTTATTATGATTGTGATTATTTTATTAATTATACATATGCACTTTCTTTGTTTATCTGTATATATATTTCTAATATGTCGAATTTTTCATTTGTTGTATATATGCACTTATGATATATATATATATATATATATATATATATATATATATATATATATATTGAAATTTGTATTAGTTGAAAGATTGCAGCAGATCGGCGCTGCAATGTAGATAAGAGTAACTTTTTTTTTTTTTTTAAATGAGCATTTTTGGCCAAGTTATGACCATTTTTATATTTATGCAAATGAGGCTTTCTAAAGTACAACTGGGCGTGTTTAAAGTTAAAGTACAACTGGGCGTGTATTGTGTTCATTACATCTGGGCGTTTGTACTTGTTTTACTAGCTGGGCATTGTGAATAGAAGTGTATGATGCTGACGAATCAGCATCATCCACTTCTCTTCGTTACCACCCACCCGGACGAGCGAGGACACATCGGCACAAGGCGACAGAGGATACAGTTGATTCTGCAGCAGCATCGGCGTTTGCAGGTAAGTCCATGTAGCCTCTGTCACCTGGTGCCGGTGTCCTCGCTTGTCCGACACGATGCAGGACCTGGGGCAGGAAGTGACGTCACAGCGTGATCTCTCGAGGACACGCTGTGTGTCTGTGAACTGCCAGAAGCTGGGTGTTGACGAAGAGATGTGGATGATGCTGATTCGTCAGCATCATACACTTCCATTCACAACGCCCAGCTAGTAAAAGAAGTAAAAACGCCCAGATATACATACACAATACACGCCCACTTGTACTTTAACTTTAAACACGCCGAGTTGTACTTTAGAAAGCCTCATTTGCATAAATATAAAAATGGTCATAACTTGGCCAAAAATGCTCGTTTTTAAAAAAACAAAACGTTACTCTTATCTACATTGCAGCACCGATCTGCTACAATAGGAGATAGGGGTTGCAAAATCTGGTGACAGAGCCTCTTTAATGTATATGTATTTCTCAGTTGACTATATATATATATTGGATTATCTATGTCTATGTAAATTTAGAATACTTATTTATTTGTATGTATACATATATCTAAATTTATTTATTCACTCTTTATAACATATTTATCTTTATCAATTTAGTTTTTATTAATATTATTATTTATTATATATATATTATTTCATTTATTTTATTTTTTATTATTTATTATTATTATATATATTCTCTTCGATGCATAGCCATATATTTATATATTTATTATTTATTTATATATTATTCTATAGAATTTATATAGTTCCACATCTTTGAATAATGCATTCCTTTTTATATATACGATCCAGCATGGCAATCTGCATCTCACCTATGTGCTTTATGCATAGACGCTTAACGGCGCATGCGCTGAGAGCGCTGTATCCCGGAGTGCCTCAAATGTTTGTCTGCGTTACCTTGGTGATGAGCGTCTGACGAGACGTCTCTGCGACCATGCAGTCACATGGCATTTCCGGCGATGCGGTGCTCGTCATCATGCCTTTTACGCGCCGATTTGCAGATTTCCCACAGGTGAGAACTTCACGTTTTTGTGCTCCCGGTATCTCTATAAAAACCCCCTATATTTTAAAGTAGTCAGCCTCCTGACGAAGCCGGTCTCAGGCGAAACGCGCGTCGAGGTGCTCTTTTTCTGTGCCACATCTAGGTTGACGAATCCATTTCCTCTCACCATTTCTATAGGTATGTTTCACATTTCTTTGGTGGTATACCTTTTCCCCTATTGATATCATTATATTTAGGGCTGTATACATATTTGTATTCACCATTCATGCTAACTTACCTATAGTTACATTTTGTTTGGGCTGTGTATTCATGCTGTCTTTTACAGCTGCATATGTCCTCTATATTACATGGTGTTTATGTGGATCTGGTATTATTGTCTCTAGATGGGTTGTTTCTGTTTACCCTCAGGTATAATTACATCGATGCCATTCTGATGATGTTCTTGGAATCTGACTTATTTTATCATTGATATAATTTCTGATACCACGTATTGTAAGTCATTATGTACCAATAAAGATTTATATATTTTATGAAGATACGTGTCAGTTATACATTCATAGATATAATATTGGGTGCTATGTCCCCTATGTTTTTTGGTTGTTCCTTGTACATTTATCCTGCAATGCTGTAGCCGGAACTCTTTTATTTTATAGAAAAATATAAAACAAATCCACAAAATACATAACAAAAACTAAAAACAAATATTTAAACTAAAAATACATTGCTGTATATATAACACCTGACCTGGCCTCACATACTCCACTCATACAGCCACATTCACACCTTATCCAAAACAACAACTAGATTCTCTAAAAAAAAAACTACAGAACAAAACAATAGCAAAAAGAACCTACTCCCACCCATGCCAACCAAAGTGCACAGAAACAAGAAAAATAAACCAAATAAGCAAATAACACCTCAAACAACAAAAACACCCCTTTTTTTTTTTCGTAATTCATTTCTTTTTTTTTTCCCCCTTCACCATAATAAATGTCATACACGCATATCCTATCTTTCCCTATCCTTACATATCCTAACCTTCACCACGCCCAGCCGGCATCTCGTCTCATGTCCTCTCATGTCCGCGTAGTCCAGATGCTGGCCCCTACTACCAAACCCAACACCCCAGCCCAGCCCCCGCCCCATGTCCTCCCATGTCCATATAGTCCAGGGCTGGGCTAGGCACACCCGCACCACAACCCCAGCCCTCCTCCCAACCTAACTATTACCCCCTAAAAACTGACCCTATTCTAACAATATACAAAATAATATACAATATATACATAACTATCACAACTTATCTTACAATACCATACAAATACAAACATTCCCGAAAGCACCAAGTTCGGTCACTTGTAAACCCTTTTTCTGCCTTTACCAAAAACAAAACACTTCTTGTGCTTACCCAGCCCATCACCAGAGAGCGAGAAGGGAAAGGCCCCCCAGCACGCCCCAGAGGCCAAACTCCACGTCCACCGCCTCACCCATCCCTATCGCTTGCCTTATCTCCTTACCCTATTACTAGCCCTTCTCCTGACCCTACTAAAAACTGACCCTATGCTGATCCTCACCTTTTCCTATTCCTAGCAGTATCGCTAATATTCTTTTGGTGCCTCAGTAGAACGCAGACCCCCACCTCTAGTTGAGCAACTTTGAAAACCCTCCCCTCCCCCTCATATCGGCCTACACATTAAGGTACCCAAAAGGAAAAGCCCCTCCAAAGGCAAGGGGCTTTGGATGCCCCCAATCTGTCAACCTCCAAAGAATGCACCTTCACCAGGTCACCCATGATATTGCTAACAACCTCATAAACTAGGAGGATTTTCTTCTGAGTAGAAACTAGGCTAGTGTATTCCATGTAAAGTGCTTAACCACTATACTGACTAGAAACAAGGTGCAATGGTCCCTACCACCAAGGTCTCCGAACACTCCATAGGCCCACCCAGCATAGGAGAGGCTGGTTAGGCCTGGCCAACCAATGGAGGCTCCCACCCTTTTGTATAGCTCTGTATTGAAGGGGCAATGAATCAGGAAATGCTCCATGCTTTCCAGCACGCCGCCACACTCCTCCCGGGGACAACCCCTATCATCATAGTTTCTGTACTTCAAGTTGCCTCTTACATACAGTCTCCCATGGAAGCAACGCCAAGCCAGATCCCAAAATTTATGGGGAATCCTCGCTGAATTTAAAAGTTTTAATCACACCCCGAGGTCACTACTTGGGCAGTCTTTGAGTGTCAGGGGCTTCTGAAAGTGGGTCATCAGAACCCTGCTGTCAAGAAATTTTCTCGACATGGTCCTGATCTCCCACACTCCCAGACCCCACCGGTGAACAGTCTTTAGCACCAGGGTGGCATAAGCCGGAAGAAGTTCGTGAGGCGTACGCAGGTCTTTCACTTGCCCTCCTCTCTCCCATTCCTGGAAGAAAGGCAGAAACCACCCCTGCAGAAGGATACCCACCAAGGAGCCCTCTCTTGCCAGAGGTTTGCCAGGTTGATCTTAACAAAGGTGTTTACTAGAAACACCACCGGGTTAACAATATCTAACCCGCCTAGTCTCCTTGGTAGGTAAGTAACCTCCATCTTGATTTGGTTAAGCTTGTTCCCCCATAACAGCTGGAAGAACAGGCAATAGACCCGAGTCCAGAGAGGTTCTGGCTAAATGCACACACTGCCTAGGTAGAGCAACATGGGCAACAGGCAGGCCTTGGCCAGGTAAACTCTTTCCCTCAGGGTTAAGGACCAACCCTTCCATTGGCCGACCTTCTGGGCAACTAGATTCAGCCTACACTCCCAGTTTTTCTTGGGATAATCAAATTTGACTCCTAAGATCTTAGCAGACCCCTGAAGCTCTGGAAGGGTGTCCGGGAGATCAAAACCAGGATCTCCTCCTCCGACGCATAGACTCTCGCACTTATCCCGGTTGATCTTGGACCCAGATGCCAACGAGTAACGTTCCACTTCCGACATCACCCACTCCGCCTCCACGATCAATCCATTTAAGAAAAGGATCAATTGCAAACACATATAGCAAAGGGCTCAAGGGACAACCCTGGCGGACACCAGACCCAACCTCAAAGGGGGTTTCAACCCAACCGTTCACCAGCGCAAAAGTCTCAGCCCCAGTATATAAGGTCTGAAGCCAATTGACAAAGCCCCCCGGTAGGCCGTACCTCAGAAGGACTGATCAGAGGTACTCGTGGTCCACCCGGTCAAAAGTTTTGGCCTGGTCCAAGGACAGGATGTACCCCTTCCATTGACCAGCATTTCCCCGTTCCACTGCCTCTCTGACACTGAGAACAGCACTAAATGTGCTGCGGCCTGGAACAGAGCAGTGCTGGACCGGCGAAAGGAGCTGGAGTGCAAACTTCACCAGCCGATTAAACAGCACCTTTCCTAGAACCTTTCTGTCTGTATTGAGAAGCGCTATGGGACGCCAATTTTCAATACGGGTCGAGTCTTTACCCTTCGATAAAATCATCAAGGCTGACCTCCTCATTGACTTTGGAAAAGTACCTGAGGAAAGGCACTCATTAAAAACCGCGGTCAAGAGGGGAACAATGGTTCCTTTAAAGGTCTTATAAAACTCTGATATTAAGCCATCCGGACCTGGCGATTTTTTTACGGCAAAAGCCGTCAATCGCCAGTCTCACTTCCTCTTTCTTGATCGATTCTATCAAAACACCAAGAGCGGGGTCTACCCCTGGTTCGGGAATGGTTTCGGAAAGGAAAGCCGACATCTCATCTCTGCTTAGATCCTGCTTTCTCAAGAGGTGCGAGTAGAAGGATCAGACAACCTCCAGGATCCCTGACTTGGATCTCTTCAGGGAGCCTGTACTATCAACCAATCCTGTAATGATCTTAGGATTCACTGACATTTTACAGTTCCTGTAGGGGTCGGGCGAGCGGTATCTCCCGAAATCCCTCTCAAGAATCAAAGATGCGTGCCTATCATACTGACACCTCTTAAGCAAAGCTTTCACCCCGGGGATTTCCTCAAGGCTGCCTCCGGTGGAGACTAGATGCTCGAGTTTCCTCCTCAGTTCCTGATATAGGCGGTACCTCCTTCTCATTCTTCTTATTTTTCTTTTTCTTCTTCCCATCCTCAGCTGGCAGCTCTGAGCCAAAGCAGAATCCCTCCATGGGTATTGGGGATTCCAGCTCCTGGATCTGGGTAAGTAGACCCGGGGGACGCTCGTCCTTGGACTCAGAGCTGCTCCCAGATGATGAAGGCAGCCGCACATTGCTGGGCTCCGCCATCCTCCTCACTCCTCCATCCTCCTCCTCGCTGCCAGTCTCCCCAGTCTCCCTCGGGACCTCTGAATCGCTCTCCTCCCTCAGAGGGGACCAGGTGGAAACTGACACAGATGGTAATAAGTGCTCTTTTTTTTCCTCCTCCTCTGCCACACATGTCTTTACGCTGGGGGACGACATCTCGCCAAAGCGATCATCGTTCCGGAGCTTCTCCGAGAAGACGCCTCCCCCAACAATCTCTTGTCATCTTTCCTCCATCTCCTCTATGTCCCGCACCAAAGTGCGCGCTTCCAGTGAGTATCGGGCCCTCTTCGCCCCGGAGGACCTGGCCGCCCTGCTTCGGGCCATTGCCAGCTCCCCCCGAGGCACTGCAGGGACTTACCCAGGTCACGGTACTCCTGGACGTGGGCTGCCAGGCGGGAGCTAAACACCGTGACATCCTCTACCGGCCTCAGCGATCCCCACCCCAGGGTGTCCCCGCAGCTCTGTTGTTCTGGCCCCGATGGTGCTGGGCCCTCTCCGGGGGAAACTGATGCCATCTCCGATCTTCTCGCGGCTCCTCTTGGAGCCTCAGCCTTTAGGGGAACTGGGGCAACATTGCTGCTGCCTCGAGATGCTTTGTTCTCCCCTGAAGCTGACTGTCTCTTGCCAGCCTGCTGGCTGGTCCCTCAACCCTCCACCAGCCTGCTCCTGAGGGTGAAGGACCGAGGCTCCATCCTAGGATCGAGCCCCCTTCAGGGCCCTCTCCAAGCCCAGGTACGATGTTAAAAACCTGGGCTGCTGGTATCAGGAGAGTCCCTGGTCTGGGCCTGGAAGCTGGAAACTGGAAGCTGGAGTCCCACAATCTGCTCCACAAGTGACCACAACCGTTCACTCACAAACACACACTACACTCCTCAGTGGTGCTGGATGTTGTATACCATGTTTTTTCTTTTTTCTTTTTATGTTGTATACCTGTGGCTAAGGGACTGAATGAATCACCTGATTAAAGGGAATGTGTTGCCAGAAAAACATGTTTTTTTTAAAAAAAATTAAACATTTAGTGTGTGGGTGATTAAACATTGTTCAAATTTTTTTTTTTTTTTTGGCACGAGCCAGGAAATATTATAAATTATTTCTAATTTATAATACTACCCATTTTTGGTCACTAGATGGGGCTGTTCCCAAAATTGCAGCATTGCAACATTGGGTTAAAAGCCCTCGCTCTAGTGAGCTCTCAGCATCCCCCCCTCCTTTATCCTGGCTAGTGCCGGGATAAACGAGGGGTTTGAAAGGTTTAACCTCCTACACTGTGTCGCCATTTTTAGAGGTAACCCACAGTGTAGTAGGTTTACATACAGTAGTAAACACACACAAACACTAACATACATTGAAATCTCTTACCTGCTCCTGCCGCCGCGGCTCCCTCCGGCTCGTCCGCTCCGTTTGCTGCCGCTGTTCCATGTGCACAAGTCCGGAAGCCGCGACCGGAAGTAGTAATATTACTGTCCGGCCGCGACTTCCGGTCCACAGGAAAATGGCGCCGGATGGCGCCAATTTCGAATAGGACTGTGTGGGAGCGGCGCATGCGCAGTTCCCACACAGACGCCGTACACGGCAGTCAATGGGACGGGAGCCGTTCGCAGTCCCTATGGGACTGTGGCTGCCGTATTCCATGTCTGTGTGTGTCGTTAATCGACACACACAGAAATGGAACAAAAAATGGCAGCCCCCATAGGGAAGAAAAAGTGTAAAAATAAGAAAAAGTAAAACACAAACACACAAATGAATAAAAACGTTTTTATTAAAGCACTAACATCTTTAACATATAAAAAAATTATTTGCGATGACACTGTTCCTTTAAGAGGTGTCTCCTACTTTTGTCCATATAGTGCATCTGTAGATTATATTGAATTTCCAAATATGAGTCATTTAAACAGTTCTTACCATGACGTGTCTTTGACTATGTTAAGGACTTCTATCTATTAGCAGAGTGTAGAGCAGCTACAAAGAGCATTTCCTCCTACGGAGAAACCGAAAAATCTGTTCCTTATATGGACAGCCCATTTATTTTAATGTGAACTGAATAATGCTTAAATTCTCCTATGGTGGCCCTGCAGAGTAATTCAACACTTGCTTGCAAGGTCCCACACAGATTACAACCATTGGCTCCCGGGGGTCTATGGCCGCCCAAAGTACGATGCCGTTTTGTCTCGATTTTGCCCCAAATCGCGGCAAAAACCGAAACAAAATTGCATTGTGTATGTCCTGCAAAAGGACCTTAAGACATAAGGTCACATGACCTTATCTCTGCAGTTCTTACTACTGTTTAGAAACCTGCCGGTCACATGACCGCAGGTCCTAGAACAGCAGCAAGACTCCACAGAGAAGACTGTGAGGTGAGCTGCTAGGTAAGTATAAGGGGTTGGATTCGTTTTAGGGAACTGGGGTCAGTAATTAGGGGGTCTGGTCTGGGCAGGGGAGTAGCAAGGGGGGGGCAGGCGGGGCATGTGCCCCGGGCGCAACTAAGAGAGAAGGTAGGGGGGGCGCCGGGTCGGGTGCACAGGGCCACACATACCATGTGTCAGGTTGAGCAGCAAACGAGGGGTCACCACACAGACCTGTAAATATTAGATCAGCGTTCATCACGCACTCCACCCTGCCTGTCCCTTCTCTGCTCCAGCTGTTCTATCATTAGCTGTCAGCAGTCGGGGACAAGCAGGGGGAGGGGGAGGAAGTCTGCAGAGACGCTACGGTACAGGCAGAAAACAGATCAGGGAAGTTTACATCAGGCTCCTCTCCTGTCATATCGGAGCTAAGCAGTGATAACAGCTAGAAGCTACAGAGCCTGGTGTGCACTCTTCCTGACCTCCTCTAGGGGCAGCACTGTATCTGCAGGCTCTCTTCCCCTCCTCCTCCTGACTACTGAACTCCAGGCAACCATCACTGCTAACCTATTAAGAGGCTCCAAGTTCTTGACCAGACTGTATGTGAAAAGTCCAGCTACCTACAAAAGGTAAGTGTATATGTGTGTGTATTCTGTTTGTCTATCTGTGTATGTCTGTATCTATCTATCTATCTATCTATCTATCTATCTATCTATCTATCTATCTATCTATCTATCTATCTATCTATCTATCTATCTATCTATCTATCTAATCTATCTATCTCATATCTATCTATCTATCTATCTATCTATCTATCTATCTATCTATCTCCAAACGAATAGGCAGCACAACAAAGGTTCCAATTCAGTGAAAAAAGGTTTATTCACCCATACGTCAGTGCAACGTTTCAGCCCACATGGGCCTTTCTCAAGCATGCTTGAGAAAGGCCCATGTGGGCTGAAACGTTGCACTGACGTATGGGTGAATAAACTTTTTTTCACTGAATTGGAACCTGTGTTGTGCTGCCTATTCGTTTGGAAATACATATGTGGGACTGGAGTCTGAGGTCCTGAGGCTTGTGCACACACAACTACGCATACTTTGCGTTTATATGTGCTGCTCTTCTTCTTTTTTTCTATCTATCTATCTCTATCATATCTATCTATCTATCTATCTATCTCTCTCATATCTATCTATCTCTCTCATATCTATCTATCTATCTCTCTCATATCTATCTATCTATCTATCTATCTATCTATCTATCTATCTATCTATCTATCTATCTAAACGAAAGAAATCCCACAGCACTCCGATGGTTCCAAAAAGTATGTGATTTATTCAGTCAACAGCTGCAACGTTTCCGTCCTGCTATAGGACCTTTTTCAAGCATAGTGACACAGCAATACATGCAGGTATATAAGACATGTGCCTCATTACCATAATGAGGAATCATTAACATAGTGCACAGACAAAATATTGTACAAGATATTGGTAATCAAATAAAAAGTATATGCTACAATTGTAAACTGTGTGTGCAGTGATAAAATTCAGTGTAAAAATAAACATACATTTAAAAACAAGCTTATTGTAACCTGATTATCATATTAATCAGGTTACAATAAGCTTGTTTTTAAATGTATGTTTATTTTTACACTGGATTTTATCACTGTACACACAGTTTACAATTGTAGCATATATTTTTCATAGTTTAAAAGAAAAATACTATACTCACCTCCCGTGACGCTCTTGTGGCAACACATCCCTAGTCCCCTGATGGTCTCTGTTCAGCAGCCAATCACAGAATGACAGCTGTACAGAGACCATCCAGAGGACCAGGGAGGCGAGTATAGTCTTTTTTTTATTTTTTATCTTAGCTGGTTTCCACAGCACGATTTGGTGCAGATTTTCTGGCAGATTTCCCTGTGAATTCTGAGTTGCATTTTTATCCATGTGTACATACCTTAAATGGACACAAAAGTTACAAATTCTCCACTAGTATACAGGTTTATGCCAAACAAAAATAGATGTAAACCCCCACCCCAAAAAACAAACGAAAAAACAAACAAACATAAACCTCAGCACAGTGTGAAACTGCACAGGAGTCTTTGCATATATTATACTGCATGGGGGCATCTATAGGGGCTTTATACTGTATGGGTGCATCTATGGGGGCTTTATACTGTATGGTGACAGCTATGGGGGCATTATACTGTGTGGTGGCAGCTATTGGTTGTATTATACTGCGTGGGGGCAGATAGAGGGCATTATACGTTGTTGCTACGTGCGCCGCATCAGTTTTCCCTCTTTGTGATACTTGAAAGTTGGGAGGTATGGTGGAATCCCCAGTCAAACCATTGCCAACGCTCTTCCTTGGGATTCCGCTCCTGGAGTAGCCCCTGATGCCACTATCCATATATGGACAGGGATGCCAGGGGCTAGTCCTACAAGGGGAGGTGTGGCACTATCTATAAGGGGGGTGTATGGCACTATCTACAAGAGGAGACTGTTCATTATTTCACCATATATATTCTCATTAGCCTGTTATACAATCTGTTTAGTCCGGCACTGACATCTTTATTTATTTTCTTTTAATTTATTGTTATGTTAACTTTTTTATATAACTATATCGCTTATAAAATGTACAAATGGTTTTTTACATTAAAAAAAAGATGAAAATAAAATACATGTCATTGATTGGTTGAGAAAGCAAACCTGGCGAGGGGGAAGGTGATGTCGGGAAAGTGGTTTGGGGGGGGGCGCAAACTGAATCTTTGCCCCGGGTGGTGGAGAACCTAGCTACGCCCTTTTCTATACAGGCTGGAAATGGCTGCAGAAGCGCGTAGCAAAGATGTCTCATCAGGAGAAGTCGCCATAACAGTCTCTGTCAGATGGATAAGAAAAGGGAACGACTCCCATCAGAGAAGACATCACTTGTGAGTCACTTGATTTATAGAGGATCTGTCCCCTCTCCTGGCACGTCTGTTGTAGGTAATTCTTGTATGCCACATAAAGACTTTGTGTACCCAGGACTAACAGACAAATGCATGTTACCATTCCCATTGTCAAGAGGATGTGTCCCTACATAGTGTGATAATGTCAGCAATGTTTGGAGATTGCCAGTATGTAAGGACACAGCCCTTTGACGAGGGGAATCATAACACCTATTTGTCAATGCTCGCACAGAAAGGTGTTCACTATGGACACGGCAGAGTGGCGGTGGGGAAAGGGGGCCCAAGTTTGTGGAACATCCCAGGGAGTATGGTCTACTTAATCCGCCACTGATTACAACTGATTTCTAAAGATCCCTAAAGCAGGGCAACCTGTGATCAGCATAGGCTGTATTCACTTCAGCGCTGTCCTTCTGTTGTGGGTTTAACCCGACGGAAACCTCAGACGGAACCCCTCAACAGAAGGGCCACGCTGATGTGAACAGGCCCTTATGGTGGTTGAAGCATTGTAATAAAAATGAATTTTCCAAACCCCTTCAATGATTGTCTCGTGAGCCATTTGTATTTAACTTGAACATGTTCCAGCCTTGTTTTCCTATGTAAGAAGAATAAGGGTCGAGCAGGATCATACTATTCATACTATTTTTTGGCGTATAATAGACTTTTATAATGGGTTCTGGAAACCAAGTACCCATTATTATCAATTAACCACTTCTACGTACAGTTGAGACTTTGTATTACCTGTGGAAGACTTTAACAGTACTGAACTTCTATATAATTTAGCACAGCCTTTTTTCCTGGTATGCAATATACCATGACCTATTGATTCCTTTAGTAGACTAGGATAAAGTGATATAGTGTTAGACTATTCTCTAATAAAAGTTAACCTTCCGACTGATGATATTCAGGGCCTGGTTTTGTGTCTTATCTTTGAAAACAACTTTTTTGCAGATTATCAAGGGCAAACCTAGACCAACCTCTTGTGCAGGGTTATTGGAAGCCTGTGGCATTGGTATTCTAACCTCATCCAACCAATATTTCCTGCATAGAGAAATAAAATCCTATTAATCCTTTTGAGAATAGCCAGATATAAAATACGAGAAAGCGGCTTATCTCTCAGGAGGTGAAATAGATTGTGAAGAAATAAAGACTTCTAAATAGAGTTATCTAAGAGAAGGTATATTCTACTAGGCAGACCCAAATGCTTTCTCAGTATTTCTTCAGAGGCCTAGGTAAATTATGTTATACTTCTATAGGAAACTGTGTCATAGACAAACCATTTCTTCATCATTAATCAGTTAACAATCAGAAATATTATAATAAAAAAAGCAGGATTTAGATTTAACATTTTATGTCCGTCATGTTTTGTTTTACTATATATATTAAGTGCACCACATAAGGCATTTAATCAAAGTGAAGAAAATCGGGCACTTTAAAACGTGACCATAGATCAGTTGGGGCTAACATGTTAGATTTTAAAGGCCTGAAAGGTATCCCAAAATCTCACAAAGCACATTGGGGTATATATATTAAGCAAAATCCAGCATTTTGTTAAAAAGAATGGTGTCATAAAATGGAGAACATCTGTGCCAAGTGTATCATGTGTTTTAAACATTGTCTGCATGTAATACAACCCTTTTGAAAATATTTTAAAAAGGTGCATGGCAAAGAGCAGTAGTAAAATGCACGAAATGTATTAAAGACGTGTGCCATTTTTTGGTGCATAATACTGGCTTATACGTATGTCACCCATAAGGTGGCACAAAGAGAAATGTGCTTAAAAAGTCTAGCAGGTTATTATACCATGTGGGCTATTTAGATAAATATGGTCTAATTCATGCATCCTACAACATTGCTGATACATTTCCCCCAAAATATTTAGGTGATGTTCAGTTATGTACAGTAGGTTCAACCCAACTTCTTAATCACAGCAAATTTAATTGAAATTCAAAGAAGCCACAGTTATACTATTCCTAAAAATGTATTCCCACTACATTACATAGCCCTGGTCTGTCAACCAACTTTTTAGACCATAATTTATTCTCTGGCCGAAGCCATTGGTTGGGGGCAAATGTATTTGAATATTTCTGTTTCCAGTGGCCGCCGCCTGACTATAAATCTGCCCTGTTTCACAATTTAAATTGTCTGAGAAAACTATGACAAAGTATCAAGCACTCTACCAAGGGGTGGAAGCAGGGGCGTAAATAGAATTCATAGGGCCCCACAGCAAATATAAGGATGGGCCCCCATCTATATGAGATATATGATTGATAGACAGACAGATAGATAGATAGATGGACAGATAGACAGATAGATAGATAGATAGATAGATAGATAGATAGATAGATAGATAGATAGATAGATAGATAGATAGATAGATAGAAAACAGAGGGCCACTGACTTTTTTTTACCACACAAAATGAATAATTTTGCACTTGACTGGACCCCCTCAGCCTCTGGGCCGAAAAGCAGCTGCTATAGCCATAGTTACACCATTGGATGGATCAAAGGGGGTACCGGGTAGATTTCTGGCCTCTTTTCTCTGCAAAGCCACTTAACCTCAGATAATCTCATAGAGCCTGACCCAATGAAGGTTAATTATAGTATAATGATGAATGTGTTACTGAATAATCAGAACACCATAAATAGTATTAGAGAGCAGTTAATTAATCCCTGATTAGGACATTATGCATATTTTCTTGTTAGTCAATCAATGGTACATTCAGGGTGTGTTCACATGAGGCAGATTTGTTGCAGAAATGTCTGTGTCCCATTCATCTGAATAGAGCTTGCAAATATTGATTTGCTTGCCACCAAATCAACCCCTTTAAAACAAATGGAACTTATTTTTAGTCACAGAAATTTCTGCAACAAATCTGACAGGTGTGAAATAACCCCTTACGTCTAGTCCAACATATCATAGTCATTGTGTTTATGGATAGAATGGTGTCCTAGAAAAGGGTTTGACTTCAGTAGAGAAAAAATTCCAGCTGGTTTCTCACAGTGTTTACTCTCGTATTCTGTTGTGTTTTAAGTGTCATTTTTTGTACTTTGTTTTTTTTTTTTACTGAAATCGGGACTTCAGGCTTCAGACCCGAGGATCATTCACCTGATCTCACTGGCAGCTCAGAAGTTTATATTGGATGTTTATAACATTAAGATGTTACTTCAAAGTCTATAGTCAAATATGAGTAGGGTCAGGGGCATAACTAGGAAAGACTGGGCCCCATAGCAAACTTTTGACTGGGGCCCCACCCTAGGTGCCACACGCCGTCCCCCTTATACATAGTGCCCCCTGTAGATTGAGCCATGTGGCTTTGAAGCAGCTGATTGACATTGCATGCTGTTATTTACTTTATGATCTACAAGTACACCCAGATCCTTCTCAACAAGTGACTCTCCCAGTGTAGCTCCCCCTAGGACATATGATGCATGCAGATTGATGGTACTCAGATGCATAACTTTACATTTATCTACATTAAACCTAATTTGCCAAGTGGATGCCCAAACACATAGTGTGTCCAAATCAGATTGCAATTTACTAACATTTTTTATAGACTGAGCAATACTACATAGCTTGGTGTCATCTGCAAAAATAGAAATAGTGCTATTAATCCCATCCTCTATATCACTAATAAATAAGTTGAATAATAGTGGTCCCAGCACTGAACCCTGGGGTACACCACTTATAACCGGGGACCAATAAGAATAGGAATCATTGACCACAACTCTCTGGATACAGTCCTTGAGCCAATTCTCAATCCAATTACAAACTGTACTTTCTAAACCTATAGTTTTTAATTTACCCATTAGACGTCTATGAGGAACAGTGTCAAATGTCTTTGCAAAGTACAAAAACACTATATCCACAGCGGCCCCTCTGTCTAGACTTCTACTCACCTCTTCATAAAAACAAATCAGGTTGGTCTGACAACTTCTGTCCTTAGTAAAACCGTGCTGGCTGTCACTTGTAATACTATTTTTTGTCACATAATCCTGTATATAGTCCCTCAATAGCCCCTCAAACATTTTTCCCACGATTGATGTTAAGCTAACTGGTCTATAATTACCTGGGAAAGACCTAGAATTTTGGGGGATTTGTTTTACTATCCTTGGCCACCTGCCTTTCATTTTGTATTTTTGCTGATTTTATTACTTTTTTGCAGATTTTATTAAGCTCTTTATATTTTACAAAGGCTACAGCTAGACCCTCAGATTTGTATTTTTCAAATGCCATTTTTTTGTCATGTATTGCCCTTTTTACAGAAGGTGTAAGCCATGTGGGGTTTCATTTTATTTTTTTATACTTGTTACCTATAGGAATAAATTTTGCACTCTAATTATAAAAAGTAGATTTTAAGATCTCCCATTTATCATTTGTACCATTATTTGACATTAGTTCTTCCCAGTCTATATCCTGAAATGCAGACCCCCACTGATCGCTAAGAACTACTGTGGGCGCTGTGGGGAAAATTATACTGCATGGGGAGTCTGAGTGTCTGACTGCTGAGGGCTCTATGGTCAAAGATTACACTGCGCTCAGCCTCCTGCCCCCACTAATTTAAAAGTGATCAACCGAAGCTGGGGGGTGTTTATACTGCAAGGGGAAAGGTCTGAGCATCTTGGTGACAGCAGAGGGCTCTATGGGGGAAATAATCCCCCCATAGAGCCCTCAGTAGTTGCTATACTGCAAGGGGGGTCTGAGCATCTGACTGACTGCAGAGAGCACCATGGGCAGGTAATTTCCCCCCATAGAGCCATCAGCAGTCAGTTAGATGCTCAGACACCTCCCCCTTGCAGTAAAGGCGTTCTGTCAGCCTCCGCTTTAAATGCACAGGCCGCTCTGCTCCTCCTGCTAACTCGCTCCTGTCTGGCGGTGCGTGCAGCATCAGAGAGAAGGAATATTCTAGCAGACGTGCACCTATAATGCTGCGCGTCTACAAAATAAGTGCTCCCCCCCTAACCCTCAGATTTCTTCTGCGATTTTGCAGTAAAACCAGCTTGTTTCTGCACGTAGATTAGCCACATTCACTGGTGATTATCTGCGTGTGACTATCCTACACTGTTCTTGCGACAAAATACATTATAGACAATGCGTCAAAAGTGACGTGTATTTTTTTTTTCAGCGACGCAGATTGCAATTCTGTCTGCTGAAAATTCCGCCCTGTATGACAACAGGGCCGTTTGCCATGAAATACATTGGGAGGCTTTTGACAAGTGTTTTTAAAAATTCTGTCGTGTACAGAGGGACTTTGTTTCTGGAAAAAAGGAAAGCAATACATAGCCCAATTTACCTTACTTAGCCTACCTATTCATATTGCCACATAGTGCCTTGCCAAGCAGTTTACAGAGTGCCATACTTCCCCAGATGAATAATACCTACAGTCCCCAGTGACACAGTGCACCCTTTACAGAGCAGTCAATACTTAACTCTTTCTCATTCCAGCATCAGGAATGAATTGTGCAACTATGCTGCAACCTCTTGTTCTGGACAGTAAAACTAGTAATATCTCATTGACATTCCTAACTTTAATAAGGGAAGAAAATATTTCGTTCTCGAAGGTTATTCCAGCTTTCTGGACCTCAAACTCAATAGAATGGTGGAAGGGACACCCGCTACGTTGAGACAACACATGAAATCTACCTCACTTGGGAAGCCAAGGTTTGCCTATAGGCCCTGACCATAGACATTCCCTGTTGACGTGAGATTATTCTTATAGGTCAATCAGCGATCAGTATGTAGAGGAAGCAAGGGCTAATGTCTTCTTTAAACAAATACATACTTGAACTTTATGTATTTGTTGCCACTAAGTAGATTTTCAGGTTCTACCTCCAGACGCTTTGGTTTAAATACTTTCCCAGGTCCCTTTCAAACTTATATGCCTATTGAAATGGTTAGTTACATATGTTTTAGAAACTCAACCAATGTGAAATTTTGTAAATGCCTTTAAATGGTCACATTATTGTACAATTAATATTGCAAAACATCAGGCAATGTTAAGAAAGGAAAAGGGGCGGTAGAAGAGAAAAGGAAACATTTAAGAGAAATCCGTATTAATTACTGTTATGGCAGGAAGGAGGGGATAAGTGAGCCCTAATCTACCCACCGCCCTGTCCCTGCCTACTTGCAACGACCCGCCCTAGGCGACGGGGTACAACTGGACGGCGGTCCCTACGCTGACTAAGTGCAAGGGAATACAAACAGGGAACAAGCAAGGGAAGGGGCAGTAGCCCACGGAACACTGTGAGGAAACCAGAGTGGTCAACGAGCCAGTCAGAATCAGGATGTCACCAAGTATACGAACGCAGAGCAAGGAGCAGGAAGCAAGCCGGGGTCAGAGCGAAGCAGGATAAGCGGAAGCTGTAGCAAGGCTGAAGCAAGGCAGTAGCAGGGCCAGGAAACCAGGAAGAATCACAAGCAATGAGGAAGAGAAAACGGCAGGTATAAATGGACAGGGGGCGGAGCTAACTCCGACTGACCAGGCCGCGATAGGCTCTCCCACTCCTGAGCCTGCCACCCTGATTGGTGGGAGCCGGAGTCAGTCTAAGAGGTCCGGCCTCAGGTGTCGATTGATTAATCCTGGGAGTATCCACAGACGTAGTGCCTGGCAGATCCTTTACAATTACAATAGTAATCCAAACAGGAAATTAAAATCAGAGATTTTCTCTGTGTGATAATAAGTATATCCATGTTCACCATTGAAGTGCTGATAAAAATAATCTCTTAATGGCTTCAACAACAATGTACTGAAAAATGTTAGTGACTGCAAAGATGACAGGACAATATAGTGCATCTGTGCTTCCAAATAGCAACAATTATCTGATTAGACAAGAAGCAGATGGCATTAACCCCCTCTTGGGATTCTCCGTTACCTAGCTGTGCTTGCATAATAGTCTTCTAATTTTCAAACAGTATTTTTTTTTGTCTCTTTAGCTGATTCCAGCTTATTTTATAAATTACCTTACAAGAAGTATACTGTTGTATAGATGTAGAGGTTACAAGAATGCATAACAATAACCAATTATGGTAATTGTTTTATTTTTGTTTCGTAGTTCTAGAGGATATGGAAGAAACTTAAAGGGGTTGTCCGGGCATTGGGTGGTTTTTCATACTGATGACCTATCCTGTGGATAGGTCATCAGTATATGATTCAAGGGGGGGGGGTCTGATGCATTTACCTCGCACCGATCAGCTGTTCCAGCTGTCTCTGGGCACCGGAAGTTATGGAGTGGTCAGTGCCGGAAGCAGATGGCTCCGGTCACAGTATAGTGACCATGCTGAAGTACTGCAGAACTGCGTCTCAAGTGAAAAGGAGCAGAGTTGTAGTAAGCCAGCACGATCGCTATACAGTGATGAGAGCCATCTGTTTCCGGCACCGATCTGCCTGGTGGCAGCCAGACCAGCTCATAGGTGTGGGGTCCGGGTGTCGGACCCCCACCAATCATATAACCTGTGGATAGGACATCAGTATGAGAACCCCCCCCCCCCCATGAAGGCCGCACCATCCATGAGGCGAGATGAGCTTCTTGCCTCAGGCGGCAACCTGCTGCCTATCTGAGGGGGTGGCAGCGCCACTGAAACCATCCGCAGCCACCACTTCCTGCACTATAATTGTATCTGCGTCTATTGGACGCAGATACAATTACATTCATAAGCACTGAATGGCTGGGCACATTCCGTGCCTTGCCATTCAGCGCCTTTCAATGACGCAAGAGGCGCAATGAAGTCATCGAACCACTTGCGTCGTTCAGCCTCAGCAGACCTGCTTAGAAGAGAGCAGGCCTGCATTGCAAGAGGACAGTGCAGGAATGGGATATGCAAAGTTTTTTTCTCCTCTTGAAAGTGTGAGTGGTATTATCTACAGGGGAGCCATATGTGGGGTACAATCTACAGGGGCGGGCTATATGTAGAGCACTATGTACAGGGGTGGCTCTATCTATAGGGCGAACTATCTACCAGGGGGGGCTATATGTGGGGCACAATCTACAGGGGGGGCTATATGTGGGGCACTGTCTACAGGGGGCTATATGTGGGGCAATGTCTACAGGGGGGCTATATGTGGGGCACTATATACAGGGGGCCTATATGTGGGGCCCTTTCTACAGGGGGTGCTATATGTGGGGAACAATCTACAAGGGGGCTATATCTGGGGCACTATCTACAAGGGGGGCTATATGTGTGGCACTATCTACAGAGAGTGCTGTATGTGGGGCACTATCTACAGGGAGGCTATATGTGGGGCACTATCTACAGGGGACTATATGTGGGGCACTATCTACAGGGGGCCTCTATGGGGGCACTATCTACAGGGGGCTATATGTGGGACACTATCTAAAAGGGGCTGTGTGTGGGGTACTGTCTACATAGGCTAATATCTACAGGAAGATCCATGGGGCCACTATCTACAGGGAGATCTATGTAGGGTACTATCTACAGGGGGCTCTATGGGGGTCACTACATGGGGATCTATGTAGGGCATTATCTACAGGGGGCTCTATGGGGGTCAAAATATGGGGATCTATGTAGGGCATTATCTACAGGGGGCTCAATGGTAGCACTATCTACAGGGGGATCTATGGGGGCACTATCTACAGGAGGCTCTATGGAGACACTCTCTACAGGGGGCTCTATGGAGGGCACTATCTACAGTTGGCACTGTACGTGTGTGTGTGGGGGTGGGGGGGTGAGTGTATGTGGAACACAGTATATGGTGCTATTATAATCAGGGACACAGTGTATGGTGCTATTAAAATCAGGGACATAGTGTATGGCGCTATTATAATCAGGGACTCAGTGTATGGTGCTATTATAATTAGAGGTTCAGTGTACGGCTCTATTATATTTAGGGGCTTTTTGTGTGGCACCATGAAAACTTTATCTTTATAGGTGCAGAAAGGTGAAGATAAACTGCAAACTGCAGAAATGGGCTGTGACCGGGGGAAATCATCATATAGGTCTGGACCGAATGGAGAAGAAAAGAGAAAAAGATCAACTAGAATCTTAGAAGAAGTCACCTGTGAATCACTTAATGTAAATGTTTATTCTGCCTCTAATCAGTACTGTAGTCCCTCTATGATCTGCAGCGAGATAATGGGTGGTATTATTTTTTTTGTCAAACAGCATTTCCCAGCCTATTCTTACCATTGTTTGGGCCATCCTGGGAGCTGCAGTTTTATGCCGTACAAACCTATAAGGCAGGGTTGCACTAAATTGAGCTGTATTTGTGCTAGTGTTCTATATATGTATTGAGCTTGGTTCCGGTGCTGTATTTATGTACTGTGCTAAGTTCTGGTGATGTATTTATGTACTGAGCTTGGTTCTGGAGCTGTATTTATGTACTGAGCTTGATTCTGATGCTGTATATCTGTAGAGAGCTTGGTTCTGGTGTTGTATTTATGTAATGAATTTTGTTCTGGTGCTGGGGTGCTGTGTGTGGCGCTATGTACAGGGGGCTGTGTGTGGCGCTATGTACAGGGGGCTGTGTGTGGCACTATCTACAGGGCGCTGTATCTGATGGATGCTATGTGCAGGGCCGCTGTGTCTGGAGCTATCTACAGGGGGGCTGTGTCTGGAGCTATCTACAGGGGGGCTGTGTCTGGCGCTATCTACAGGGGGGCTGTGTCTGGCGCTATGTACAGGGGGGCTGTGTGTGCAGCAATCTACAGGGGGGCTGTATCTGGAGCTATCTACAGGGGGCTGTGTGTGGCGCTATCTACAGGGGGGCTGTATCTGGAGCTATCTACAGGGGGCTGTGTATGGAGCTATCTACAGGGGGGCTGTGTTTGGCGCTATTTACAGGGGGGCTGTGTGTGGATAAATCTACAGGGGGGCTGTGTCTGGCGCTATCTACAGGGGGGCTGTGTCTGGCACTATGTACAGGGGGGCTGTGTGTGGAGCAATCTACAGGGGGGCTGTATCTGGAGCTATCTACAGGGGGCTGTGTGTGGCGCTATCTACAGGGGGGCTGTATCTGGAGCTATCTACAGGGGGCTGTGTATGGAGCTATCTACAGGGGGGCTGTGTTTGGCGCTATGTACAGGGGGGCTGTGTGTGGATAAATCTACAGGGGGGCTGTGTCTGGCGCTATCTACAGGGGGGCTGTGTCTGGCGCTATGTACAGGGGGGCTGTGTGTGGAGCAATCTACAGGGGGGCTGTATCTGGAGCTATCTACAGGGGGCTGTGTGTGGCGCTATCTACAGGGGGGCTGTATCTGGAGCTATCTACAGGGGGCTGTGTATGGAGCTATCTACAGGGGGGCTGTGTTTGGCGCTATGTACAGGGGGGCTGTGTGTGGATAAATCTACAGGGGGGCTCTGGTGGATGATTTTTCCATTGACCGGTAGCAGAGTTACACAACTGGGAAAAAAAATCCCCATCATGTAACTCTGCTACCTGTCAATTGAAAATTCATCCACCACAGGGTCTCCCTATGTACAGGGGGGGCTGTGTCTGGAGCTATCTACAGGGGGGCTGTATCTGGGGCTATCTACAGGGGGGCTGTATCTGGAGCTATCTACAGGGAGGCGGTATCTGGAGCTATGTACAGGGGGGCTGTGTGTGGTGTTATCTACAGGGGGGCTGTGTGTGGAGCTATCTACAGGGGGCTGTAGCGGGTGCTATGTACAGGGGGCTATATCTGGAGCTATGTACAGAGGGGCTGTATCTAGTATCTACAGGGGGGCTGTATCTGGCGCTATGCACAGGGGGGCTGTGTCTGGAGCTATCTGCAGGGGGGCTGAATCTGGCGCTATGAACAGGGGTGCTGTGTGTGGCACTATCTACAGGGGTGCTGTGTGTGGCGCTATGTACAGGGGGCTGTGTGTGGCGCTATGTACAGGGGGCTGTGTGTGGCGCTATCTACAGGGGGCTGTGAGTGGCACTATCTACAGGGGGCTGTATCTGATGCTATGTGCAGGAGCGCTGTGTCTGGAGCTATCTACAAGGGGGCTGTGTCTGGAGCTATCTACAGGGGGGCTGTGTCTGGCTCTATCTACAGGGGGCCTGCGTCTGGCGCTATCTACAGGGGGCTGTGTGTGGCACTATCTACAGGGGGCTGTATCTGACGCTATGTACAGGGGGGGCTGTGTGTGGAGCTATGTAGAGGGGGGCTGTGTGTGGCGCTATCTACAGGGGGCTGTGTCTGACGCTATCTACAGGGGGCTGTATCTGATGCTATCTACAGGGGGCTGTGTGTGGAGCTATCTACAAGTGGGCTGTATCTGGAGCTATCTACAGGGGGGCTGTGTGTGGAGTTATCTACTGGGGGGCTGTGTGTGGAGCTATCTACAGGGGGGCTGTGTGTGGAGCTATCTACAGGGGGGCTGTGTGTGGAGTTATCTACAGGGGGGGCCTGCGTCTGGCGCTATGTACAGGGGGGCTGTGTGTGGAGCAATCTACAGGGGGGCTGTATCTGGAGCTATCTACAGGGGGGCTGTGTGTGGCGCTATCTACAGGGGGGCTGTATCTGGAGCTATCTACAGGGGACTGTGTATGGAGCTATCTACAGGGGGGATGTGTCTGGCGCTATGTACAGGGGGGCTGTGTGTGGATAAATCTACAGGGGGGCTCTGGTGGATGATTTTTCCATTGACCGGTAGCAGAGTTACACAACTGGGAAAAAAAATCCCCATCATGTAACTCTGCTACCTGTCAAATGAATTGTCATCCACCACAGGGTCTCCCTCTTGATTGTCATTGTTCTCAGCCTTTTGGTTTGTCCTGCAGCTGCCACCGTGATGAGCAAATGTTATACCCAAGATAGGAAAAGTAACATAAAGACGATATAACCGGAACCATAATATCTGTGATATCCAGACAGTCTAGAGATCCGCAGTGAGAATGTGCGCGCGCTATTTGCAGAAGGATCTGGCCGTGATTTGATGTGTTTATGCGGAATATTGGGCGTGGTTAGGGGGCGTGGCATAAAAATGGCCCTTTTTTCCGAATTCAAAAGTTGGGAGGTGGTAGGTGGTATTTTTTTTTGGGCGTTTTTTTGGAAGAAATTGAAAGACAATATAGTTATGTCACTTTTATTAAAACGTCACAGTATAAACCTGCAACCAGCCCTGATTTTAGCTGATGAAGAAGTTTTGATGTGTATATGTTTAAGAGAAGAAAATAACAAATAATGAAGATATACACTTATCTTATTCATAGAAAAATTCACTGAATCTCTGAAATATTCAGTCTTCAATTTCTGACCAAGTATTGTGCTCATTGACTTCTCTATCAGAAAGTTCCCATTATTCCTCCTCAGTGCTGTGTGAATGAATAAAGTTTGCAGCATGCAAAATAGCTCTCCTCCAGACTGAAGAAATCTGTCCCTCTAGTGCCACCTACAGATGACTACCCTGTAGATCAATGTCTCACCCTTAATGGATCCTTGAAACATGACTGCTTTGGCTGTTAACCAGAGTCATGTTAGTCAGAGCTATTTTGCATACTTTTCCCAAGGAGCATTGCCCTTAAGACTCCCTACCAGGTGTATCTCTGCAACGAGTACTATTACCTTCTAAGGGTATGTTCACACGCCCTATTTACGGACGTAATTCGGGTCGTTTTAACCCCGAATTACGTCCGAAAATACGGCTCCAAAGCGGCAGCAAACATCTGCCCATTCATTTGAATGGGCTTTACGATGTTCTGTGCCGACGGTCATTTTTTTTACACACCGCTTTCAAAAGACGGCGCGTTAAAAAGACGCCCGCGTCAAAGAAGTGCCTGTCACTTCTTGAGACGTAATTGGAGCCATTTTCCCTTGACACCATGGAAAAACAGCTCCAATTACGTCCGTAATGGACGCAGCGAAAAGCGCCTGCACTTGCCATTACGTCTGAAATTGCGGAGCTGTTTTCTCCTGAAAACAGCTCCGTGATTTCAGCCGTAACGGCCGAGTACGTGTGAACATACCCTGAGAGTAAAGTTTGTAGCCGGACTAAACACTCCAGGAGAGAAAGGAAGGCAGAACTATATTTACCCTTTTAAGGGAAGGGCTCCATGGTGACACAAGATCACCAGAGAGTAGTAGTAATTTGTCGGGATTACCACAACGTTACTGTTTCCCTATGGAAAAAAGTCACAAAAGATCACAATCCGAAATGGTCAAGAGATAAGCACATATGATAATCATCTTTCTGTCACATGGAACAATTCTCAATAGCCAATTCTGGATTAGGACCTCCTTCAATGTGCTCTCTCTCCACCACATGACTGTCAATAGACATGTTTGCACCCGTAAAGGTTACCCGGTTCTCGAACCAGTACACTTTACTCTTTACCTACATCCCACAAATCAGTATACAATGGCAGTTCACTCCAGATTTTGGCATTAACTGCACCAAAAAGTCGCAACGGATCATGCAACAAATTTGAAGTAAAATTTGCCACTTTTCTTGTCACGTGTTAAATTGAGGAGAGGTAATTTAAGTCAATTTTTTTCAACAAAATGAAAGAAAAGGGTGCAAATTTTTGGTGCATATTTTCACCGGCCCATAGCTGTGCATATTTGATTTCCTGACAGATCAAAATGCACCAAATTTACTAAGAGGTATGAGCCGGAAAATAAATTTGGCACAAATCATTCCATTGTCTCCACTTAGACAAGTGTAAAAAAGGCTAGTCTTTGTAAATGTGTACCATGTTGGTCTGAGGCGCTATTAGTAATCCCACTATTTGTGTTTAGCCCCTTCCAGTCACAGGCATTTTTCAGATTTTCCCTTTTGTTTTTTTCTCACCACCTTCCAAAAGCCATAACATTTTTACTTTTCCGTCGATAAAGCCGTATTAGGGCACCATTTAAGTGCCAAGATAGCAGACCTGGGGGCCTTTATTAGACCCCCAGGCTGCCATGCCAACCACCATGATCATGTCGCAGGCCGAACAGCTCGTCACACTGAAGGGTCGGCTGTTATGCACAGCCGACACACTCGTTTTATGGGGCAGGCTCAGCCCGTGAGCGAGATCTATACTTCCCCACATGACCGCTGATGTATATATACGGCAGATATCGGGAAAGGGTTAATGTTGTAACCTCTGATGGCAGAGTACAGCCATCAGCAATATTAACCCCTTACCGCACCAGGACGCACCGGTACGTCCTGCATTGAAGTGCTTTAAGGCACCAGGGCGTACCGGTGCGTCCTGGCTAACAACTGTCACCCTGTCAAAGGACAAGGTGACAGAACTGTGCCGTCAACTGTTTATGACAGTTGATCGGCACAGTAAGACGGCAGGGGACCAATACAGCGGTCTCCTTCCGGCGATCGCTGTGATTGATCAGTCAAAGCAGACTGACCAATCACAGCTCCATGACGTGTGTATATGATGGCGCTGGCTCAGAAACTCACCGCTGGTATCAGCTGTCCGACACCCCTCTGCAACGGCCAGGACCGGAGCTAGGCTCCGATCCAGCCGATTAATTCCTTTGATGCATCGATCAACGCGATCGATGCATCGAAGTGTCTTGTAGCCTGTCGGCAACCACAATGGTTGCCACCGGCGCAGGTGTCAGCTGTTTGTCACAGCTGACATCGGTCTCTAACGGCCAGGACCGGAGCTAGGCTCCGATCCGGCTGATTAACCCCTAAGATGCAGCTATCGCGGCATCTAAGTGATTAGATCGCACCCTAAGGTTGCTAATGATAACCATCGGCATCCGTGGGTGTTCCGATGGTTGCTATGGCAACCGTTGCCGAACAATCGCTTCATAGTACGGAAGTCTATTAGGCCCCGCCGGGAGGCGAAGCCTAATAGGCTTGCTGTCAGTGAATAATTGACAGCTCTAATACACTGCACTATGTAGGTAGTGCAGTGTATTAGAATAGCGATCAGGGCTTCATGTCTTCAAGTTCCCTAGTGGGACACAAAAAAAGTTAAAACAAGTTAATAAACATTTTGTAAAAAAGTAAAAAAAAATAAGTTTCATGTTAAAAAACACTATAACAGCCTTTTTTCCTATAATAAGTATTTTATTATAGGAAAAAACAAAAAACATAAAAAAAAGTACACATATGTGGTATCCCCGCGTCCGTAATGACCCAAGCTATAAAAATATCACGCTATTTTACCCGTACGGTGAACACCGTAAAAATATTACATAAAAAACGATTCCAGAGTCGCTGTTTGTTAGTCACAACCCCTCGCAAAACAGAATAAAAAAAGGGATCTAAAAGTTGCATGTACCCCAAAATTATACCATTAAAAACTGCAGCCCGTCCCGCAAAAAACAAGCCCACCCACAGCTTTTTTGATGAAAAAAATAAAAATGTTATGGCTCTCAGAATATGGTGACACAAAAAATTTATTATTTGACACAAAAGTGATTTTATCGTGCAGACGCTGCAAAGCATAAGAGAAACTATATACATCTGGTATCACCGTAATCGTACCGACCCGCAGAATAAAGTAAAATTGTCATTCATAGCGCATGGCGAACGCCGTAAAAAAATAAATAATAAAACACATCAGAATTGCAGGTTTTTAGTCACCTTGCTTGCCAAAAAAATGAAATACAAAGTGATCAAAAAATCGCATGTACCCCAAAATGGTACTAATGAAATCTACAGATTGTCCCGCAACAAATAAGCCCTCACCCAGCTCCGGTGGAGAAAAAATAAAGAAGTTCTGGCTCTCAGAATATGGCGATGCAAAATGTGCAGAGTGTCCAAAATCGCATAAGATCGGGCGCCATTTATTAGTGCGACACTGGCCACACATCTGTGGATAATTATTTATTTACCCAATTATTATACCCTCTTATTATGCCCTGATCTACTCCGCACAGCTTACATATGCCACCACATAATAAACTGAAACACCAGCAAAACCCCCAAAAAAGCTACCACTAAGCAAAATCTGCGCTCCAAAAGCCAAATGGCGCTACCTCACTTCTGAGCCCAGCAGCGTGCCCAAGCAGCAGTTTACGTCCACATATATGGCATCGCCATACCCGGGAGAACCCGCTTAACAGTTTGAGATATTTGTCTTCAGTGGCACAAACTGGGCACAAAATATTGTGCACTAAAATGGCACATATCTGTGGAAATTTGCAATTTTCACTGTGCACCATCCACTGAGTGTTCATTTCTAATATTAAAAAAAACCTGTGTGGTCAAAATGCTCACTACACCCCTTAATAAAATGCCTTCAGGGGTGCAGTTTCCAAAATGGGGATCACTACTTGGGGGTTTGTTTTACTATTTGACCCCAGAGCCCTACCATTGTGGGCTAATGTTGCGAAAATCAACAAAATAGGTCTCACATGCGCCTTTCACTCCTAAGCCCTTAGGAAACAGAAAACACAGCGCCACATAGTGCAGGTTACCCAGATGTGATGTAGTATAATATACAGATACTACTCACCTGGGATCGGATGATAACAGACAATGAATATTTAAATGCTGCTGCTGCCAGGACTCAAAACCGGTGTTCCAAGGAAAACCGCAAAAGGTGTGCTGGGTATGCAAGAAAAAAGGAGTCTCCAAGGGCGCTGCTGCACTTTAGTTTAACGCATCAATACACGAGTAATGATGAGTCACGTTTGAGAGAGAGTAAAATAAGGGTTTATTTGAACAATAAGGCTACGCGTTTCAATGCCGCACCGGCATCTTCATCAGGCCATGGAAAAGCATACAAACTACACTGCTTAAATGTAAACGTATCATTAGAAAAACCCGCCAATGTGACCGGGGTCAAAGTGCTCAAATGACGTCATAGGTCAAGGTTTGAAGTTAAAATGTAAGTGTAAGCAAAATCAGTAAATAGTTATACATATAGAGGAAAAAACAATAATACCTTACACAACTAAAGAAAAGAGCATAAAATATTAGCAGAAAATGACACACTGATGTAATAGACCTCTTTTTAAAAAAACACCGCGGCATATAAAGCATCCAAAAGAATGCTAGATACCAAAAAATCCATTTGGATGTCAGAATAGCATCCATCTGGATGTTAAAGGACCTAAACATCCGTCTGGATGCATAAATTATGTCAGACATCCATTTGGATGCAGAAGTGACATCCATTTAGATGCTAAAAGTGCCAGCATCCATTTGGATGCATAAAGGACATCCATTTAGACGCTAAGAGCGACAGCGTCCATTTGGATGCTAACAAGGCATCCATTTGGATGCTAACTCAGAAGGGGTCAGCTAGGACTACAGCTGGACGTATAGGTCATGTTTTTAGATTAGCAGAGTGCATAGGGTGATCAAATTGACCGTTTAGTTACATAAAACAGCAGCAGTTAAATTATAGCTGGAAAGGGCAGTGTCAGCGCGTGTAGGGCTAGACAACTAAACATGATAAAGCAAGTATTAAAAACAAATGAACTATAAAAGTTATATATGTAAAAAAATATGGTTACAGTAAAATTTCATTAAAAGATTATAATAATGCACAAGGGTATGATGGTGATCTAATATAAGTTCTAATAAACCGGAACATCGGAAAAACGGGAATTATGAACAAAACGAAAAACAAGGCAAACAAAGTGCCATAGATTGCAAAAAGATTGTAAATGAAAGGGTAAATATACCTAAATAAAGGACCACTAAAAATTCTTATGGGATTGTCAATAAAAGGAATAAAAAGGATAGGACATAATTCAATAATGACAACCCGCTATCAGGATTTTACTCTAGGGTTGATTCAGATAGATCATTCAGACCGTCTGGTTGGAGGGTCTTCAGTTTAAAAATCAAATAATTTTCACGCTGTTTAAGCTTACTGAATCTATTAGCAACATTTAGTGGGATCTGTTCAATTGGTGTGATTAATAATTTATTAAAAAGGCTACTATGTGTAGAGGCAAAGTGACGGGAGACACTATGTTTCATAAAGCCCGTATTTACATTAAACCTATGACTATTGATTCTTGTCCGTAGGCATTGTGTTGTGCGGCCAATATACTGTAAATGGCAGGGACATTCCAGCATATAAATTACAAAGGAGCTCCCAAAGTTAAGGAAGCTCCTAATTAGAGATGAGCGAACTTTTCAAAAGTTCGGTTCGGCTAGTTCGCCGAATTTCACAAAAAAGTTTGATTCGGACCGAACTAGTTCGGACCGAACCTGTCACTTCCGTGCGCCGAGCATGCTACTGTCCAGGGTGCTGATACAGTTAATGGGCTGCACTAACTCTTTCAGCAACCTTGACAGTACATGCTCGGCGCGCGGAAAATACAATTTAAATGTAATAAAAAAATAAAAATTATACGTTCGTACTTACTTTCCTCCTGTCCGGCCTCCAGCGATGACGTTTCATCCCTTTCACCGCTGCAGCCAATCACAGGCTGTAGTGGCGGTCACACACGTCAGGATGACGCTTCATCCCACGTGACCGCCTCTGCAGCCAATCACAGGCTGCAGCGGCGACATGGATGAAACTTCATCGCTGGAGGTCGGACAGGAGGAAAGTAAGTATGAACGTATTATTTATTTTTTGGGGCATGTATGTATGTTGTCATGTATGTATGTATGTATATATGTGCATGTATGTATGTTGTCATGTATGTATGTATATATGTGCATGTATGTTTGCATGTATGTTGGCATGTATGTATATATGTGCATGTGTGTATGTATATTTGCATGTATATATTTGCATGTATGTATGTATGTTTGCATGTATGTATGTTTGCATGAATGTATGTTTGTATGTATGTATGTTTGCATGTATGTATGTTTGCATGAATGTATGTTTGCATGTATGTATGTTGTCATGTATGTATGTTGTCATGTATGTATTATGTATGTTGTCATGTATGTATGTGCATGTATGTTTGCATGTATGTTGGCATGTATGTATGTATATATGTGCATGTTTATATGTATATTTGCATGTATATATTTGCATGTATGTATGTATGTATGTATGTATGTTTGCATGTGTGTATGTTTGCATGTATGTATGTATGTATGTATGTATGTTGGCATGTATGTATATATGTGCATGTATATTTGCATGTATATATTTGCATGTATGTATGTATGTATGTTTGTATGAATGTATGTTAGTATGTATGTTTGCATTTTATGTATGTTTGTATGTATGTATGTATGTATGTTTGCATGTATGTATGTATGTATGTTGTCATGTATGTATGTATGCATGTATGTTGTCATGTGCATGTATGTTTGCATGTATGTATATATGTGCATGTTTGTTTGTATGTATATTTGCATGTATATATTTGCATGTATATATTTGCATGTATGTATGTTTGCATTTATGTATGTTTGCATGAATGTATATTTGCATGTATGTATGTATATGTTTGCATGTATGTTGGCATGTATGTTGGCATGTATGTATATATGTGCATGTGTGTATGTATATTTGCATGTATATATTTGCATGTATGTATGTATGTTTGCATGTATGTATGTTTGCATGAATGTATGTTTGTATGTATGTTTGCATGAATGTATGTTTGCATGAATGTATGTTTTCATGTATGTATGTTGTCATGTATGTATGTTGTCATGTATGTATGTATGTATGTATGTTGTCATGTATGTATGTGCATGTATGTTTGCATGTATGTTGGCATGTATGTATGTATATATGTGCATGTTTGTATGTATATTTTCATGTATATATTTGCATGTATGTATGTATGTATGTTTGCATGTGTGTATGTTTGCATGTATGTATGTATGTATGTATGTTGGCATGTATGTATATATGTGCATGTATATATTTGCATGTATGTATGTATGTTTGCATGAATGTATGTTTGTATGTATGTATGTTTGCATTTTATGTATGTTTGCATGTATGTGTGTATGTATGTTTGCATGTATGTATGTATGTATGTTGTCATGTATGTATGTATGTTGTCATGTGCATGTATGTTTGCATGTATGTATATATGTGCATGTTTGTATGTATATTTGCATGTATATATTTGCATGTATGTATGTATGTTTGCATTTATGTATGTTTGCATGAATGTATATTTGCATGTATGTATGTATGTTGTCATGTATGGATGTTGTCATGCATGTATATATGTGCATGTATGTTTGCATGTATGTTGGCATGTATATGTGCATGTTTATATGTTATTATTATTATTATATGTGCATGTTTGTATGTATATTTGCATGTATATATTTGCATGTATGTATGTATGTTTGCATGTATGTATGTATGTTGTCATGTATGTATGTATGTTTGCATGTTTTTATTTTTGCATGTATGTTTGCATGTATGTTTATATATATGTGCATGTATGTAATTATGTTTGCACGTATTTATGTTTGCATGTATATTTGTGCATGCTTGTATATATGTATGTATGTATCTTTGCATGTTTGTATGTATGTTTTCATGTGTGTGTGTATGCATGTATGTATGATAGTTTGCATGTATGTATGTATAAATGTGTGTATGCTTGCATGTATATATGTGCATGCTTGTATATATGTATGTATGTTTGTATATATGTATGTATGTATGTTTGCATGTATGTTTGTTTGTATATATGTCTGTATGGCCATGTATGATACTGTCTGCTGGCGCCCTGTATCTAAGTCAACTTCGCGGCAGGCTTCTATACATGGTATAACAGTCAGTATCACACATTAAACTGAATCTAAGCCTACGACATGTTTTATTTCATTTTTTTATTTTTTTTACAGGTTTGGTGTTTGGACTACGTCGGTTTCGAGGACTACTTCGATGACGTTTTTTTTTCTACAATAAAATGGTTAATGAGGGTTGTGTTGGGGGTGCTTTATTTCAATAAAATATTTTATCTATATCTTTGTCTTTTTCTTTTCAAATTTTATTACTACCACTTTAGTAATAGCCGCTGTCTGAGTGACAACATCCATTACTAAGGCGAGGCTTAGTGCTAGCCGGTGCAGAGGCTAATACTAACCACCATTATTACCCCGGTACCCACCACCACCAGGGGTGCCGGGAAGAGCCAGGTACGATCCAGTACCCGACCATCTGTTGTGATGGTCGGGCTCTAGGGCGGCCGCAGGCTGGTATTATGAGGCTGGGAAGGGCCAAAATCAGTGGACCTTCCCACCCTTGTAATGCTAGGCTGCTGCTGCTGTGTTGTATCTGGCTGGTTATAAAAGTGGGGGGGACCCCACGTCATTTTTTTAAATTATTATTATTATTTTTTTTTTTAAAAAGACATGGGGTTCCACCCAATTTATCATAACCAGCCACATACAACACAGTGTTATTAGCCTGGGAATGGACAAAACCAGTGGCCCTTCCCACCCATGTAATGCCAGACTGCTGCGGCCTTGTATATGGCTGGTTATTAAAAATGTGGGGGACCCAACGTCTATTGTTAAATTTGTTAAATTAAAAAAAAAAACGACGTGTGTTCCCCCCCATTTTTATAACCAGCCCGATACAACACAGCAGCAGCCTAGCATTACAAGGGTGGGAAGGCCCACTCTTTTTGGCCCTTCCCAGCCTCATAATACCAGCCTACGGCCGCCCCAGTACCCGACCATCAATACAAGATGGTCGGGTACTGGATCGTACCAAGCTCTTCCCGGCACCCCTGGTGGTGGTGGGTACCGGGGTAATAATGGGTGGTTTGTGGTAGCCTCTGCACCGGCTAACACTAAGTACCGCCTTAATAATGGACGCTGTCAATCAGCCAACTGCCATTATCTAGGCACTAATAAAGTTTAAAAAAAAACACAAAGACAATTCTTTTTTATTGAAATAAGAAATCCCCAACAAAACCCTCGTTAACCATTTTATTAAAATTTGAAAAAACGTAGATCTACGCAGTAGTCCAACGAATCGAAGATGTAGTCCAATCGGTACATCAAAATCTGCAACAACATAAAAAAACAGTTATCAATGTGAACAATAACAATACTTCTATTCACCTACACACATATATACATACACACACAAACAACCATACACAAACACACACATATACACAAACACACATATACACACATATAAACAAACACACCCATATATACACAAACACACACACATAAACACACACCCATATACACAAACACACACATATACAAAAACACACACACACAAACATCTACACAAATACACCCATATATACACACACATATACACAAACACATATACACAAACACACCCATATATACACAAACACACACATAAACACACACCCATATACACACATATACACAAACACACACATATACAAAAACACACACACACAAACATTTACACACAAACATATACACATACACCCATATATACACACACATATACACAAACATATACACAAACACATATACACAAACACACCCATATATACACACAAACACACATAAACACACATATACACAAACACACATATAAAAACAAAAACAGACAAAGACACATACCCAAACACACACACTGTTTCTTTTAAATGCTGCTGGGGAACCCGCTCGATCCACTATATAAGGCTGCGCTATAGTGCAGCATTTAAAAGAAACAGGATCCTGACCTGTCCATAGAGTTTAAGGCAGCACAGAGTATTTCAGGAGATGAGCGTGCAGTTTCAGTGCTGCTGTGAACTCTGCTCTTACCATTACTTAGCTCTCAGTCTGTTACCTCTCCTCCACTCCTGTCCTCAAGAACACCTTCACATGATTGGCAAGTCACCCCGTAATGGTAAGAGCAGAGTTCACAGCAGCACAGAGTATTTCAGGAGATGACCGTGCGGATCTTGTGCGGGGTGGTGACTTGCCAATCATGTGAAGGTGTTATTGAGGACAGGAGTGGAGGAGAGGTAACAGACTGAGCTACGTAATGGTAAGAGCAGAGTTCACAACAGCACCGATTCTGCACGCTCCTCTCCTGAAATATTCTGTGCTGCTGTGAACTCTGCTCTTACCATTATGTAGCTCTCAGTCCGTTACCTCTCCTCCACTCCTGTCCTCAAGAACACCCTCACATGATTGGCAAGTCACCACGTAATGGTAAGAGCAGAGTTCACAGCAGCACAGAGTATTTCAGAAGATGAGCGTGCGGATCTTGTGCGGGGTGGTGACTTGCCAATCTTGTGAAGGTGTTATTGAGGACAGGAGTGGAGGAGAGGTAACAGACTGAGCTACATAATGGTAAGAGCAGAGTTCACAGCAGCACAGAATCTGCACGCTCCTCTCCTGAAATATTCTGTGCTGCTGTGAACTCTGCTCTTACCATTACGTAGCTCTCAGTCTGTTACCTCTCCTCCACTCCAGTCCTCAAGAACACCTTCACATGATTGGCAAGTTACCACCGCGCACAAGATCCGCACGCTCATCTCCTGAAATACTCTGTGCTGCTGTGAACTCTGCTCTTACCGTTACGTGGTGACTTGCCAATCATGAAGGTGTTATTGAGGACAGTAGTGGAGGAGAGGTAACAGACTGAGAGCTACGTAATGGTAAGAGCGGAGTTCACAGCAGCACTGAATCTGCACGCTCATCTCATGAAATACTCTGTGCTGCCTTAAACTCTGTGGACAGGTCAGGATCCTGTTTCTTTTAAATGCTGCACTGTAGCGCAGCCTTATATAGTGGATCAAGTGGGTTCCCAAGCAGCATTTAAAAGAAACAGGATCCTGACCACAGAGTTTAAGGCAGCACAGAGTATTTCAGGAGATGAGCACGGCCGGCCACAGGCAGCCGGTCGTTTTTCCAAGCCGTGCTCCCATTATGCACACGACCGTAAAAACACCCGTTATTGTGGGTCGTAATTACGACCCGCAATAATGGGCTCATAGACTTCTGTTACCCACGGGTACCTTCCCGTTTTCTCACGGGAAGGTGCCCGTGCCGTTAAAAAAATAGAACATGTTCTATTTTTCTATTTTACGGGCCGTGCTGCTATAATTAGGGTATGTTCACACGACAGCGTCCGTAACGGCTGAAATTACGGGGATGTTTCCGCCTGAAAACATCCCCGTAATTTCAGCCGTAACGGCATTTGCAGGCGCTTGAACGCCGCGTCCATTACGGACGTAATTGGCGCTGCTATTCATTGGAGTCAATGAATAACGGCTCCAATTACGGCCAAAGAAGTGACCGGTCACTTCTTTGACGCGGGCGTCTATTTACGCGCCGTCATTTGACAGCGGCGCGTAAATATACGCCTCGTGTGAACAGACAAACGTCTGCCCATTGCTTTCAATGGGCAGATGTTTGTCAGCGCTATCGAGGCGCTATTTTCGGGCGTAATTCGGGGCAAAAACGCCCGAATTACGTCCATAATTAGTGCGTGTGAACACAGGGTATGTTCACACGCACTAATTACGGACGTAATTCGGGCATTTTTGCCCCGAATTACGTCCGAAAATAGCGCCTCGATAGCGCTGACAAACATCTGCCCATTTAAAGCAATGGGCAGACGTTTGTCTGTTCACACGAGGCGTATATTTACGCGCCGCTGTCAAATGACGGCGCGTAAATAGACGCCCGCGTCAAAGAAGTGACCTGTCACTTCTTTGGCCGTAATTGGAGCCGTTATTCATTGACTCCAATGAATAGCAGCGCCAATTACGTCCATAATGGACGCGGCGTTCAAGCGCCTGCACATGTCGTAACGGCTGAAATTACGGGGATGTTTTCAGGCGGAAACATCCCCGTAATTTCAGCCGTAACGGACGCTGTCGTGTGAACATACCCTTATAATGACAGCACGGCTCGCAAAAGCGGCCGGCTGCCCGTGGCCGGCCGTGCTCGTAATTATGAGTCGTAATTACGAGCGCGGCCCGTAAAATAAAAAAATAGAACATGTTCTATCTTTTTAACGGCACGGGCACCTTCCCGTGGGAAAACGGGAAGGTACCTGTGGCTAACAGAAGTCTATGGGCCCGGTATTTCGGGTTGTAATTATGACTCGTAATAACGGGTGTTTTTACGGTCGTGTGCATGAGGCCCCGTAATGACGGGTGGCTACATGTGTGCACCCGTCATTACGGCAGCGTTGCTAGGCGACGTCAGTAAATAGTCACTCTCCAGGGTGCTGAAAGAGTTAACTGATCGGCAGTAACTGTTTCAGCACCCTGGACAGTGTCTACCGATCACAATATAGAGTACCTGTAAAAAAAAAAAAGACGTTCATACTTACCAGAAACTCTGTGCTTCCTCCAGTCCAGTCTCCTGGCCGTTGCCTTGGTGACGCGTCCCTCGCGACATCCGGCCCGACATTCCTTGATGACGATGCAGCCCATGTGAGCGCTGCAGCCAATCACGGGCTGCAGAGGCCTCTGCAGCCAATCACAGGCTGCAGAGGCCTCTGCAGCCAATCACAGGCTCCCGCATCAGAAAAGAAGGTCGGACTGGAGGAAGAAGAGGGACTCGTCCGCAAGACAACGACCAGGTACGTATGAAATGCTTTTTATTTTATTTTTAATCAGCAGCCTCTTTTCTCTATCAGTGATTGATAGAGATAAGTGGCTGCCGATTTGTATAATATTTTTGACCGAGTTCGGTCAAAACGGGTTCGGCCGAACCCGGTGAAGTTCGGATTCGCTGTGAACCGAACTTTTCCGGAAGTTCGGACCGAAACTGGGTTCGATTGTCCCGGTTCGCTCATCTCTACTCCTAATATTAAAAGATTCCTCAGTTACTGTAGATGTATACGTAGTGGCTTTATGGGCCATGTTAGTACAGCACATGCAACGCTGATGACCACATTTATAGGAACCCAGCGTTTTAGGGAGCAGAGACGAGCAAGAAACCGTAGGGCTTCTTAGTCTGCTCGGTGCCAAAATATTTTTGAGGGATTTAGAGCGTCTAAAAGTAACAGTAGGTCTATCTGGCAGCTCTGCCTTTAGATAGGGATCACTTTTCAGGATATGCCACTATTGAATGTGGTAATAAAATTATTACTAAAATTATGGCTGTCTTTTTTGCCTATTTTTTGCTCAATGCAAGATACTTGGAATAATTGGGCGGCCTTACAACGTGCTCCTTTTATAAGGTTCAAAGGGAAGTTCTTTTCTTTGAATCTTTTTTCTAGTAAATTACATTCCTTATGGAAGTCCGTATTGGTCGTGCAGTTTTTCTGTGGAAGCTCCTTTGTAATATATATGCTGGAATGTCCCTGCCATTTACAGTATATTGGCCGCACAACACAATGCCTACGGACAAGAATCAATAGTCATAGGTTTAATGTAAATACGGGCTTTATGAAACATAGTGTCTCCCGTCACTTTGCCTCTACACATAGTAGCCTTTTTTATAAAATATTAATCACACCAATTGAACAGATCCCACTAAATGTTGCTAATAGATTCAGTAAGCTTAAACAGTGTGAAAATTATTTGATTTTTAAACTGAAGACCCTCCAACCAGACGGTCTGAATGATCTATCTGAATCAACCCTAGAGTAAAATCCTGATAGCGGGTTGTCATTTTTGAATTATGTCCTATCCTTTTTATTCCTTTTATTGACAATCCCATAAGAATTTTTAGTGGTCCTTTATTTAGGTATATTTACCCTGTCATTTACAATCTTTTAGCAATCTATGGCACTTTGTTTGCCTTGTTTTTCGTTTTGTTCATAATTCCCGTTTTTCGGATGTTCCGGTTTATTAGAACTTATATTAGATCACCATCATACCCTTGTGCATTATTATAATCTTTTAATGAAATTTTACTGTAACCATATTTTTTTACATATATAACTTTTATAGTTCATATGTTTTTAATACTTGCTTTATCATGTTTAGTTGTCTAGCCCTACACGCGCTGACACTGCCCTTTCTAGCTATAATTTAACTGCTGCTGTTTTATGTAACTAAACGGTCAATTTGATCACCCTTTGCACTCTGCTAATCTAAAAACATGACCTATACGTCCAGCTGTAGTCCTAGCTGACCCCTTCTGAGTTAGCATCCAAATGGATACCTTGTTAGCATCCAAATGGACACTGTCGCTCTTAGCGTCTAAATGGATGTCCTTTATGCATCCAAATGGATGCTGTCACTTTTAGCATCTAAATGGATGTCACTTCTGCATCCAAATGGATGTCTGACATAATTTATGCATCCAGACGGATGTTTAGGTCCTTTAACATCCAGATGGATGCTATTCTGACATCCAAATGGATTTTTCGGTATCTAGCATTCTTTTGGATGCTTTATATGCCGCAGTGTTTTTTTAAAAAGAGGTCTATTACATCAGTGTGTCATTTTCTGCTAATATTTTATGCTCTTTTCTTTAGTTGTGTAAGGTATTATTGTTTTTTCCTCTATATGTATAACTATTTACTGATTTTGCTTACACTTACATTTTAACTTCAAACCTTGACCTATGACGTCATTTGAGCACTTTGACCCCGGTCACATTGGCGGGTTTTTCTAATGATACGTTTACATTTAAGCAGTGTAGTTTGTATGCTTTTCCATGACCTGATGAAGATGTCGGTGCGGCATTGAAACGCGTAGCCTTATTGTTCAAGTAAACCCTTATTTTACTCTCTCTCAAACGTGACTCATCATTACTCATGTATTGATGCGTTAAACTAAAGTGCAGCAGCGCCCTTGGAGACTCCTTTTTTCTTGCATAGCCAGCACTCCTAAGCCCTGTCATATGTCCAGGCAAATGATAAATGCCTTGAGGGGTGTAGTTTACAAAATGGGGTCACTTCTCATGGTTTTACACTCTACTCTGGTACCTAAGGGAGCTCTGCAAATGCGACATGGCGCCCATACACCAGTCCAGCAAAATTTGTGCTCTAAAAGCCACATGGCACTCCTTCCATTTTGAGCTCTGCCATGTGCCCAAACAGAAGTTTTGGGCCACACATGGGGTATTGCCATACTCGGGAGAAATTGGGTAACAAATTATGTGTTGTTTTTTCTCCTATTACCCCTTGTGGAAAAAAACATTGGGTGCAAAACTACATATTTTTGGGAAAAAAAATAATTTTTCATTTTCACTGCCTCATTCTAATACAATCTATGAAACACTTGTGGGATCAAAATGCTCAGTACAACCCTAGATGATTACTCTGAGGGGTAAAGTTTCCAAAATGGAGTCACTTCTTAGGGGTTTCTACTGTATGGGTACCTCAGGGGCTCTGCAAATGCGACATGGCGCCCAAAAAACAATCAACCAAAATCTACATGCCAAGTAGCACTCCTGCCATTCTGAGCCCTGCGGTGTATCCAAGCAGCAGTTTATGACCACATATTGCCGTACTCGGGAGAAATTGCTTTACAATTGTTGGGGCGCTTTTTCTCCTTTATTCCTTGTGAAAATGAAAAAAATTCAACATTTTAGTGGAAAGAATGTAGATTTTCATTTTCACTGCATAATCCCAATAATTCAGCAAAAAAACTGTGGTGTCAAAATGCTCACTATACCGCTAGACAAATTCCACGAGGGGTATAGTTTCCCAAATGGGGTCACTTTTGCTGGGTTTGCACTATTTTGGCCCCTCAGTGGCTTTGCAAATGTGACATGGGGCCGCAAACCATTTCAGCAAAACTTGAGCTCCAAAAGTCAAATGGCGCTCCGTCCTTTCTAACTTCCGCCATGTGTCCAAACAGCAGTTTATTACCACATATGGGGTATTGCTGTGCTCAGAAGAGTTTGCTTTACAAATATTGGGGTGTTTTTTCTCCTTTATCTATTGTAAAAATGAAAAAATCTGAGCTAAAACGACATTTTATTAGAAAAATTTAGATTTTCAATTTCACGGCATAATTCCCATAAATTCAGCAAAAACCGTGTTGGGTCAAAATGCTAACTATACCCCTAGAAAAATTCCTTAAGGGGTGTAGTTTCCAAAATGGGGTCACTTTTGTGGAGTTTCCACTGTTATGGTCCCTCCAGGGCTTTGCAAACACGACATGGCACCGAAAACCATTCCAGCAAAATCTACGCTCCAAAATCCAAAAGGCGCTCATTCCCTTCTGAACCCTGCCGTGGATCCAAACAGCACTTTATTACCACATATGGGGTATTGCCGTAATCGGGAGACATTGCTTTACAAATGTTGGGGTGCTTTTTCTCCTTTATTCCTTGTAAAAACTAAAACATCGTATTTTTTTTCAGAAAAAAGTAGATTTTCATTTTCACAGACCAGTTACAATAAATTTAGCAAAAAACCTGTTCGCTAAAAATGCTAACTATACCTCTTGAAAAATTCATTGAGGGGTGTAGTTTCCAAAATGGGGTCACTTTTGGGGGGTTTCCACTGTTTTTGCACCACAAGACCTCTTCAAACCTGACATGGTGCCTAAAATATGTTCTAATAAAATAGAGGCCCCAAAATCCACCAGGTGCTCCGTTGCTTCTGAGGCCAGTGTTTCAGTCCATTACCACACTAGGGCCACATGTGGGATATTTCTAAAAACTGCAGAATCTGGGAAATAAGTATTGAGTTGCATTTCTCTCGTTAAACCTTCTGTGTTACAGAAAAAACTGTATTATAAATGGATTTCGTAAAAAAAAAATTACATTTGTAAATTTCACCTCTACGTTGCTTTATTTCCTGTGAAATGCCTAAAGGGTTAAAATAATTTCTGAATGCTGTTTTGAATACTTTGAGGTGTGCAGTTTTTAAAATGGGGTGATTTATGGGGACTTTCTAATATATAAGGCCCTCAAAGCCACTTCAGAACTGAACTGGTCCCTGAAAAAATAGCCTTTTGAAATTTTCTTGAAAATGCGAGAAATTGCAGCTAAAGTTCTTAGCCTTGTGACGTCCTAGAAAATAAAAGGACGTTCAAAAAACGATGCAAATATAAAGTAGACATATAGGAAATGTTAACTAGTAAATATTTTGTGTGGTATTACGATCTGTTTTACAAGCAGATACATTACAATTTAGAAAAATGCAGATTTTTGCACATTTTCTCTAAATTTTGGTGTTTTTTACAAATAAATATTGAATTTAACGACCAAATTTTTTCAGTATCATAAAGTACAACATGTCACGAGAAAACAATCTCAGAATCGCTTGGATAGGCAAAAGCATTCTGGAGTTATTACCACATAAAGTAACACATGTCAGATTTGCAAAAATCGGCTGTGTCCACAAGGCCAAAACAGGCTTAGACACTAAGGGGTTAATGTAGGATGTTGATCCAGGGATCTGTCTGATTGCCAGAAAGGGTCTGGAAGGAATTTATTCCACTTTATTACAAATTGGGTCTATGCCATTCATGGGTGTTTTTTTTTGGCCTCTCTGGAACAACTGGGGTTTGCACGTAGAAAAAAATTTACTTTATGGACTTACAGTGCGTCTTTTTAACTGGCTAACTATGTATGTAAGGAACTATGTATGTGTGAACATGACCTAAAAGGTATTTTCCTTTAGAGCCTATTAAAGGTTATTTCCGAGAATGCCGTCAGAGGCTTGAACATGACCATCTCTCATTACTTACAAAAATCAAGTCCTTATACAGCTTCCTATATTTGCATTTAATACATCTAACGTTGTTAGCAATAGTACAGATGCCCCCAGGAAGGAAAATTGAAGGGTTTACAGCTGATGAAGTAGTTGGTATGAATTACTCACTGCCACTTTTAAATGCATAATGAGAAAAGGCAGATAAATCAATTGCAGAATGCAGAAAAGCGAAGATTATTGACAAATATGAAACTTCTCATACAAAACTTCAATAATACCAAACCTTCAATAACATAATTTATTTTCAAATGTAACATGCTAGTATATATAGTTCCAATAATCCCTGATTGTAGAATTGAAAAGAGTGGGTGCAAAGCTACGGTAACAAGGTAAACACAATATCAGTTGTAATTAATGTGTTTACCCCGGGAACATGGCTAATAAAGAGTGATGGAATGTTAATCCTCTGATGGAGTTTAGCTTGACTGGTTATACACTTGCAGTATATGGGGGCTGCTGAGGAGTGCCCACGTTCTTCCATGATAATTTACTTCACATACTGTAGTAGAGTGATTTTGTACTTGGCTCCCCTTTCTTCCTGCTTGTGTCTCCATCGCGACCCAATTGTTCATGGTGGCACCGAAATACACATGGAAACTGCTTACAAACAGCCTCCAATTGATTTTAATCAGAAACGACTCCCTTTACGAAGCTGAATTTTACACATGCGGAATTGAAAACTTCATCATGGAAGTGGAAGTCCTTTCTTAATACAGTTTTTACGTGTATCTCGCACGAAAACTGCATAGTGTAGCCGCACACGGATTAGCCCCATTGAATGGGTCCAATCTGCATGCGGATCCGTGGTAAATGATATTGCAAATCCATGGCAGAAATACGAGGATCAGTTTAAGATTTCTGCTGCGGAATGTCAAGCAAAGCCACGTCAGATTTTTCCATTCAAAAACCCGCTGTATGAATATTGCTTTATACTGTATATGCTCTACATTATCTGGCAAAATGTATGTGGATACCTGACCATCATACCTATAAGAGCTTGATGGACATCCCATACCAAAACCATGGTCATTATTATAGCATTGTGCCCCTTTTATGGCTATAGCCTCCATTCTTCTTGGAGGGCTTTCCAAAAAGATTTTGGAGTATGTCCAGAGAGTCCCGTGGCGGCGTGCTATACACCGCTCCAGCCGACGCTTGGCATTGTGCATGGTGATCTTAGGTTTCTTTGCAGCTGCTTAATCCTGGAAACCCATTTCATGAAGCTTCTGGCGTACAGTTCTTGCGCTGATGTCACTTCCAGAGGCAATTTAAACCTCTGTAGTAAGTGATGCAATAGTTTAGCTGTTGATTTTCTTGTTCTTCTAATGATCTTACTTTTATTATATGTTTTACATGTTTGATTGATAAAGTATGAATATTGAATCTGAAAAGAAACCCCTGAAAGTGCATTTTTACACAGTGTGCTATAAAATACCAACATTTGAAAAATTTATATATTCAATCAAGTAGTCTTTTTGACCTTTTCACTTTTAGCCTGCTTAACGGTTATAACTTTTATATTTTTTGAACTAGCGACACAATTTATGCAAGGTTTTTTCGTGAACAATGCAGGTTTTGTTTTCTTATAATTTGCAAAAAAAAGTGAAGAAAAATCTTTTTTACTTTTTAGTTTATTTTTTTTGTGTTACCCTAAAATAGTCTTTTTATTTGTGATCATCATTGTCTATCCTACATTTTGATATATATATATTACTTGTCTATTTTAAACTAATTAAATCAGGGCTAGTGTTATGGCAGTAATTGGCGGGGGAATAATTTTTGGGGGGGCTATTATTTGTGTCTTTTTTATTTCTTTTTGCTCTTTTTCTGCTTTTATTCTTTATTATTATGGTCTGTCCCTCAAAAGTCATAAAATACTTTATTTTTTTATTAAATTTTTTTACACTATACTGTTTCACTGTAACTGGGGCTGCACAGCAACGCTAGTTACAGAGGAAATCAGCCCTGTTAGGGCAAAGCCCCTCGTGGCGGAATTGCTCTGGAATTCCGCTGCGGACACTCCGCAGCGTTAAACCGCAGCGGACTCGTTTCTCCATTGCCTTCCACTGCTTTTTAGTAGGGTTCGTTTAGACGATGCGGAAAATTCCGCTGCGGAGCATAGGCTGCGGTGCGGAATTTTGTGTCCGCAGCATACAATGGATGTTGCGGACGTGTGGCGGACTGGTTGCGGACTCATTGCGGAAGTTCTCCATTGACTTCAATGGAGATTCTAAATTCCGCAATGAAGTCCGCAGATGTTATGTACATGTTATGTGTGCTGCGGAGCGTATTGGTTTTTTAACATAACATTTCTTCATTCTGGCTGGACCTATGTATTTCTAGGTCTACAGCCAGACTGAGGAAGTCAATGGGGCTCCCGTAATTACGGGTGACTACGTGTGTGCACCCATAATTACGGGTGACTACGTGTGTGCACCCGTAATTATGGGAGCGTTGCTAGGCGACGTCAGTCAATAGTCACTGTCCAGGGTGCTGAAAGAGTTAAGCGATCGGCAGTAACTGTTTCAGCACCCTGGACAGTGACTACCGATCACAATATACATCAACCTGTAAAAAAAATAGAAGTTCATACTTACCGAGAACTCCCTGCTTCTTTCTCCAGTCCGGCTTCCCAGGATGACGTTTCAGTCTAAGTGACGGCTGCAGCCAATCACAGGCTGCAGCGGTCACATGGACTGCCGCGTCATCCAGGGAGGTCGGGCTGGATGCCGAAGGAGGGACGCGTCACCAAGACAACGGCCGGTAAGTATGAAATTATTTTACTTTCACTAGGGAAAGTGCTGTCCCTTCTCTCTATCCTGCACTGATAGAGAGAAGGGAAGTACTTTCACCTCAATACGCAACAGCCAGTCCGCATCAATTTACTGCACATTTTGGGCAGATCCGCAACAGAATCTGCAACGCAGATTCTGTGCGGCATTGATGCGGACAGTTGCGGAAGAAATGCCCTTATAGTGACTATTGTCACTGTTAGAGCTGGCTCGGTCTGGTTAGACCCAGAAGCAGCCTCCTTCTACCAGCATCCTGGCAATCATGTGAACAGTCACATGACCACGGGTATAATTCCAGTAGGGGGTCACACTCCTGTCAGCGGTCCCACCGCCGGGTCCTGTACTTTCCTCGGCGGCCTCTCCTCCCACGAGGCTGCCAACATCCTCTGCCTTTGCCTGCCCGTGGCTGCTGTGTCCGTAGTGCACTCGCACCCCGGCTGTCTCTTAAAGGGCCGGCGTGCGGAATGAAAAAATTAACCAATCACCCCTGCTGCTCCTCAGGACTATATAAGGCACCAGGTGCCTGAGCAATTTTGGAACAACTTAGAGTTATCTTTTGAAGGTTTCTGTATGCACCTGATCCTGTCTGCTATCGCTTTCAGTTATCAGTCTGTATCCAGTTTTTGTTACCAGTCTGTATCCAGTGATCCGCTACCAGTCTGTATCCAATGATCTGCTACCAGTCTGTATCCAGTGATCCGCTACCAGTCTGTATCCAGTAATCCGCTACCAGTCATATGTCCAGTGATCCGCTACCAGCCTGCATCCAATACTCCGGTACCGGCCTGCATCCAGTACGCTGACACCAGCCTGCATCCAGTACTTCGTCACCAGCCTGCATCCAGTAATCCGGCCTCAGCCTGTATCCAGTACCTGCTACCTGCCTGTGTCCAGCTGCCAGCTACCTGTCTGCATTCCGATGTCTTCATCCACCTGTCACAAGGTACCATCTACCTGTGCCTGTCTGGCACCTGTCTGGCCAGCAGCTACTCTGCCGGCACTACCTGAAGAGGTAGCGACCAAGCAGTCTCCCCACAGTGAATACCAGATCCCTGTAAATGATTAAAGTATGAAGACCAGGGAGGCTTCCCAGACAACACCCTTAGAGGTGGCTCTGAGCCTATCTGGCGGGGTAGCCCAGTGGCAGGGGCGTAGCTAGGGGGGCAGGCGGGGCATGTGCCCCGGGCGCAACTAGGTGGTAGGGAAGGGGGGCGCCGAAGAGCAGCTGATCGCTGCTGATAGGCGCCCATATGTCGGACACTTGCAGCAGCTTTATCAAGAGCCAGGAAATGATGGCGTTCTGACTGGGGTCTGTGACGGCCAGGGAGTGGACCAGTCCAGTCACCTGACCTCACGTCAGTGACATTAGGTCAGGGGACGGGTCCACTCCCGTGCTGCAGCCTTCCAGCTCTGCCTCTATTCTGTGCTCTGCTGTTACACACAGCCAGCCGAGAAGCAGAGAGGAAGCTCCGCCCACGGCCCGTCCTGACCTGTGATGCTGTCAGCAAGGAGACATGGTGAGGGCCTATGTGTGTATGTGTGTGTAGTGTGTATACAGTGTGTGTCTCTGTCTTTGTATGTGTATATGTTACAGTGTGTGTGTGTGTGTGTTTCTCTGTCTATGTCTCTGCATGTGTTTGTCTCTTACATCTACTACATTATCTGTACTCAGAGAGTTATCACTGTGTTATCTTTGGCGTTACATAGGACTGCAGGCAACAGCTACTACATTATCTGTAATCAGAGAGTTATCACTGTGTTATCTGTGGTGTTACATAGGACTGCATGTGATATCTACTACATCATCTGTACTCAGAGAGTTATCACTGTGTTATCTGTAATGTTACCTAGGACTGCAGGCACCAGCTACTACATTATCTGTACTCAGAGAGTTATCACTGTGTTATCTGTGGTGTTACATAGGACTGCATGTGATATCTACTACATCATCTGTACTCAGAGAGTTATCACTGTGTTATCTGTGATGTTACATAGGACTGCGGGCACCAGCTACTACATTATCTGTACTCAGAGAGTTATCACTGTGTTATCTGTGGTGTTACATAGGACTGCATATGATATCTACTACATTATCTGTACTCAGAGAGTTATCACTGAGTTATCTGTGGTGTTACATAGGACTGCATGTGATATGTACTACATTATCTGTACTCAGAGAGTTATCACTGTGTTATCTGTGGTGTTACATAGGACTGCAGGTGACATAACTACATTATCTGTGCTGTGTACATATGTGCCTGTGTGCGTGTATATATAGGTCTGTTTGTGAATGTGTCTTTGTGCTTGTATATATGTGCCTTTTATGTATTTGTATTTGTATATGTCCCTGTCTGTGTATTTATCTGCCAGTGTGTGTGCGTATATGTGTCTGTAAGTCTATATATTTACCTGTATGTATATATTCCAGATGTGTGTATTTATATTTCCCTGTATGTCTAAATATCTGTCTTTATGTATGTACAGTATATATGTTCCAGCGTGTCCATATATGTGGTTAATTTTTGGTTTGTGTAGGGGGCGGCAATAGAGAGTCCCGCACAGGACGCCATCCAACCTAAGGCCGGCCCTGGCTGTCACCAACCCTAGTCAGAAGGAACTCCGCCGCTGCCTGCGCCGAATGACCTCCTCGGCTTCTCCGGTAAGTCACACCAGGCAGGTAGGCTACCGCTCACCGGTCTGTTCACATTGTGGCGCTAAGTACAAGGGGGGGGGGAGTATGGCACTATTTAAAAAGGGGGGGAATGTGGCACTATTTACAAGGGGGGGAGTGTGGCGCTATTTACAAAGCTTGTAAAATGTACAAATGCTTTTATACTAGAGTTACATTAAAAAAATTGTGAAAAAAAAATTACACGTCATTGATTGGTAGAGAAAGCAAACATGGCGAGGGGGAAGGAGATGTCGGGAAATAAGTGGGGGGGGCAATCTGAATCTTTGCGCCGGGTGCAGGAGAACCTAGCTACGCCTCTGCCAAGTGGGTCCACAAGCCTGCTGGTCTTTACACGGGGTGTTAATATAGGCAGCAGCCTCTATTCTGTACTCATTGAGTACAGTGAAGGGTTTATAGTTGAAATCCTTCCATAACATTATGTTTTGGCTTACCATAGAGATGTATGGGTCGATCACATAATTTATCCTCTAAACTTGTACCTCTGCTGATTTCTAAAACTGTAAAGAACCAATCCACTTTGGCTCCACACAGACATATAAATTAATAAAAATCTCTGACAAATATTCTGAACAAAATGTTAATGATTTTAAAGGCTCTCTGCTAAGAAAGCGGTGTCAGATTTTCAGTAACTGAAAATTGTAAGCGGTGCTGTGTAGATTTGAAGTCTCTAAGAAGCAGCACCTGGATATGGATATGTTGTTTTTGACACAAAAGTATTTAACATTGCATATTGTTTCTGGCTAACACGGTACTACACAATTTTTTACTGTACCCCTTTAATGATGAAAGAGACGATGGTAAGAATAACTGTACAGTATGTAGCAGTGGATTCTTCTGAGACTATAGCGCAGTGGGCATTTTAAAAAGCAACCTACTATAGACGAACTAGACACTCCACAGATTATTTATTGCCTTAAAGAGGTTCTGTCACCACATTATAAGTGCCCTATCTCCTACATAAGGAGATGGGCGCTATAATGTAGGTGGCAGCAGTGCTTTTTATTTTTTAAAAAACGATCTGTTTTCACCACTTTATTAGCGATTTTAGATTTATGCTAATGAGTTGCTTAGACCAAGTGGGCGTTGTACAGAGGAGTGTATGACACTGACCAATCAGCGTCATGCACTCCTCCCCATTCATTTAGTCAGCGCATAGGGATCCTTTTAGATCGCTATGTGCTGTCTTATACTAACACATTAACAATACTGAAGTGTTTAGACAGTGAACAGACATTCCACGGGATGTCTATTCACAATCTCGCACTTCATTACTGTTTCTGTGGTAGTTACAGCAGAGGAAGCGTAATCTCGCGAGATTACGCTGTAGATGACAGGTTACAACGAGATTACGCTTCCTCTGCTGTAACTACCACAGAAACAGTAACAAAGTGCAGAGATTGTGCAGGGGCGTAGCTAGGGGGGGGTCAGGCGGGGCAGGGAAGGGGGGGGCGCCGAAGAGCAGCTGATTTCTGCTGATAGGTGCCCCGTATGTGGGACACCTGCAGCAGCTTAGGAAGAGGCAGGACATTACGGCGTTCTGACTGGGGTCTGTGACGGCCAGGGAGTGGACCAGTCCAGTTACCCGATCTCACGTCAGTGATATGAGGTCAGATGACTCAGGTCAGGGGACAGGTCCACTCCCGTGCTGCAGCCTTCCAGCTCTGCCTCTACTCTGTGCTCTGCCGAGAAGCAGAGAGGAAACTCCGCCCCCACACACAGCCTGTCCTGACCTGTGATGCTGTCAGCAAGAAGACATGGTGAGTGTCTGTGTGTGTAATGTGTGTCTCTGTGTTTGTATGTATATATGTTACAGTGTGTGTGTGTGTGTGTGTGTGTGTGTGTGTGTGTGTGTGTGTGTGTGTGTGTGTGTGTGCGTGTGTTTGTCTCTTACATCTACTACATTATCTGTACTCAGAGAGTTATCACTGTGTTATCTGTGGTGTTACATAGGACTGCAGGTAACGTCTGCCACATTATCTGTACTGTGTAGCAGAGCTGAGATTGTAATTTAGCACAATGTGTTGTCTGTGGTGTTACATAAGACTGCAGGTAACATCTACTACATTATCTGTACTCCGAGAGTTATCACTGTGTTATCTGTGGTGTTACATAGGACTGCAGGCAACAGCTACTACATTATCTGTAATTAGAGTTATCACTGTGTTATCTGTGGTGTTACATAGGACTGCAGGTACCATCTACTATATTATCTGTACTCAGAGAATTATCACTGTGTGTTATCTGTGATGTTACATAGGACTGCAGGTAACATCTACTACATTATCTGTGCTGTGTACATATGTGCCTGTGTGCGTATATATGGGTCTGTTTGTGAATGTGTCTGTGCTTTTATATATGTGTCTTTTATTTATTTGTATATGTCCCTGTCTGTGTATTTATCTTCCGCTGTGTGTGTGTGTGTGTGTGTGTGTGTGTGTGTGTGTGTATATGTGTCTGTACGTCTATATATTTACCTGTATGTATGTATTCCAGAATGTGTGTATGTATATTTGCCTGTATGTCTAAATATCTGTCTTTATGTATGTACAGTATATATGTTCCAGCGTGTCCATATATGAGGTTCATTTTTGGTTTGTGTAGGGGGCGGCAATAGAGAGTCCCGCACAGGGCGCCATCCAAGCTAAGGCCGGCCCTGGTTGTCACTGACCCTAGTCAGAAGAAACTCTGCCGCTGTCTGCGCCGCATGACCTCCTCGGCTCATCCGGTAAGTCACACCAGACAGAGCGGAGAGTGGTAGAGGTAGGCTACCGCTCACCGGTCTGTTCACAGTGTGGCGCTAAGTACAAGGGGGGGGGTGTGGTGCTATTTAAAAGGGGGGAATGTGGCACTATTTACAAGGGGGGAGTGTGGCGCTATTTACAAAGGGGCAGCGGGCTGTGTGTGGCACTATCTACAAGGGGGGGAGTGTGCTGCTACCTACAAAGGGGGAAGCGGGCTGTGTGTGGCACTATCTACAAGGGGGCTGTGTGTCACACTATCTACAAGGGGGCTGTGTGTCACACTATCTACAAGGGGGGCTGTGTGGCACTATCTACAAGGGGGGCTGTGTGTGGCACTATCTACAAATGCTTTTATACTCGAGTTACTCGAGTTACATTAAAAAAATAGTGAAAAAAAATTACACCTCATTGATTGATAGGGAAAGAAAACATGGCGAGGGGGAAGGAGGTGTCGGGAAATAAGTTGGGTGGGGGGGGCCAATCTGAATCTTTGCCCCAGGTGCAGGAGAACATAGCTACGCCTCTGGATTGTGAATAGACATCCCGTGGAATGTCTATTCACTGTCTAAACACTTCAGTATTGTTAATGTGTTAGTATAAGACAGCACATAGCGATGTAAAAGGATCCCTATGTGCTGACTGAATGAATGGAGAGGAGTGCATGACGCTGATTGGTCAGTGTCATACACTCCTCTGTACAACGCCCACTTGGTCTAAAGTAAAAACACGCCCACTTGGGCATTAAGCAACTCATTAGCATAAATCTAATATCGCTAATAAAGTGGTGAAAACACATTTTTTTTTAAATAAAAAGCACTGCTGTCACCTACATTATAGTGCCCATCTCCTTATGTAGGAGATAGGGCACTTATAATGTGGTGACAGAGCCTCTTTAATGTTAATGAGACAGAAAAGTTGGACAGGGGTAAGGTCTTTAACAGTTTATGAAAATCATGTATTTTAAGAGTTAAAAAGTTTTAGAGATTTGGGTACATCTAGTCAATTATTTGTTTCCTATATTTCGTTATTCACCTGTTGAGCTAAAGGATTTCCTAGACCAACTTTCCTTTCCTAAGCTTTCTGTAGAACAAGCTGTCTTAGATACTACTGTTAGGATGGGTACCGAGAAATTTGCTTTGTTGAACTACCCTAATAAAAGGGCTACAGGTACAGATGGGTTACCTTTTGAAATGTAAGCTAGATATTGGGATATCTTAAAAAATAACCTAATACTAACACTCAACGATTTCATTTGGTTGGAGTTACTCCCTCCCTCGATGCAAGAAATAATAATTATAGTCAATTTTATAGGCCATAAAAGCTCTATGGGGCAGATTTGCACACCATGGGGCCTTTTATACGCCAGTCTTATACTGAAGCCAGCAGGAGTAAGCGTCGACTAATTTATTTAATTTATTAAGAGGCGCACTCCTCTTTATAAATGTGCTGTCCTTGCACCAGAATGGGAAGTCTATGCCAGCTACGAGGATACAACTTTTTATAACACCCTTAATTGCCACTGAAGACCAGTGTGTAACTCTCAAATACGGTACTTTTGAACTCTAAATGGCTAGGTGGGATAAAGTCAGCAATTATTCCTTTAAATTCCAATATATCAACTAGCCAACCTAATCTATAGGTCCTTGATCCATTGGAAAGTTTAAAGAGGACCTGTTGAGCTCTCCTGACATGTCTGAATTACTTACACAGTTACATAGGTTAAATAAGACATATGTCCATGAAGTTCAACTTTCTTGAACAATTCCACGTCATTCGTTAGATTAGTTATAGCCTTCAATGCCATTTTATATTAGATAAGCTTCCATCCACCCACCCCCACTGAGATAAGAAAGAACAGAAAAAAAATTCTATACCAATCCTCCAGTCAACTACCAGAGTTATTAGGTGAACAGCTGACTATAGTTAATTGTTCAATGGTGCATTTAAATAGTTAGAATCAGGGGGGTGGCCCACTCTGAAGTGCCATCAGCCCCCCCCCACGACGCGATTGTGGGGGGGCGATGGTCGTCATGGCAGCATTAGTATTGCAGTATATCATGCAAGCGATCCAACGAATGCTGGTTCACTAATAAAAAAGTAAAAAACATTTAAATACGTTTTTTTTAATGTTACAAAGAAACATGTAAATTAAAAGTTTAAAAAAAATCCCTTTTCCCATTTTTTCCCTAAAGTAATGTTAAAAATAAATAGAAGTTAACATAACTGGTATCGCCGCATCCGTAAAAGTCCAAACTATCACAATATAGTATTCTTTGAATCTCTCGGTGAATGCCATAAAAAATATATACATATATAAAACGCAAATTGCAGTTTTTTTGTTACCTTAGCTCTAAAAAAAAATAATTTAAAAAAAGGCAGCAAAAAGTCAGTAAAAACTACAGTTTGCCCCGCAAAAAATAAGCCCTCAAATCGCTCAATTGACGGAACAATAAAAAAGTTATGGCTCTCAGAATGTGGCGGCACAAAACAATTAATTTTTCTTAGCAAATAGTTTTATTTTCTAAAAGTGGTAAAACATAAAAAAAAACATATAAATTTGGTATCGCCAAATCGGATCAACCTGTAGAATAAGATGAATATGTAGTTTTTACTGCCTGATGGATGGCGTAAAAACAAAACCCCCCAAAAAATCGTGTAATCGCTGTTTTTTGCCAATTTCACCCCACAAATAATTGTTTTCAGCTTCCCAGTGTTAGGAAAACACCTGTTCCCTTAAGATAACCATGACTACTGTTCTAGTTCCAGGGCGGTTTTGGTTTGTCTTTGAGCCTATCTCTTTTCTCTGTCCTTCTGCCTATCAGGTATAGGGTTAGTATATATACTTGGCTTCCTACACCTGTACTTTGCTTGTGATCTTCCTGTCTGCATGTGTTTTGATCAAGCTACTTACCTACACCCTTTACCTCTATCTTCTGGACTCCTTGGAAAATGACTTCTGCGTGTATTTGGATAACCCTTACCAATTTTGATTATCTGCTCTTGGCTGGTTTTGACCTCTGCTTTACCTGATATTCACTTTCTTACTGTTTTGGACGTTCTGTTTACCCTCTGGCTGTCTGGTTCCTGTTCAGGTTTGCCGGCATTGGCACCTCTTATCCAACACTGAACTCTGCTAAGACAACCTGGGTTCTATGCAGCAAAAACCATCCAGCCTTGTGGTCGGCTCTGGCGAAAACCTTAGAGTGGCTTTAGTATCTGTCGATCAGAGTTGTGACAGATTTGAGGTTGCAGATTTATTCGCATGCTTTCTCCCTGTAGTGTCCAGCAGCCTTTGGGGAATTGCTCAACTTGCAATTCCATAACATTATCACAAGTCCATTTATATTATATTCTTCCACAATGGAACATATGCAAGCCCTGTTGGAACAGATGGACAATCTGACTCAGCTCCAACAGCATGTCCAAGCAGTCATTCCAGTCACAATTACGGTGGAACCTAAGGTGAACTTACCTGATCGTAAGTCGTTTGTTAATTTTCGGGAGAGTTGTAAATTATATTTTTGACTAAGACCTATATCTTCGGGTATTGAGCAACAGCGAATGGGTATCATCATTTCTCTTTTGCAGGGTGATCCTCAAACCTGGGCCTTTTCATTGGGACCTGTTGCCCCTGAATTTTTTTCTGTGGAGACCTTCTTTGCCGCCCTAGGTTTAATTTACGGAGAACAAGATATCATTGCAGTGGCTGAGGCCAATCTGTTATCTCTCCAGCAAGAACTGCGTCCTACCGAAGAATATTGTTCAGAATTTAGACGATTGTCTATTTCCTCACAATGGAATGATGCTGCACTCCAGAGCCAATTCCACTGAGGCCTTTCTGAGACTTTGAAAGATCTCTTAATAAATTACCCTCCTCCCTTGACTCTAGAGGATACCATGACCTTTGTTGTGCGTTTGGACAGATGACTACGCGAGCGCAGAAATTAAAGATCAGTGATGGTCGCTCCCCTTCCCTGCTCTGAGAGCCCTTCATCTGATGCACAAGAGCCCATGCAGTTGGACTCCACTATGTCTTCTCAGGAACTGAGCCTTTTTAGAAAACGCAAGGTACTGGTAATACACTAAAGAACTGTTCCAAGCGTCCAGAATGTCCAGCTTTAGAGCCTAGATGGTCCCCGGGAATGCCATCTGGGCAGTCAGGTTTTTCCCACATTTTCTAAGAAAATCCTTTTGCCTGTTAATGTATGTTTTAATAATGTTTGTACTTCTGGTCAAGCTTTTGTAGATTGTGGTTCTGCGGCTAATTTCTTAGATTTCCAGGTTGCAAAAATATTGGCTATCCCCCTTGTTCAGTTGAGTACCCCAGTCAAAGTCGCCTCTATTAATAATACTCCTCTCGCTCAGGGGTCAGCCAAGTTCTCTACTCCGCCTGTTACATTGGAAGTGAGTACTTTGCATACTGAACAAATCACTTTCTTTATTCTAGAAAATTTGCCCTCGGAAGTAATATTGGGTATTCAATGGTTGCAGACACATAATCCGGTTATTGATTGGGTAAAAGCAGATTTGATTAAGTGGAAGTGTTAGGGATCTGCCAGGTACTATGTCTAGGTATACTCCTGGGATTAATCAATCCACACCTGAGGCCAGACCTGTTCGACTGACACCATCTCCCACCAACCAGGGTGGCAGGCTCAGGAGTGGGAGAGCCTATCGTGGCCTGGTCAGTCGGAGTTAGCTCCGCCCCCTGTCCTTTATTACCTGCCGTGTTCTCTTCCTCAGTGCTTGTAATTCTTCTGGATTCCTGGCCTCACTGCTGCTTGCTCCAGCCTGCTTCTGCCATGCTTCTGCCTTGCTGCAGTTCCGCTTAAACTGCTTTGCTTTGCCCCTGGCTTGCTTCCTTCTCCGTGCTCACTTTGGTATACTCCACTTCATCCTGGTCCTGACTACTCATTCACCGCTCCGTTTCCTCGCGGCGTTCCGTGGCTACTGCCCCTTCCCTTGCGTGTTCCCTGTTTGTTCTCCCGTGCACTTAGACAGCGTAGGGACCGCCGCCCAGTTGTACCCCGTCGCCTAGGGCGGGTCGTTGCAAGTAGGCAGGGACAGGGCGGTGGGTAGATTTGGGCTCACTTTCCCTTCACCTCCTTCCTGCCATTACATAATTACAAGCCCATACCTAGTCTACCATTTCTCCTACGCTGACGCTATCATGGACCCCCTTGAGACCCTGACCCAGCAGATGCAGGGCCTCTCCCTACAGGTCCAGGCCCTGGCCCAGAGGGTCAACCAGGGTGACGCTGCCTTAGTAGTACCCCTCACCTCACCTCTAGAACCCGACCTCAAGTTACCTGACCGGTTCTCAGGGGACCGTAAGACGTTTCTCTCCTTCCGGGAGAGTTGCAGACTGTATTTCCGCCTAAAACCCCACTCCACAGGTTCCGAGAACCAGCGGGTGGGTATCATCATATCCCGACTCCAGGAAGGGCCCCAAGAGTGGGCCTTCTCCTTGGCTCCTGACGCCCCTGAACTTTCCTCTGTTGATCGTTTTTTCTCTGCCCTCGGACTCATTTACGACGAGACTGACAGGACTGCTTTAGCCGAGAGTCAGCTGGTGACCTTACGTCAGGGTAGGAGACCGGTTGAGGAATACTGTTCTGATTTTAGAAAGTGATGCGTAGCTTCTCGGTGGAACGATCCGGCCCTAAGGTGCCAGTTTAGGTTAGGATTATCTGACGCCCTGAAGGATCTGCTGGTTAGCTACCCCTCTTCTGACTCCCTTGACCAGGTTATGGCCCTAGCAGTACGACATGACCGACGTCTCAGGGAACGTCAGCTTGAACGCTTCAATGTGCTCCCCTCTGACTTTTCTGCGATCCCCCCTGAGGTCCCGTCTCCTCGCCCCTCCACGGAGGACTCGGAGGTACCTATGCAACTCGGGGCCTCCATGTCCCCTCGACAACGTAGGGAGTTTCGCAGAATGAATGGTCTCTGCTTCTACTGTGGGGACGACAAGCATCTACTGAACACCTGTCCCAGGCGCAAGAATAAGAAGCCGGAAAACTTCCGCGCCTAAGTGATCATCGGGGAGGTCACTTGGGCGCACAGGTATTTCCCGTTAATGTGAAACGCAATAAAATTTTGCTTCCCTTTCAGGTCTCGTTTGCTGGCCGGTCTGCCACGGGCAGTGCTTTCGTGGATTCTGGCTCATCTGCTAATATCATGTCTGTGGAATTTGCTATGTCTCTAAAGATGCCTTTTATTGATTTACCTTATCCTATCCCTGTAGTAGGTATCGACTCAACTCCCCTTGCTAATGGTTATTTTACTCAGCATACTCCTGTTTTTGAACTCCTGGTTGGCTCCATGCATTTGGAGCAGTGCTCTGTACTGGTGATGCAGGGATTATCGTCTGATCTGGTATTAGGTCTTCCCTGGTTGCAGTTGCATAATCCCACGTTTGATTGGAATACTGGGGAGCTTACCAAATGGGGTAATGAATGTCTTATGTCATGTCTTTCTGTTAACTCTATTTCTCCCCGGGAGGAGGTAAACACGCTTCCTGAGTTTGTTCAGGACTTCGCCGATGTGTTTTCTAAGGAGGCCTCCGAGGTGTTGCCCCCCCATAGAGATTACGATTGCGCCATCGATTTGGTGCCTGGTGCCAAGCTTCCTAAGGGTAGGATATTTAATCTTTCATGTCCTGAACGTGAAGCTATGAGGGTGTATATCCAAGAATGCCTGGCCAGGGGTTTCATTCGCCCCTCGACTTCTCCTGTAGGTGCTGGCTTCTTCTTCGTGGGGAAGAAGGATGGTGGTCTTAGGCCGTGCATTGATTATCGTAACCTGAATAAGGTCACCGTAAGGAACCAGTACCCACTTCCTTTGATTCTGGATCTTTTTAATCAGGTTCAGGGAGCCCAATGGTTTTCTAAGTTCGATCTACGGGGGGCATATAACCTTATCCGCATCAAAGAGGGGGATGAGTGGAAAACTGCGTTCAACACACCCGAGGGTCATTTCGAATACCTGGTCATGCCCTTTGAGTTGTGTAATGCCCCTGCTGTCTTCCAGAATTTTATTAATGAAATCCTGAGAGATTACCTGGGTAATTTTCTTGTTGTGTACCTTGATGACATACTGGTGTTTTCCAAGGACTGGTCCTCCCACGTGGAGCATGTCAGGAAGGTGCTCCAGGTCCTTCGGGAGAATAATCTGTTTGCTAAGACTGAAAAATGTGTCTTTGGGGTACAGGAGATACCATTTTTAGGGCAAATCCTCACTCCTCATGAATTCCGCATGGACCCTGCCAAGGTTCAGGCTGTGGCGGAATGGGTCCAACCTGCCTCCCTTAAGGCGTTACAGTGTTTTTTAGGGTTCGCCAACTATTACAGGAGATTTATTGCCAACTTCTTGGTCGTCGCTAAGCCTCTTACGGACCTTACTCGCAAGGGTGCTGATGTCCTCCATTGGCCCCCTGAGGCCGTCCAGGCCTTTGAGACCCTCAAGAAGTGCTTTATCTCGGCCCCCGTGCTGATTCAGCCCAACCAAGAGGAGCCATTTATTGTGGAGGTTGACGCATCCGAGGTGGGAGGGGGGCCGTCTTGTCCCAGGGTACCAGCTCCCTCACCCATCTCCGCCCCTGTGCTTACTTCTCTAGGAAGTTTTCGCCCACGGAGAGTAACTATGATATTGGCAACCGCGAACTTCTAGCCATTAAATGGGCTTTTGAAGAGTGGCGGCACTTCCTGGAGGGGGCCAGACACCAGGTAACGGTCCTTACGGATCACAAGAATCTGGTTTTCCTAGAATCGGCCCGGAGGCTTAATCCTAGACCAGCTCGGTGGGCACTATTCTTTACCAGATTTAATTTCTTGGTTACCTATAGGGCTGGGTCCAAGAATATTAAGGCTGATGCTCTGTCACGTAGTTTCATGGCCAATCCTCCTTCCGAGAAGGATCCTGCTTGTATTTTACCCCCTGGTATAATCGTTTCTGCCACGGATTCTGATTTAGCTTCTGATATCGCGGCTGATCAGGGTGCAGCTCCCGGGAACGTCCCTGGGGACAAACTGTTTGTTCCCCTGCAATACCGGCTAAGGGTACTCAGGGAAAACCATGACTCCGCTCTATCTGGTCATCCTGGCATCTTGGGCACCAAACACCTCATTACCAGAAACTATTGGTGGCCTGGGTTGCCTAAAGACGTTAGGGCTTACGTCGCCGCTTGTGAGGTTTGCGCTAGGTCCAAAACCCCTAGGTCCCGACCTGAGGGCCTACTACGTTCCTTGCCCATTCCCCAGAGACCTTGGACCCATATCTCCATGGATTTTATCACCGATTTGCCTCCATCTCAGGGCAAGTCGGTGGTGTGGGTGGTAGTAGACCGCTTCAGCAAGATGTGCCACTTTGTGCCCCTTAAGAAGCTACCTAACGCCAAGACGTTAGCTTCTTTGTTTGTGAAACACATCCTGCGTCTCCATGGGGCCCCAGTCAATATCGTTTCTGACAGAGGGGTACAATTTGTTTCCTTATTTTGGAGAGCTTTTTGTAAAAAGTTGGAGATTGATCTGTCCTTCTCCTCCGCCTTCCATCCCGAAACTAATGGCCAAACGGAAAGGACTAACCAATCCCTGGAACAATATTTAAGGTGTTTCATCTCTGACTGTCAATTCGATTGGGTCTCATTCCTTCCCCTTGCTGAATTTTCCCTGAATAACCGGGTCAGTAACTCGTCAGGGGTCTCCCCGTTTTTCTGTAATTTCGGGTTTAACCCAAGGTTCTCCTCCGTTTCCCCTGGTTGTTCCAATAATCCCGAGGTAGAGGATGTTCATCGGGAACGGTGCACTGTCTGGGCCCAGGTTCAGAAGAACCTAGAGGCGTCCCAGAGCGCACAAAAGATTCAGGCGGATAGTAGATGTTCTGCTAACCCCCGGTTTGTCGTCGGGGATTTGGTCTGGTTGTCGTCCAGGAACTTGCGCCTTAAGGTCCCGTCCAGGAAGTTTGCTCCCCGATTTATTGGACCTTATAAGATCATTGAAGTCCTCAACCCTGTATCCTTCCGTCTGGAGCTGCCCCCATCCTTTCGCATGCATGACGTCTTCCATGCCTCCCTCCTTAAACGCTGCTCCCCGTCCTGGTCCCCCTCGAGGAAACCTCCTGTTCCCGTTCTCACCCCTGAGGGGGTGGAATTCGAGGTGGCCAAGATTATGGACAGTAGGATGGTCCAGGGCTCCCTCCAGTACCTGGTCCATTGGAGAGGATACGGGCCGGAGGAGAGGACTTGGGTACCTGCCCGTGATGTTCACGCTGGGGTATTGATCAGGAGGTTCCACCTTCTCTTCCCTACTAAAACGGGTCCTCTTAGTAAGGGTCCGGTGGCCCCTCATAAAAGGGGGAGTACTGTTAGGGATCTGCCAGGTACTACATTTAGGTATACTCCTGGGATTAATCAATTCACACCTGAGGCCAGACCTGTTCGACTGACACCATCTCCCACCAACCAGGGTGGCAGGCTCAGGAGTGGGAGAGCCTATTGTGGCCTGGTCAGTCGGAGTTAGCTCCGCCCCCTGTCCTTTATTACCTGCCGTGTTCTCTTCCTCAGTGCTTGTAATTCTTCTGGATTCCTGGCCTCACTGCTGCTTGCTCCAGCCTGCTTCTGCCGTGCTTCTGCCTTGCTGCAGTTCCGCTTAAACTGCTTTGCTTTGCCCCTGGCTTGCTTCCTTCTCCGTGCTCACTTTGGTATACTCCACTTCATCCTGGTCCTGACTACTCATTCACCGCTCCGTTTCCTCGCGGCGTTCCGTGGCTACTGCCCCTTCCCTTGCGTGTTCCCTGTTTGTTCTCCCGTGCACTTAGACAGCGTAGGGACCGCCGCCCAGTTGTACCCAGTCGCCTAGGGCGGGTCGTTGCAAGTAGGCAGGGACAGGGCGGTGGGTAGATTAGGGCTCACTTTCCCTTCATCTCCTTCCTGCCATTACAGGAAGTTTAAACGTTATGATTCTTGCATATCTTTGTCTATTACTAATGTGTCTTGCAACGCACCATCGTTGCCTGAGTGTATTCATTTTGAGGTTGTGAACCTCTCCCCCCTCATAGGCCGTACAACTGTCCCATTATACTTCTCCCTAAAGCTAAGCTGCCCAAGGGGCGGATTTATCATTTTTCTGCTCCGGAAAGACAGGCCATGAAAGATTATATTAACCCTTTCAGGACCAAGGGTCCTCGATGCCTCAATGACCAGCCCCATTTTTTCAAATCTGACATGTGTAATTTTATGTGGTAATAACACTGGAATGCTTTTGCCTATCCAAGCGATTCAGAGATTGTTTTCTCGTGACATATTGTACTTTATGTTAGTGGAAAAATTTGGTCAATAAATTCATAGCTTATTTGTGAAAAACGCCAAAATGTAAAGAAAATTTGAAAAAATTATAATTTTTCTTCATACCTTCTATACTTTTGCCTTTTTTGACACAAAAGTATTTAACATTTTATATGGTCTCTGGCTAACACGGTACTACACAATTTTTTACATTTTCAAGAAAATTTCAAAAGGTTATTTTGTCAAGGACCTGTTCAGTTCTGAAGTGGCTTTGAGGGCCTTATGTACTAGATGGACCCCATAAATCATCCCATTTTAAAAACTGCACCCCTCAAAGTATTCCAAACAGCATTCAGAAATTTAATTAACCCTTTAGGCGTTTCACAGGAATTAAAGCAACGTAGGGGTGAAATGTTCAAATTTCATTGTTTTGGCCGAAATTCATTTGTAATACATTTTTTTCTGTAACACAGAAGGTATTACCAGAGACATGCAACTCAATATTTATTGCCCAGATTCTGCAGTTTTTAGAAATATCCCACATGTGGTTCTAGTATGATAATTGACTGAAGCACCGGCCTCAGAAGCAAAGGCTCACCTAGAGGCTTTTGGGGCCTCCTTTTTTTAGAATATATTTTAGGCACCATGTCAGGTTTGAAGAGGTCTTGTGGTGGCAAAACAGTGGAATCTCCCCAAAAGTGGTTTGGGAAGCTACACACCTCAAGGAATTTATCTAGGGGTATAGTTAGCATCTTGACCCGACAGGTCTTTTGCTATATTTATTGGAATAGGTCTGTGAAAATGCAAATCGACTTTTTTTCTGAAAAAATATAATGTAATTTTTACAAGGAATAAAGAATAAAAAGCACCTCAAAACTTGTAAAGCTATTTCTCCCGATTACGGCAATAGCCCATATGTGGTAATACACTGCTGTTTGGACCCATGGCAGAGCTCAGAAGGGAAGGAGCACCATTTGGCTTTTGGAGCGCAGATTTTGCTTGGTAATAGTTCTGTTTGGGGTTTTGCTGGTATTTCAGTTTATAATGTGGGGGTATATGTAAGCTGGGCAGAGTACATCAGGGCATAATAAGGGGGTAAATAAACAATTCATAGATTTGTGGCCGGTGTCGCACTGATAAATGGTGCCCAATCTTATCCGCTTTTGGACACTCTGCACAATTTCTGTCGCTATATTCTGAGCGCCAGAACTTTTTTTATTTTTTCTCCACCGGAGCCGTGCGAGGGCTTATTTGTTACGTTACAACCTGTAGTTTTCATTGGTACCATCTTAGGGTACATGTGATTTTTTGATCACTTTTTATTTGATTTTTTGGCAAGCAAAGTGACAAAAAAACATACATTTTGACAATGTTTTTGTCCTTTTTTTTTACAGTAATCACTGTGCGCTATAAATGACATTTTATTTTATTCTGCAGGTTGGTACGATTACGGCGATACCATATGTAAATCGTTTTTTTATGTTTTGTGGCGTTTGCGCAATAAAATCACTTTTCTATAAAATTATTTCTTTTTTGTCACCATATTCTGAGAGCTGTAATTTTTTTTATTTTTCAGTCAAAAAAAGCTGTTTAAGGGCTTGTTTTTTGCGGGACGGGTTGTAGTTTTTATTGGTATTATTTTGGGGTACATGCTGATTTTTGATCACTTTTTATTCTATATTTTGGGAGGGGTGATTGACAAAAAAAAGTGATGCTAGTATTGTTTTTTAATTATTTTTTTGCAGTGTTCACCGTGCGGGAACAATAATATTATAGTTTTATAGTTGGGGGCGTTACGAACGCGGAGATACCAAATATGTGTACTTTTTTAACGTTTTTTTTTTTTTTCCTATAATAAGAGACTTATTATAGGAAAAAAAGCATTTTTTGTTTTTGTAACTTATAACTTGTTTTTACACTTGTATAAAACATTTTTATTATTTTTTTTTTTTTTTTACTTGAAGACCTGCAGCACTGATGGCTGCTATAATACATTACACTACCTAGGTAGTGTAACGTATTATAAACTGTCAGTGTGACGCTGACAGTCACACTGACAGGAAGTTATGAGGACCAGCAGGTCCTCATAGGCTTCCGTGAATGGCAGACCGGAGGCTGTTGTATAGCCTCTGGTTTTGCCATGCACTGACGGCAGCACCCGCAATCGGTCCTCGGGAAAGTTTGTTGTAGCAACAAACTTTCCAGTTTGTTGCTACAACAAACTTTCCCTGCGATCACATGATCGGGACCTGAACCAATCAGGTCCCGGTCATGTCTCCGGTACCAGAGGCAGGGGATAACAGCGCAATTTGGATGTCAGCACTAGTCTGAGACACCCGTATCGCGCTTTTAACACCCACTGTGAATTCACATCCGCGCTGCACAGAGCCCAGCAAGCGCCGATGTGAATTTACAGTGGTCAGGAAGCGGATAATACCGGTGATCATATTCTCTGCAGCCGAACCAATCGGCTCGGCTGTCAGAGAACAGATTGCTGGGGAGCCGCAGACACTGACACAGCCGGCGTCCGAGCGCTTTTCACAGCACTATGCCGGCTGGAACAGGGATCTGTATATTCAATGCCTGGCTGCACGGGGTATGTGCAAAAAGGACGTGAATATACCGATTTTCGGGATGAAAGGGTAAAAGACAATCTCCGTAAAGGTTACATTCATCCATCTACATCTACGGTGGGTGCAGGTTTTTTCTTTGTTTAAAAAAAAGATGAAGGTTTAAGACCCTGTATAGACTATCGTGAATTAAATAAGATTACCGTTAAGAATCAATATTCTCTTGCACTCATCACGGACCTGTTTAATCAGATCTCAGGAGCCAAGTGGTTCTCTAAACTAGATTTATGCAGGGCCTACAATTTGGTTCGTATCCGCAAAGGGGATGAGTGGAAGATAGCATTTAATACTCCAGATGGTCATTGTAAAGGATCTGCCAGGCACAGCTTCGGGGTTAACGCACATACATAATCAGTCTGCACCTGCTTCTATGTCTGTGAGACTGACTCCATCTTCCACCACTCAGGGTGGCAGGCTTAGGAGTGGGAGAACCTATCACAGCCTGGCCAGACGGAGCTAGCTCCCGCCCTCTGTCTATTTATACCTGCCTTTCCTGTTCCTCCTTTGCTTGTGATTCTTCTTGTTTGGTTTCCTGGCCCTGCTGCAGCTTCTTGTACCATTGTCCTTGCTTCATATTGACCCCGGCTTGCTGACTACTCTCCTGCTCTGCGTTTGGTACCTCGTACACTCCTGGTTTGACTCGGCTTGTTTACTACTCTTCTGCTCTGCGTTTGGCACCTCGTACTCTCCTGGTTTGACTCGGCTTGTTCACTTCTCTTGTTGCTCACGGTTTTTCCGTGGGCAACTGCCCCTTTCTCCCCCTAGCTCTGTGTACCCTTGTCTGTTTGTCTGTCGTGCACTTATTGAGCGTAGGGACCGTCGCCCAGTTGTACTCCGTCGCCTAGGGTGGGTTGTTGCAAGTAGGCAGGGACTGAGTGGTGGGTAGATTAGGGCTCACTTGTCTGTCTCCCCACCCCCGTCATTACATAATCACAAGCCAATACCTAGTCTACCCTGGTCCCTGACACCACTACGGACCCCCTTGAGACCCTGGCTCAGCAAATGCAGGGTCTTTCCCTACAGGTCCAGGCCCTGGCTCAGAGGGTCAACCAGCCTGAGGCTACCATGGTAGTGGCCCTCACCTCTTGAACCCCACCTCAAGTTGCCCGACCGGTTCTCAGGGAACCGGAAGACTTTTCTCTCCTTTCGGGAGAGTTGTAGGCTCTATTTTCGTTTAAAGCCCCACTCCTCAGGTTCTGAGAGCCAGCAGGTGGGTATAATTATGCCCCTGAACTTTCCTCCGTTGATCTTTTCTTTTCTGCTCTCGGACTCATCTATGACGAGACTGACAAGACTGCTTTTGCCGAGAGTCAGCTGGTGACCTTACGTCAGGGTAAGAGACCTGTTGAGGAGTATTGCTCTGACTTTAGGAAGTGGTGCGTAGCTTCTCGGTGGAATGACCCTGCCTTAAGGTGCCAGTTTAGGTTGGGTCTGTCGAACGCCCTGAAAGATCTGCTAGTTAGTTATCCCTCTTCTGACTCCCTAGACCAGGTTATGGCTTTAGCGGTACGACTTGACCGACATCTCAGGGAACGACGACTTGAACGTCTTGATGTTTTCTCCTCTGACTCCCCCATGATGCCTCCCGAGGTTCCGTTGCTTCGTTCCTCCCCGGAAGACACGGAGGTACCTATGCAACTCGGGGCCTCCGTGTCCCTCCAACAACGTAGAGATTTCCGCAGTAAGAATGGTCTCTGCTTCTACTGTGGGGATGACAAGCATCAAGTGAACAACTGTCCTAAGCATAAGAATGCAGCCGGAGAACTTCCGCGCCTAAGTGATCATCGGGGAGGTCACTTGGGCGCACAGGTATTTCCCGTAAATATGAAACGTAATAAAATCTTGCTTCCGTTTCAGGTCTCTTCTGGTGGTTGGTCTGCTACCGGCAGTGCCTTCGTGGATTCAGGGTCTTCTGCTAATATCATGTCTGTGGAATTTGCAATGTCTCTAGCTATGCCTTTGATTGATTTGCCTAAACCTGTCCCGGTAGTGGGTATCGACTCCACTCCTCTTGCTAATTGTTATTTTACACAGCATACCCCTGTTTTTGAACTCCTTGTTGGCTCCATGCATTTGGAGCAGTGCTCTGTACTGTTAATGCAGGGATTATCGTCCTATTTGGTTTTAGGCCTACCCTGGTTGCAGTTGCATAATCCCACGTTTGACTGGAATTCTGGGGACCTTACCAAGTGGGGTAATGAATGCTTGACGTCATGTTTTTCTGTTAATTCTATTTTTCCCCCTGAGGTGGTGAACTCGCTACCTGAGTTTGTTCAGGACTTCGCCGATGTTTTCTCTAAGGAGGCCTCCGAAGTGTTACCTCCTCATAGAGAATATGATTGCGCAATCAATTTGGTACCAGGAGCTAAGCTCCCTAAGGGTAGGATATTTAATCTCTCTTGTCCCGAACGTTAAGCCATGAGAGAGTATATCCAGGAATGCCTGGCCAAGGGTTACATTCGCCCCTCTACTTCTCCGGTAGGTGCTGGCTTCTTCTTCGTAGGGAAGAAGGATGGTGGTCTTAGGCCATGCATTGACTACCGAAGCTTGAATAAGGTCACTGTAAGGAACCAGTATCCCCTTCCTCTGATTCCTGATCTCTTTAATCAGGTTCAGGGGGCCCAGTGGTTCTCTACGTTTGATCTACGGGGGCGTATAACCTTATCCGCATCAAAGAGGGGGATGAGTGGAAGACTGCGTTTAACACGCCCGAAGGTCATTTTGAATACCTCGTCATGCCCTTTGGGTTGTGTAATGCTCCCGCGGTCTTCCAGAATTTCATAAATGAGATTTTAAGAGACTACCTGGGGTTATTTCTTGTAGTGTACCTTGATGACATACTTGTGTTTTCCAAGCACTGGTCCTCCCACATTGAGCATGTCAGGAAGGTGCTCCAGGTCCTTCGAGAAAACAAACTGTTTGCTAAGACCGAAAAATGTGTGTTTGGGGTGCAGGAGATACCATTTTTGGGCCAAATCCTCACTCCTCATGAATTCCGCATGGGCCCCGCCAAGGTCCAGGCTGTGGCGGAATGGGTCCAACCTGCCTCCCTGAAGGCGTTACAGTGCTTCCTGGGGTTCGCTAATTATTACAGGAGGTTTATTGCTAACTTCTCGGTCATCGCTAATCCTCTTACGGATCTCACTCGCAAAGGTGCTAATCTCCTCCACTGGCCTCCTGAAGCTGTCCAGGCTTTTGAGGTCCTTAAGAAGTGCTTTATCTCGGCCCCGGTGCTGGTTCAGCCCAACCAAATGGAGCCATTTATCGTGGAGGTTGACGCGTCCGAGGTGGGAGTGGGGGCTGTCTTGACCCAGGGTACCAGGTCCCTCACCCATCTCCGTCCCTGTGCCTACTTCTCCAGGAAGTTTTCACCCACTGAGAGTAACTATGATATTGGCAACCGCGAACTTTGAAGAGTGGCGCCACTTCCTGGAGGGGGCTAGGCACCAGGTAACGGTCCTTACCGACCACAAGAATCTGGTTTTCCTAGAATCTGCCCGGAGGCTAAACCCGAGACAAGCTCGTTGGGCGTTATTTTTTACCAGATTCAACTTTGTGGTTACCAATAGGGCTGGGTCTAAAAATGTTAAGGCTGATGCACTGTCACGTAGCTTCATGGCCAGCCCTCCTTCAGGGGAAGATCCTGCTTGTATTTTGCCTCCAGGTATAATCATTTCCGCTATTGATTCTGATTTAGTCTCTGAAATTGCGGCTGATCAAGGTTCAGCTCCCGGGAGCCTTCCTGAGAACAAGCTGTTTGTTCCCCTGCAATTCCGGCTAAGGGTACTTAGGGAGAATCATGACTCTGCACTATCTGGCCATCCAGGCATCCTGGGTACCAAGCACCTCATTGCCAGAAACTATTGGTGGCCTGGGTTGCCTAAAGACGTTAAGGCCTACGTCGCCGCTTGTGAAGTTTGTGCTAGGTCCAAGACTCCCAGGTCCCGACCAGCGGGCTTACTATGTTCTTTGCCCATTCCCCAGAGACCTTGGACCCATATCTCCATGGATTTTATCACCGATTTGCCTCCATCTCAAGGCAAGTTGGTGGTGTGGGTTGTAGTAGACCGCTTCATAAGATGTGCCACTTTGTGCCCCTCAAAAAACTACCCAATGCTAAGACGTTAGCTACCTTGTTTGTCAAACACATCCTGCGTCTCCATGGGGTCCCTGTCAATATTGTTTCTGATAGAGGGGTACAATTTGTGTAATTGTTTTGGAGAGCCTTCTGTAAAAAGTTGGAGATTGATCTGTCCTTCTCCTCTGCCTTCCATCCTGAAACTAATGGCCAAACTGAGAGGACTAATCAGTCTCTAGAACAATATTTAAGGTGTTTTATCTCTGACTGTCAATATGATTGGGTCTCATTCATTCCCCTCGCCGAATTTTCCCTTAATAACCGGGTCAGTAACTCGTCAGGGGTCTCCCCCTTTTTCTGTAATTTTGGGTTTAATCCACGGTTCTCTTCCGTTTCACCTGGTAGTTCCAACAATCCCGAGGTAGAGGTCGTTCATCGAGAACTGTGCACAGTCTGGGCTCAGGTTCAGAAGAACCTAGAGGCGTCCCAGAGCATACAAAAAACTCAGGCAGATAGAAAACATTCTGCTTGTTTATGGTCGGGGATCTGGTGTGGCTATCGTCTAAAAACTTGCGCCTTAAGGTCCCGTCCAAGAAGTTTTCTCCCCGGTTTATAGGGCCGTACAAGGTCATTGAAGTCCTCAATCCTGTCTCCTTCCGACTGGAGTTGCCCCCATCTTTTCGAGTACACGACGTGTTCCATGCCTCCCTCCTTAAACGCTGCTCCCTGTCCTTGGCTCCCTCGAGGAAACCTCCGGTCCCTGTTCTCACCCCTGAAGGGGCAGTTTTCTAGGTGGCCAAGATTGTGGACAGCAGGATGGTCCAAGGCTCCCTCCAGTACCTGGTCCATTGGAGAGGATACGGGCCTGAGGAGAGGACTTGGGTACCCGCACGGGATGTTCACGCTGGGATATTGGTCAGGAGGTTTCACCTTCGTTTCCCCAGTAAACCAGGTCCACTTAGAAAGGGTCCGGTGGCCCCTCATAAAAGGGGGGGTACTGTAAAGGATCTGCCAGGCACAGCTTCGGGGTTAACGCCCATAGATAATCAGTCTGCACCTGCTTCTATGTCTGTGAGACTGACTCCATCTTCCACCACTCAGGGTGGCAGGCTTAGGAGTCGGAGAACCTATCACAGCCTGGCCAGACGGAGCTAGCTCCCGCCCTCTGTCTATTTATACCTGCCTTTCCTGTTCCTCCTTTGCTTGTGATTCTTCTTGTTTGGTTTCCTGGCCCTGCTGCAGCTTCTTGTACCATTGTCCTTGCTTCATATTGACCCCGGCTTGCTGACTACTCTCCTGCTCTGCGTTTGGTACCTCGTACACTCCTGGTTTGACTCGGCTTGTTTACTACTCTTCTGCTCTGAGTTTGGCACCTCGTACTCTCCTGGTTTGACTCGGCTTGTTCACTTCTCTTATTGCTCACCTTTTTTCCGTGGGCAACTGCCCCTTTCTCCCCCTAGCTCTGTGTACCCTTGTCTGTTTGTCTGTCGTGCAGTTATTGAGCGTAGGGACCGTCGCACAGTTGTACCCCGTCACCTAGGGTGGGTCGTTGCAAGTAGGCAGGGACTGAGTGGTGGGTAGATTAGGGCTCACTTGTCTGTCTCCCCACCCCCGTCATTACAGTCATTATGAGTATTTGCTCATGCCTTTTGGTTTAAGTAATGCTCCAGCGGTTTTTCAAAACCTGGTCAATGATATTTTCAGACATTTTATTGGACGCTTTGTGGTGGTGTATCTGGACGGTATTCTTGTGTTTTCTTCTGATTGGTCCCCTCATTTTGAGCATTTAAGGTCCATCCTTCAAGTACTGAGGGAAAATTGTATTTTTGCGCGAAATTTGAAAAATGTATTTTCGGAGTTCAGGAAGTTAACTTCTTGGGATATGTGCGGTCTCCTCATGATTTTCGTATGGACTCCGCTAAGGTTCAGGCAATTCTGGATTTGGTCCAGCCCACTTCACTAAAAGCTCTGCAGAGGTTCTTGGGTTTTGCTAATTATTACCAAAAATGTATTCATAATTATTCCTCCATTGCCAAACCTTTGATGGATCTTACGAAAGTGGGTTCTGATCTTGTAAATTGGAAACCTAGTGCGGTCTCCACCTTTAACATGTTCAACCTAACTTTTCTAGTCTCTTTATTGTTGAGGTTGATGCCTCAGAAATAGGTGTGGCGGCTGTGTTGTCTCAAGGGTCGTCCGTATTAACTAATTTGCGTTCCTGTGCTTTTTTTTCTCGCAAATTTTCTTCCACTAAAAAGAATTAAAAATATAGGTAATGGTGAGCTTCTTGCTATTAAGTGGACGTTTGAAGAGTGGCGCCACTTTCTAGAGGGAGCTAGACGTCAAATTACTGTACTGACTGATCATAAAAACTTGACTTTTTATGAATCAGCCAAAAGACTCAATCCCAGACAGGCTAGGTGGGCCTTGTTCTTTACCAAGTTTGACTTTATTGTAACCTAGAGACCCATGTCTAAAAATGTCAGAGACTACGCATTATCTTGAAGTTTCTGTCCCTCACAGGTCCCTGACATTCATCCTGAACCTATTTTATCTAAGGGGATAGTGGTTTCTGCAATATCACCTGATCCTGCAACTGAGATTTACCACTTCAGGACTGAGCCTGTTTTGGCCTTGTGGACGCAGCCGTGTTTTCAAATCTGACATGTGTCAATTTATGTGGTAATAACTTGAGAATGCTTTTACCTATCCAAGCGATTCTGAGATTGTTTTCTAGAGACATATTGTGCTTTATGATAGTGGAAAAATTTGATCAATAAATTCAATATTTGTTTGTGAAAAACACCAAACTTTAGAGAAAATTTGCAAAAATTTGCATTTTTCTAAATTTAAATGTATCTGCTTGTATAACAGATAGCAATACCACACAAAATAGTTACTAATTAACATTTCCCATATGTCTATTTTATGTTGGCATCGTTTTTTGAACATCGTTTTTTTTTTCTAGGACGTTACAAATCTTAGAACTTTAGCAGCAATTTCTCACATTTTCAAGAACATTTCCAAAACCTATTTTTATAGGTACCAGTTCGGTTCTGAAGTGGCTTTGAGAGCCTTATATATTAGAAACCCCCATAAGTCACCCAAAGTATTCAAAACAACACTTAGAAAGTTTCTTAACCCTACAGGCGTTTCACAGGAATTAAAGCAAAGTAGAGGGGAAATTTACAAATTTATTTTTTTGTCAGAAAATCTATTTTAACCCCTTAACGACTGCCCACCATCTTTTGACGTCAGGCGGTGCAGGTACTCAGTCTACAATGACGCCTTTTGGCGTCGCTGTAGTAGAGGGGGTTTAGCGGCACCCTGGTGAAGTCTGCACTAAAAACCGGCTGTAAGTAACAGGTCCGGTTCTTAGTGCAGCCATCAGGACCTACCGATTTCGTGTTAACATCATGTGACCGCTGTGACAGACAATCACAGCGGTCACATGCTGTTACTGTGTACAGAGCCGGCAGGAAGTGTCTAAATGACAGCTCCTGCTCTAAGAACGAGCTGTTGCTACCAGCTCTGTTCTTAGAGTAGTGATCAGGAGCCAATAGTATTGGTTCCTGATCTTTTGTGTTCACTATGAGATCCAATCATAGTGATCACTACAGTAAAATAAAAGTAAAAACATGTATCTGTTTCTCCTCACTCTGTTCTAGCTGTGGAGAGAAACAGATACATGTGTGTCAGTGTCCCCACACAAAATCACTTGTTCCTCACACACGGTTTAAAAAAAACAAAAAAAAAATTTCAGTATTTTATAGTATATAGTATATACATATATATATAAATATAAGTATATTTACTGTATATACTAAGAATCGTACTATAAACTACTTTCTTTTTAGAGTACGCTGTTAGACGGCGTGTTCGCTGTTAGACGGCGTAGGGTGCTGTTCTGGGCTTGGGTTTACGGTTTGTGTTAGGCGTAGGGTTTAGGTTTAGGTTTGAAAAAAAAAAAAGAAATAATAAAAAAAAAAAAGTTTAATTCCTTTAGTGTTCTTAGTTGATTAGTTGCTAAAAATTTTTTAACCGCTAGTTACATTTATTATTTTCAGTTTAGACTGTATAATCATTATGGCTGCTTGAAGATACAGCATTGAGGAAGCCCATCAGATGCTATGCTCAGATACGGATTCTGCATCTGAAGTTGAGCTTTTACTTGAAAGCGAGAGCGAAAGTGTCGCTTCAAGGGATTCTATTGAAATGAGACCCAGTACCAGTGATATGGGAGACGGTGCAGTTGCCACAACGTCCGTTCAAAGTGCAGCCCCTGAAATTGCACAACCCCACCAAACCGATTTAGTGTGGGAACCTACAAGTTTATTTTCTCCCACCATAAATGACTTTATTGCTACTCCTGGCATAAGTCCCAATGTCAGTAATTTTTCACCACTAAATTATTTTAATATTTTTATTACGGACCAAGTTTTGGAACATTTTGTGCATGAAGCAAATTTGTATGCCAGGCAGTACATTGCAAATAAGCCTTCGTCACCTCATGCCAGGTTGTGGAATCCCACAAATGCAATGGAAATAAAAAAAATTCTGGGCCTCACCCTTAACATGGGAATTATAAAAAAAACCTCTATTAGGTCATATTGGGCATCAAGCCCTAAACATGCCACCCCCTTTTTTCTGACATTATGTCACACAGCAGGTATGAAATACTTATGCGATTTCTCCACTTTAGTGACAACCTACAAGCACCCCCTTCCAGCGACAGAAGCCGTGACCGGCTGTATAAATTAAGGCCTTTGCTACATTTTCTTAATTCCTCCTTTTTAGGAGCATATACCCCTGAACAAAATTTAGCAGTGGATGAATCGCTAATGAATTTCAAAGGGCATCTCTCATTCCGCCAATTCATACCCTCAAAAAGTGCAAAATACGGGGTAAAGATCTACAAATTATTTGAAAGCACTACTGCCTACACATGTGCATTTAAGATCTACGAGGGTAAAGACAGTGAATTTAATCCACCAGGGTGCCCTCCAAATATTGGTACCACTGGTAAGATTGTGTGGGATTTATTTGGCCCTTTCCTACACAAGGGGTATCATGTATACACTGACAGTTTTTATACCAGTGTGCCATTGTTTAGCGCCCTTCATTGTGCCAACACCGGAGCCTGTGGTACAATACGCAGGAATCGCAAAGGTTTCCCACGTCAACTTGTGGATAAAAAAACTACGAAAGGGGGAGTCATGCACTTTTCAAATTGAGAAGATGCTGGCTTTAAAATTTCGTGACCGCACGGACGTCTACATGATCAGCACTATCCATACAAGTGTAACAGCAACTGTTAGAGAACGTGGGGCCTCTGCAGATAGACAAAAGCCTGTGTGTGTCATCGGCTATTACAAATTCATGGGTAGGGTAGATTTTTGCGACCAGATGTTACAACCTTATCTTGTTAAAAGGAAAACCAGAACATGGTATAAGAAAGTGGCAATATACCTCATCCAGGTTGCAATGCACAATGCATTTGTCCTGTACAAAAAATCAGCGGGCAGGGCTACATTCTTTGAATTTCAGGAGAAAGTGATTGAAGATCTCCTATTTCAATCTGCAGACCAGAGAGTAGTCCATGAGTCACAGGATGTACGCCGACTTGTTGAAAAACATTTTTTACACCCCATCCCTTCAACACCTAACCAAAAATACACCAAAAAAACGGTGTCGGGTCTGCAGCAAATGAGGACCGCGAAGTGAGTCACGATATTATTGTTCCGCTTGTCCTTCCAACCCTGGTCTATGCATAAGTCCCTGTTTTGAAATCTATCATACTGTCGCACATTACTAATTTTGTTTCGTGAGCTATAAAAGTTAAAATGCAGGATTTATTTAGGATTTTATTTTTCTGTACACCTCTTCTTCTTTTTTTTTTTTAGGGTATGTGCACTCGGTAGCAGGCTTTTACGTCTGAAATGACAGACTGTTTTCTGGAGAAAACAGCTGCCTCGTTTCAGCCGTAATTGCTCCTCCTTGCATTTTGCGAGGCTTCTCTGACAGCCGTAAATTTTGAGCTCTGCTTCATTGAGTTCAATCAAGAACGGCTCAAATTACGTCTGAAAGAAGTGTGCTGCACTTCTTTTGACGAGGCTGTATTTTTACGCGTCGTCGTTTGACAGCTGTCAAACGACGACGCGTAAATGACAGGTTGTCTGCACAGTACGTCGGCAAACCCATTCAAATGAATGGGCAGATGTTTGCCGACGTATTGTAGCCCTATTTTCAGACGTAAAACGAGGCATAATACGCCTCGTTTACGTCTGAAAATAGGTCGTGTGAACCCAGCCTTAGGGAAGCAGTTTCGCTGTATATTTAGGAGATGCCAAAATTTAGGGTTCTTTTAGAGATTTCTTTTTTTATCACTTTTTTTGGGAGGGAGGGAAATATACTTTTCTATATTGAGTCATTTTAGGATATAACCCAGTTATAGAAAGTGGAATAAGGCCCTGAAATTCATTCAAGATAAAATTGTGCCCTGAAAGCTTTTTATTTCCTTTTCAGTTATGACTATGTCCTGCCATAAATAGCTGTTACTGACTGGGGATACGGCATAATTTTTCCTTTTTATTCTGAGGATTTCTAATAAAATCCTTATCAATACACTATGGGCTTTATTACAGTTTTGTTCGGGTTTTTGGTGGACCTCTTACACCCGACAATACTTCTAGAAATAGCGACATTAATTTGGGGAGTAGTGGTCCTTTACTGTATCTATACATACGGTGTGGGACACTGCCCCTTTATATATTCTACAGGTGATTGGTGGTTTTGTGCACATGGCGGTTCCTACCTTGCCGGGCAGGGGCTTGTTATGGTGTACCGCGTCACTTGGCACATTCGTCCCTTATGTAGGAATTGATGGAGCTAAAGAGACGTTGTATGACCAGTCACTTTGAATAATAAAGTCATTACAGCCCTACAAATTTTCTTTCATCCTGTGAACATGCTCTAGTTTTCGACATAGCTGGATACATTCTTCCTCCTTTTTTTGGGATATATTGCCTTTTTCCGCCAACAGTTTAATACATTTTCCCACTCTAACTTACTATATATCAGCGCGTGTTGATATACATAATGTCTATGGACTGACATGATTGCAGGACAGCTGCTTTCTTAGCACGACATAGTCATAGGGTGTAGAAACTGTTAGGGACATATATTTCTCAATCTAGACAAGTAGAATCCTCTCCTTTTCAACAAAAAGTTATAAAAACATGAAATCCACTTCACTTCTCCTTCTGTTTGTCCCCCAAAGATGAGTATTCGGCATATTTCTATACTAAGGCATACAATAGTAATACCTTTAAGGCGTACTTCACCAGTTGCATGCACTTTGTGATAAATATGTGATAAAAATGAACTATTTGAGGAAATAAATAAATGTGTAATGGGGCCTGAAACATTTTCAAGAAAAATGTGTGTCCTGAAAGCCTCCGGGTGCTCCCTTCCTTTTGGGTGCTGTGTGTCCAGGAAGCACATTAGGTCCACAATGGAGATATTTTTGAACACAGGAGAAACAGGGTTATACATTTTCTGGTGCATTTCCTTATTCTCATGTCCTCTGTACAAGAAATCTGACCTTAAAATGACACATTTGTGAATAAAAGTGAAATAAAATTTTCTTTCCACCTGCTTTGCATTAATTCCTGCGAAAACTGTGGGGTCAAAATACTTAGTACACACCTAGATGAATACCTTAAGGGGTCTAGTTTTCAAAATGGGGTCATTTATTGGGATTTTCTATCGTTTTGGCAGCTCAGTGCCTCTATAAATGTGTAATGGGGCCTGAAACATTTTCAAGCAAAATGCGTGTCCTGAAAGCCTCCAGGTGCTCCCTCCCTTTCGGTCCCTGCCGTGTGTCCAGGCAACACATTAGGGTCACAATGGGGGCATTTTTGAAAAGAGGAGAAACAGGGTGATACATTTTTGGGTGTGTTTCTTCATTCTCATGGTCGCTTTACAAAGAAATCGGTCTTCAAAGTGATACTTTTATATAAAAAGTGTTGTTTTTTTTTTATTTCACCTGCTATGCATTAAATTTAGCAAAAAACTGTGGGGTCAAAATACTCTCTACACCCCTAGATAAATACCTTAAGGGGTCTAGTTTTCTAAATGGGGTCGTTTATGGGGAGTTTCTATCGTTCTGGTAGTTCAAAATCTTTCCAAATGTACAGTGGGGCCTAAAACATTTTCAAGCAAAATATGAGACCTGAATGCCTCCGGTTGCTCCCTTCCTTTCGGTCCCTGCCGTGTGTCCAGGCTACACATTAGGGTCACAATGTGGGCATTTTTGAAAACAGGAGAAACATGGTGATAGATTTTGGGGTGTGTTTCTTCATTCTCATTGTCGCTTTACAAAGAAATCGGTCTTCAAAGTGATACTTCTATAAAAAAAGTGAAATGATATTTTTTTACGCCTGCTTTGCAAGAATTCTTACAAAACAACTGTGTGGTCAAAATACTTACAACACCCCTTAATAAATACCTTAAGGGGTGTAGTTTTCAAAATGGGGTCACTTGTGGGGGTTTCCACCATTCTGACACCTATGAGCCTCTGAAGACCTGGCTTGGTGCAGGAAAACAAAATGTACTTCAAAATGTATAAAATTATTACTAAATTTGTAAGTCTTCTAAATTGCTCCAAAAAAAAAAGGGATGGAAATATATATTTAATAAAAAAACTTGTACAGTATGTATGTACATATGTGACATATTGCAGTTAAAAATAGGGAAAAATGATAATTTTTACAAAATTTCTTCAATTTTTCTATTTTTTCATTCATTTCCTCAAATCGGATCAGTCTACTTTTACCACTAAAATACAACATGTGACGAAAAAACAATGTCAGAATTACTTGGATATTCAAAACTTTCGCAGAGTTATTCTCTGATAAAGTCAGACATACCAGATTTAACAATTCTGGCTTGGTCATTAAGGTCTTTTCAGGCCCGGTCATTAAGGGGTTAATGCATTTTTTCCTGTAACACAGAGGGTTTTACCAGACAAACACATCTCAATATTTATTGCCCAGGTTCTGCAGTTTTTAGAAATATCCCACATGTGGCCCTAGTGTGCTAATGGACTGAAGCACCATTCTCAGAAGCAAAGGAGCACCTAGTGGATTTTTAGGCCTCCTTTTTATTAGAATATATATAAGGCACCATGACAGGTTTGAAGAGGTCTTGTGGGGCCAAAACAGCGAAAACACCCCAAAAAAGACACCATTTGTCAAACTACACCCCTCAAGGCATTTATCAAGGGGTATAGTGAGCATTTTAACCCAACAGGTTTTTTTGCTGAATTTAGTGGAATTAGTCCGTAAAAATGAAAATCAAAATGTTTTCCAATAAAACATAGAAATTATACATTTTTACAAGGAATAAAGAAGAAAAAGCACCCCAACATTTGTAAAGCAATTTCTCCTGATTACGGCATTTCCCCATATGTGGTAGTAAACGGCTGTTTGGACATAGTTCTGGGCTCAGAAGGGAAGGAGCGCTATTTGGCTTTTGGAGCTCAAGTTTGCTGGATTGGTTTTCGGGTGTCATGTCACATTTGCAAAGCCCCTGAGGGACCAAAACAGTGGACACCCCCCAGAAGTGACCCCATTTTGGAAACGATAGCCCTAAAAAGAATGTATCTAGGTGCATAGTGAGCATTTTGATCCCATAGGTTTTTTGCTGAATATAGTGTAATTAGGCCGTGAAAACTTCTATTGTTTTTTATTCTTTTTTTTTTACGGCGTTCACCGTGAATTATAAATGACAGATTTAATTTATTCTGTGGGTCAATGCGATTACGGCGATAACATATGTATATAGTTTTTTTTTAATGTTTTACGATGTTTTCACGATAAAATCACAGTTTTAAAAAAATTATTTTGTTTTTGTGTCGCCATATTCTAAGAGCCACAACTTTTTTATTTTTCCATCAAGAAAGCTGTGTGAGGGCTTGTTTTTTGTGGAACAAACTGTAGTTTTTATTGGTACCATTTGGGTACATGCGACTTTTTGATCTTAATTTGTTCAATTTTTTTGGGAACTGAAGTGACTAAAAATAGCGCTTCTAGTATAGTTTTTTTAATATTTTTTTATGGCTGTCACTGTGTGGGATAAATTAAATAATATTTTTATAGTTCAGGCCATTATGGACACGACGATACCAATTATGCATAGTTGATTTATTTTTTTCTAATAATAAAGGACTTTATAAGGGAAAAAGGGCGTTTTTTTTATTTTATTATTTTGAAATTGTACTTTTGTAAATTATTTTGTAACTTTTTTAAACTTTTTATATTTTAGTCCCACTAGGGACTTGAAGATCCAATTGTTTGATCGTTGTAATAATACCCTGCAATACTTATGTATTGCAGGGTATTATACCTGTCAGTTTCACAATGAGAGGGGGCATATTAGGTCCTGCCTCTGGCAGGACCTTATCGCCTTCCATAGATGGCAGACCGGAGGCCTTTATTAGGCTTCCGGTTGCCATAGCAACCATCGGCCCCTGCAATCGCGCCGCATGGTGCCGATGTTGTTAAAACAACTTCAGCTAGTAGCAGCCTGTACTGGGAGATGCCAGACTGCGGGGAGTACCTGTGTGCTCTGTTAGGAGCACATGTAGATTAACGGGCTGCAAGCACAAGGACCAGTGGTACAGCCCGTTAATTTATGTGGGGTGGTCGGCAAGGGGTTAAAGAATGTCAGCAGGCCGCTCCGGAAACCATTCCTGCAGGGAAGTTGTTCGTACCTCCTCAGTTAAGATTTAGTTTGCTCAATGAGTTACAATATTCTGTTTTGTGTGGCCATCCAGGGATAACTGGTACTTAAAAATCAGTCTTGTGGCTCTATTGGTGGCTGTCTTTGTCTCATGATGTGAGTTCCTATGTCTCTGCTTGTGATGTCTGCACTTGTGCTAAGACTCCTCGAATTCGTCCTATGGGTGAACTACTACCATTGTCTGTTCCACAGAAACCTTGGTCTCATCTGTCTATGGATTTTATCACTGCCTCCCTCTGAAGAGAAAACAGTAATTTGGGATGTGGTGGACCGTTTCAGTAAAATGTGTCATTTCATTTAATTGCCGCAACTCCCTAATTCCAAAACTCTTTCTAAATTATTTATTGATCAAGTGGTTAGTCTGCATGGTATTCCGGAAAATATTGTCTCAGATAGAGGTGTACAATTTGTGGCTAGCTTCTGGAGAACTTTCTGTAAGAAACTTGGTGTACGTTATCTTTCGCTTCAGCATTTCACCCTGAGACCAATGGTCAAACTGAGCGTTTTAATCAAACCTTCGAACAATATCTTAGGTGTTATGTTGCTGATAACCAGGTTGAATGGTTATATGGTTGTGTTCAGATGGCACTGGTTTCTTTGGGTGCTCGAGGTAGGGTCCCAACCCGGGTGTAGGTTAAGAATTTGTACTCGGCACACCTTGCTTGTGTTACAAAAATAGCGGCGCCAACACAGAGCGGTAAGCCGCCGATTACTGACCACAGCAGCGCTATATACGCATCATATTTTGTACCGGTCCAGTCCCCAGCACGGCTCAGTGCCCGACGAAGGTCTGTCTGACCGAAACGTCGACGTCGCACATGCAGCCTCTGGCATCCATAATAAAAATATATATTTTTGTAACACAAGCAAGGTGTGCCGAGTACAAATTCTTAACCAGGTTGAATGGTTCTCATATTTTCCTTTAAGGGAGTTTGCTATAAATAATCGCCACCATGTGTCTCTTGATACCTCGCTGTTTTTCTGTAATTATGGTTTTTATCCTCGTTTTGGTTCATTTTCCGCCTATTATAGTGATAACCCTGAGGTAGAAGTTGAATCAAATTAATTGTGCACAGTTTTGGCCCAGGTTCAATTGAACCCGAAGAACTCCCAAGTTATTCAAATGAAAAATGCTAACAAAAAATGTGTGGTGGTGGGTCCTGTGTTTAGTGTGGGTCAAAAGGTGTTGCTTTCTACTAAAAATCTGTGACTAAAAGTGCATTCTCGTAAGTTTGCCCCTAGGTTTATTGGTCCATATGAAATTGTTGTAATTATTTACCCTGTATGTTTTCGTCTGGCTCTTCCTCCGTCTTTTAAAATCCATGATGTTTTTCACAAATCTCTCTTTTTAAAAAAAAAACAAAACATTCCACCATCTAATCCTCTCAGGAAACCTCATCCTCCAGTTCAGGAAGAAGGAGATATGGAGTTTGAGGTTCAGAGGCTTGTGGATTCTAGAAGGGTCAGGGGTACTCTCCAGTACTTGATGCAGTGGAAGGGGTATGGGCCAGAAGAACGAACTTGGGTTCCTGCCCATTCAGTACGTGCTAGTCGTTTAGTTAAGATCTTTCATTAAAAGTTTAGTTTGAAACCTAGGTCAAGGTTTAAGTGTCCGTCAGCCCCTCATAGAAAGGGGGGTACTGTTAGGAAAACGCCTGTTCCCTTAAGATCACCATGACTACTGTTTAGCTTCTGGGCTTTTCTGGTTTCTCTTTAAGCCTATCTCTTTTCTCTGTCCTTCTGCCTATTTTGTGTAGGGTTAGTATATATACCTGGCTACCTCCATCTGTTCTTTGCTTGTGATTTTCATGTCTGCATGTGTTTTGATCAAGCTACTTACCTACACCCTTTACCTCTAACTTCTGTACCTCTTGGAAATCGACCTCAATGTGTATTTGGATAACTCATTGTTTACCAATTTTGATTATCTGCTTATCTGCTGGTTCTGACCTTTGCTTTACCTGATATCCACTTTCTTACTGTTTTGGACATTCTGTTTACTCTCTGGCTGTTTGGTTCCTGTTCAGGTTTGCCTGCATTGCACCTCTTATCCAACACTGAACACTGATAAGACAACCTGGGTTCTATGCAGCAAAAACCATCCAGCCTTGTGGTCGGCTCCGGTGAAACCATTAGAGTATTTTATGGCCTCATGCACACGACCGTAGTGGTGTGCACATCCGTGATTTTCAGCTCGCACAGCCGCAAATCGTGGGCCGTGTGCATTCATTTCTATGAGCCTGGCCGTAATAAGACATGTCCTATCTTTTTGTGGTCCAGGCTCCTGGCCAATACTTGGACCGAAACCGGGGTCGTGTGCATGGGCCCATAGAAATGAATGGTACCGCAATTAACACGCAGAATTGCAGGTTAATTGAAGCCACAAAAACATGTCTGTGTGTATGGGGCCTTAGACTCTGTCGATTGAGTTGTGACGGATTTGAGGTTGCGGATTTATTTGCACTCTCTCCTGGCAGTCCTCAGCAGCCTTTGGGGAATTGCTCAGCTTGCAATTCAATAACACCCAGTACATTATGTGGTACCATAAATGGTGCCATGAAAGACTGCAACTTGTCCTGCAAAAAACAAGCCCTGTTACGGCTACGAAAAAATGTAACATTTATGGCTTTTGAAAGGCGGGGGGGGAGGGGGAACGAAAATGAAAAAGTGAAGATTAGAGTGTCCTTAAGGGTTTAAAGAAGTTTCTGCATTCTGTGGGATATTGGGAGACTAGAGTATTGCATTATATTTTAAGATTATGGCCTCTAAACAATAAAGATTGAATTCTACTGTATTTTATCCACTGTATCTATAATATTGAGGGTTTTTTTTCCCAATTTCTAATTCTAGGTGTACCTACCTGTCACGTAGGGTGCATGGACCCACTGGGCTGTACCGCCTTAATGGTATGGCAGATGGCCAACAGGACACAGGTCAAAGTCTATAATTCGAATAGGTGTACCTGTGGTAGCTTCAAACAGTAGCAAGGTAGGCTCGGAAGGGACTTTGGAAGCAGGTGGACACCAGGCGTGGTGTAACAGGACAGGCGTGGTACACAGCACAGCACGACTCCAACTCAGTACGGCACTTGACCAGGATAGCACGGAATACAGGTTACAGGTAGCAGGCACGGGAAACACTGGGAACTGGAATACACAGGAGACCATTTGCAGAGACAAACTAGGGTAACAACAACAACAACAACACTCAGGCAATGCCGGAAGGGGCAGAGCCCTTCTTATAGTGCAGGGTGCTCATGGGCTAATTTGGTCTTTATTTCACCGTACGGGACACAGCAGAGCGAAGCGGAAGTGAGCTGATACATGGCTGCAGCCGTCAGGAGGTAAGCAAATCTGCCGGCCTGCGGCCATGGGCATGACACTACCACTCTTGGATCCACTTGTATCTTATGTCCAAAAAAATATATTTAGGACTTTTTGGTATAGTGAATATAAAAAACAATTAATAAAGCTACATAAATGCAGTACAAGAAATAGAATTCAGAAATTTATTTAAAACAGAGGTTTTATAAGGGCCTAAGATAGAACTAAATAAATGTAATGAACCTTTAGTTCAATTTGTTGTTTCTTATAAATTTATATCTTTCTCAGACAATTTAAGACTTGTAGCCAAACAAATAAAATTTTAAGTACACCTAATTTCTTTATGCTAGGAGTAGTTTAAAATTCGAAATAATCGTTCCACACACTGTAAGCCAGTAGAATATTGTTCAGCATTGTCTATTTGGCCCCTGTGACATAAAATACAAATTTGAGTCCTCCTAGATAATCCATCCCTGCTGAGTGAACCATTAACCTGTTACCAGTTAATAACGGTGCATTCTATATTAATTGAATGAAATATTTGATGCCAGACAAAAGAGGGCTATATAGAGGCTTTTAATTATCTCTCCCGAGCAGATGCCGCAGTTCTTGTTATGTCTGTGCTAGCGCCGAGAGGTACTTGTGTCCTGCCGTTCTCTGATATAATGTTATAATTTATTTTGTTGCAAAGCCATGAGTCAAGAGTGAGCCTAAAGTATCAGCATAACATGGTACATGCAGACAAGAGGATTAGGCAGTTGATGTTAGTCTCTATCAACATAGATTAATCATTACCTTTTATTTTTCTTCTATGCCATACATTTCCATTCATATTTTATGAATAGTTTAAAAACATTTTTCTTACCACTAAAATGTATATGTTTTGTTACAATAGATATCAGTACATTTGAATTGACAAAGAATCATAGCATTGCTATCTATAGATCAATACCAGAACTTGATGTACCCTCCTAGGCAAGGCTCATTACAAAACCTTAAAAAACTAACACAAAAATAAAGATTATTTTATTATGTGGGGGGTTGAACACCGCTTTATTTAATAAATGCATGTAGATAACCCCAGCATCCTATGCCAAAAAGCCGTTACCTAGCAACATGTTGCCCCATAGACCACTGCTTCCACGACCAGCTGTGACTTTAAACAAATGTAATAACCCAAATAGTAAAGCTAGAAAGAGCATCACAATTCCTCCTTGATATATGAAAAAGGCCCTTTGAAAGGGGTTACACAGTGTGTTAGGAGCCGTTCACATATATCCATTGTCCTTGTCAGTTTCCCTCCGGCGTTTTGCAGAACAGCCGGAGGGAAACTGATGCTAGAACAAATCCCAAAATATTTCTATGGGATCTGTCCTGACACAGGGGACATATGTTGTGGCTCCGTATGGCGTTGGACCTGTACTGGAGCAAGATCCAAAAACATTACCTGCAGCATTTTTTGTTCCGGCTCCCAGGGAGGTCCGGCACCGTATCCTATCTGTTTAAGGCTGTGTTCACATCTGTGTCTGGGCTCCGTTCCGATGTTCCGTCTGAGCTTTCTGTTGGAACGGGGCCCTGACTGACACAAATGGAAACCAGAGTTTTCCGTTTCCATCACCATTGATTTCAATGGTTTCCGTTTACCAATGGTGATGGAAACGGAAACTTCTGGTTTCCGTTTGTGTCAGTCAGGGCTCCGTTCTGAGGGAACATTTTGTCGGAACGAAGCCCTGACGCAAATGTGAGGGGAATCCCCGGCCACAGTATCGGCAATGCTGTGGCAGGGGATTCCGTTCAGGGTGTAAACCCCAACCTCACTATCCATATATGGAAAGTGGAATCAGGGAGTCCTCCGTGAGGTAATCCCGGGACACAGGGTCGGCAATGCTGTTGCCGGGGATTCCGTTCAGGGAGTAACCCCTGATGTCACTGTCCATATATGGACAGTGGCGTCAGGGGCTCCTCCCGGAGGGAACCCCTGGCCACAGCGTAGGCAATGCTCTGGCCGGGGATTCCGCTGCTAGAGGGAACTTCAGGGGATGGGGGGTGGCACTATATACAGTGGAAGGGTGGTGTCACTATATACAGTGGGGGTGGCGCTATTTACAGGGGGGCGCTATGTTGCATAATCTACAGGGGTCACTGTGTGGCGCTATCTACAGGGGGCTGTGTGACATTATCTACAGGGGGTACTGTGGCATTATATACAGAGGGCACTTCTGCATTATCTACAGGGGGGTGTATGGCACTATCTACAGGGGGTGTGTGGCACTATCTAAAGAGAGCACTGCGGAATTATCTACAGGGGGGTGTGGCACTATATAAACAGGGCACTGTGGCACTATATACAGGGGGTGTGGCTCTATATACAGAGAGCAGTGTGGCACTATATTCAGAGGGCACTGCGGCATTATCTAAGGAGAGCATGTAATTCATCTGTTTTAAAAAAAAAAAAATATGAAAAACGGAAAACACAGACACAGATACAAAACGGCCGTAAAAATGGATCTAGACGGCTGTTTTTAATGGTCGACACTCAAACCCTGTGGTGTGAATAGAAACAACAGCAATCCCAGCGTGGTGTGGGGTGGGTAGGAGATGCGGGGTTGGATTGGGTAGCTGTAAAGGTGCCCAAAACTAGCTACTCCCTGAAGTTAGGGCTAGTGTTTGGCATTTTTGCAGGTTCACAAGACTGCTGCACTGAATAGGACACATGTGACATTACAATGTGTGTGTCAGACTTCAGTGTAGCGCCAAGGCCGGAGCAGAGGAGAGCCCTGACATGGTACACAAGTATCTAATCTATCATGTATGCAATCTATCACAAACTATGCATCACTTTGATAAAATTGGCACATTTTCAGACCCTAGACTATCTTCTTGGTGGACCACTCTGGTAAAAACTGATGTTAAAAACGGATGGTAAAAACTGATGACAACTAACAAAAACTGATGACAACTGATGTTTTTGTAGTAAAAATTGTGAAAAAGACTGATGGCAACTCATACATTTTTGCATCAGTTTTTGCATCAGTTGTAATCACTTTAGAGACAAAAAAAAACGGATGCTGATGCAACTGATATATTTAAACGCACCGAGAGGGTGAATTAGGGCCTGTTCACATCACCATTCGCTTTCCGTTCCGGGGTTCTGTCGGAGGTTTCTGTCGTGGAACCCCGCAACGGAAAGTCAAACTGAAACCACAGCTTCCGTTTGCCTCACCATTGATATCAATGGTGACAGAAACACGGCTAATGTTTTTTCTATCTCTGGCGGGCACTGCATAAATATTGCCACATACCCTATAAACAACAATATATACCACAAAGCACAAACGGGTATGTGTATGAGGCAAAAAATACTGTAGAATCACCATGTATATCACAAAAGTATAAATTTTATTCATGGTAAATACACTTCATCAATAGTAAAAACAGTTAAAAAAGCATAAACATGCTCTACAAAATCTTAGATGAGGAGAGAGTTGCCACCCTAATAAGTGGCCAACCAACAAATATCCCCACACTTCCGGGAATTCTCCTAAACATGCATTTGAGTTGTATAAGAATGAGTCTGAAGAAAATATTGCATCAAACCATTTGCTGGAAACCGCATGTCGACTGCGCTATTGATTCCGTCGGAAAAATTAAAACCTGCCAGAATGGTGACGAACGGAAACCATTAGCAATGTTTCTGTGACCATTGATATCAATGGTGACGGAAACGGAAGCTGTGGTTTCAGTTTGACTTTCCGTTGCAGTGTTCACCCAATGGAAACCTCCGACGGAACCCCATAATGGAAATCCAACGCTGATGTGAACAGGCCCTAAACTCACTAAATTAATTGGATCCTTTACCCCTTAATGACCAGCGTATTTTAAACCTTAATGACCAAGGTATTTTTTACGTTTTTCCATCATCGCATTCCAAGAGCTATAACTTTTTTATTTTTGCATTTACATAACTGTATAAGATCTTGTTTTTTGCGGGACAAGTTGTATTTTTTAATAGCACCATTTTGGGGTGCATATTATTTATTGATTAACTTTTATTAACATTTTTTTGGGGGGAATAGAAAAAAACCTGAGATTTCGACCACCCTTTTTTGCGTCCTATATCTACGACGTTTACCGTGTGGTATAAATAACACAATAACTTTATTCAGTGGGTTGTTATGATTGCAACGATACCAAACTTGTATCGATTTTGTATGTTTTACTACTTTTACACAGTAAAAACGCTTTTTTATCAAAATTATTTGTTTTTGTGTCCCCATATTTGAAGAGCCATAACTTTTTTATTGTTGCGCCGATGTAGTTGCATGAGGGCTTTTTTTTTTTGCGGGACGACTTGTAGTTTTTCTTGGTACCATTTTGGAGTAGATGCGGCTTTTTCAGGATTCACAAAAAATAGCAATTTTTCCATTGTTTTTTATTTTATTTTTTTGTGGCATTCATCGTGTGGGTTAAATAATGTAATAGCTTTATAGTCGGGGTCATTACGGACGCTGATACTAAATATGTGTAACTTTTTTGCATTATTTTGTTTTTCTAATAGTAAAGCAGTTTGTAAGGGGAAAAAGTGGGTTTTTCATTTTTTTTCCACATTTTTGTTTTATTAACTTTATTAAAAACTTTTTTTTAAACTTTTTTACTAGTCCCACTAGTTGCCGTGGATTCCGTTCAGGGAGTAACCCCATATCGCCGGGTGTCGGTGGGATGAGAGGGAGCTCCCTCCCTCTCTCCAAAACAACTCAGATGCGGTGCTCACTATTGAGCGCCGCATCTGAGGGGTTAAACGGGTGAGCTCGATACTGATATCGATCTCATCCGTTCGAACAGGGATTCCCCCAACCCTCAGCTACCTCTGGTAGCTGAGAGCAGGGAGATTTAACGGCTCCCTGCTCTGTTTATTTATTCTGATGCAGCGCCGTGAAAAGGCGTATGCATCAGAATAAAGCCCATTAGTGGCCGCCAGGAAAAGGAGTATTGGAGGTCACTAATGGGTTAAGCTACCCCCCTTATATACGGATGGGAATGCCTCTCGCTTCTTAACTAGTTACCAACTACAGCTGCCCATAATCATGTGATAACTGACAGCTGATCACACTTTTAGCTGACATCTTTTAGACCCAACTCCCCAGAAGATATGTATCAGTATGAGAAAAAAATAAATATATATATATATATATATATATATATATATTAAGGAAGTCAAATAGCACTACTACATCGGAAAAGTGGTAAAGAGAATTGGTTAGGTTATAAAAAAAAATATTTATTGAGGTAACACGTTTCAGTGCCGGAATGGCGCCTCCATCACACCTTATACATGAAAAGCCACAGACAATTTGGTTTATAAACATAAAAAATAAATAAATAAATAAAAAGGCTGAAATGCACAGTAAAAATCTGCTGCTTCTCCGCAAACAGACTGAGCATTCTGCAGAATGTACATTTCGCACCGCAAGCTAGTTTTCGCACAATTTTCCACAAGGTCTGCACTAAGTTACCTAAGAAGCTAAAGAAACCAAAGTAAAAAAAAGTCTGCTGCGGATTTCCACTGTAGCCTGTCCGCCACTTCTGACTGTGACCTGCTCACAAAGAGTGTCTCTCTGGCGGACCCAACCTGTCCATGTATTACATGGTCAACAATTCAATACTACATATTAACTCTACTCGGCTGTAACAGCTGATTGCCAGGGATTAGCGTAGGCAGACTGCATAAAAACCGAATGTAAATCTGCATGTAAAATCATGTGGATATACTGTGTAGATGTGTTGTGAATTTTTTTGCAAAGTGTGAACTCAGCCTAATGGGCTGCATCTATTCTATGTAGGTAAATAATAAGCAAAACTGACTCCTGTCTATATGTGACATTTTCTACATAAACGTAAAAATGGAAAATGGTGTAAACTATTTACATATAATTATTAATTGCTCTAAAACTGTGAATTTTCACCAGTGTTACTTCAACCTATATATGGACTGTATTCATTATGTTTACTGTTTTTATATAGTAATTTCTCAGATGGTTTATTAAGCTGATTCAGTGCATAGAATTGTTTTTGCGGTAATTTGTGCAAATATTAGCCACATGAGATTCATGTTATATCAACAGCAATGCCGGCTCATTTATCAAAACCTTTTATGCAAAGTGAGTGTAATTATGTGTATTACCATCATTATAAACATTGGGCCTCATTTATCAAACCTTGCTAACAGAAAAACTAGTCCTGCTACCCATAGCAACCAACCAATCACAGCACAGCTTTTATTTTTCCAGAGAAGTTTAAGAAATAAAATCTGAACTCTGATTGTTACTATGAGCAACGAGGCCGATTATTACCTAAGACATTGGAAATGTATGCTTTATTCACAGACATTAAATTTTTGCCTTATAAAGTCTTGCACATTAAAAAAAAAAATGACTGGAAAACGGCACCCAAATTTTCTTTGCCCTGTTGCCGGTGTCTCTTTATGCTGTTTGATGACTAGGTCGCAGTGACATTGCATTTATAATGACCTCATTGTCCAGTAGCTGTGACCTTTCATTCATGGTGACATCACTGCCTAGGTCATCACAGGCCCGTGGGATATCAGCAGCGGGGGACAGAAGAATTCCAATATCCAAGTATATTGTTTCTTTTTCTTCCTATTTTTTACTGGTTCCATGTTTTTAAATTTCATAAGGACACTGTGATAATACGCATTAATAATACTTCATTATATGCACGGTGCATCGGGCCCATATTCTTGCTGTATGGAAATGCACATGTAAACAAACACATATCCTCACATCGCTGTCTGCAAGATCTCAGCACAAACACAGGATTGCAGCTTACTGTATATTTTAACGTTTTAACATGCAGATAAGACCATTCTTCTCCAAGGATGTGTCATGGGAACTTGCCTTAATTTATTATAAGACACCCCATGATTCAGATTCTCCTTCTCCAAGACTGAAAACATTCTTTTACCGGGATCACGGGCAGTAAACAAATGACCAACATCTTAGATCAGTCCTGTAAGGTATTTGTCATTTTCTCGTGAGCACAGGCACTGAAGTAGCAAATGCTAACAAGATTGATGTAAGCTGTCAGCCATTTGCATACAGCCCACAAAAAACTGGAGTTCAGAGCCAATATCGGTAAATAAGGTTGCACTTCTATGACAATCCTTTTAGTGAGCAGATGGGGTGCACTAAATTGTTTTGTTAAAATTCTGCCCCTAATATTGTGGTTTGGGTGGGGGAAATTGATTATAAATGTTTTAGGCGCTGTTCACATTAGCGTCATGGTTTCCATTTATAACTAAGCCATGACTGCTTTGATGGATCTGTTTTCTGGTAGATCCAAATGGACACTGACAGTCCACATTAACCTTAATTAATTGCCAGTACTACACAAGTCTTGCCTTTAAAAATCCTAGAAGTCTTCAAGGAAATCCCAGAACGCAGCTTTAAGTGTGGGAATAAAATGAACAATAGTCATTTTTTTACTTTATCATAAGTAATTTGCCATGAATAAATGTAAAATCACAGATTTTGCATCTTTATTGGTTTGCTATATGACCTATGCTGCAAAAATAATTATATGAAGATACGTGAGCAACTGCATTAGCTATTTTTATTCGGCCATTAAGATGATAGCCCATAAAGTACGTGTTTGGGTTGTGTGATTTGGATTAATGAACATGTTTCTAATTCATTCCTAATTAATCTATACGCCTCTATGTACATTACTCCCCACAAATGACCTTGGCAGTGCCCAAAGATAAACTAAGTACCTGTACAAAGACATATATCATTGTCTAATGCTGAAATAAGTGAGTCTTCAATCTCTGTTGAAGAGACTGAATTGGAAGTGTCATTAGATAGCTCTTTTTGTCTTCACACTTCTTATCATTACAGTTATTAACGAGAGGGATTAATTAGCCATTAATATCCAATGCATTCAGTGTCATCTGAGGGACATCATTATACACATTCTAATCTCTGACACAACTGCTTCTCTTGAAGTGTTTTTGTCTGATTAGATAATAGACCAGGTTGTTATAGAAGTAATTGCATGCAGAACGCCCCTATTCTAAGAAATACTTCAGATCCACAAATGCAGACACAATGGTTGTCTAACAGAGGTGTTTAATGATCAAAGAAGAGAGCAAGAAAATGTATAGCCAGCTGTGAGTAGCGCAGTCCAAGAAGCCAGAAAGACATTTCCGTTAAAGAGGCTCTGTCACCACATTATAAGTGGCCTATCTCTTACATAAGGAGATGGGCGCTATAATGTATGTGACAGCAGTGCTTTTTATTTAATAAAACGATCTGTTCTCACCACTTTATTAGCGATTTTAGATTTATGTTAATGAGTTGCTTAATGCCCAACTGGGCGTATTTTTACTTTAGACCAAGTGGGCGTTGTACAGAGGAGTGTAGGACGCTGACCAATCAGCGTCCTGCACTCCTCTCCATTCATTTACTCAGTGCATAGGGATCCTGATAGATCCTTATGTGCTGTCTTATACTTACACATTAATAATACTGAAGTGTTTAGACAGTGAATAGACATTCCACGGGATGTCTATTCAAAATCTGTGCACTTTGTTACTCTGTCTGTGGTAGTTACAGCAGAGGAAGCATGATCTCGCGAGCTTACGCAGTAAATGACAGGTTACAACGAGATTACGCCTCCTCTGCTGTAACTACCATAGAAACAGTAACGAAGTGCAGAGATTGTGAATAGACATCCCGTGGAATGTCTATTCACTTTCTAAACACTTCAGTATTCTTAATGTGTAAGTATAAGACAGCACATAAGGTTCTAGCAGGATCCCTATGTGCTGAGTAAATGAATGGAGAGGAGTGCAGGACGCTGATTGGTCAGCGTCATACACTCCTCTGTACAACGCCCACTTGGTCTAAAGTAAAAATACGCCCAGTTGGGCATTAAGCAACGCATTAGCATAAATCTAAAATCGCTAATAAAGTGGTGAAAACAGATCGTTTTATGAAATAAAAAGCACTGCTGTCATCTACATTATAGCGCCGATCTCCTTATGTAAGAGATAGGGCACTTATAATGTGGTGACAGAGCCTCTTTAAATCGAATGTTTCTCCTATTTGCTTTTTAAATACAGTAGTCAAAGAGTTATAAAAATATGACAAGCCAACTGACTGCGAGAGACAACGCAGCAGCGTTTTACATTTAATTATTTATTATGAAGATAACCCCTTTTCAAATGAAACTTGGCACAACAATCAGCTGGTGATCGCCACAGGTCCGAATTCTCTAACCACCGGCGATCAGCTAGCCATAATGTAACATTTCATGTAAAGAACGGAAGGGCCAGGCCTGCCAGAGTGGAAGCTGCTCTTACAGAGAGGCTCTCCATTCTAGTTCAAAGAGTAAGGTCCCAAAAGGAGAACCCCACCATAGTGTCCATATTCCCTAATAGGGCACATGGATACGGGGTTGTCTTCATGTGATAACCAATTTAATAGCTATGTACACCTTTGAACCCAATTTTTTTTTCTTTAAAGCAACTTTTACATTTACTTTAATTAAAAAATTTTTTACTTTTTAAGATACAGCTTATATGTGTCCTGTATACATAGAAGCTGTATCTTTCTTTCAAAGCTGTGGCCATCAGGTCAGCTGAGATGACAGCTCATCTGAAAGTTGGTCCTGCGTGTTTCTGTTCATCAACTTAAATGTTATTGTTAATAACTAGATCCTGCGTGTCAAAGACACGCAGGACCAGCTTTCAGCTGAACCGTCAGTCCAGCTCACTTGACGGAATCGGCTTTGATGGAACAATACAGCTCATATGTACAGTATACAGGATACATTATTTACAGTCAATTTCAAAGTTGCTTAAAATGACCTAAAAACATGTTTTATTTAAAAAAAAAAGGTGTACATAACATTTAAGGAGTCCTTCAGTCTCCATAATGAATAGACTTTGCACACAAAAAAGATAGCTATGCAACACCCATATAAATTTGGCCACTGCCTAGTACTCATTGTAGGTGACCACACTGTACCTGCATGCTCTTATTCAAATCATTGTTGTCACCTCTTGTAGTTCAAAAGTGATAAAAGTGAGTGCCAAAGTACTTCAGCACACAATGGAACAGATAATATTAGATATAGTAGAGAATTTATTTTATCATATAGGGTCAGATTTACTAATGAAAATGCACCAGAATTCTGAATCAATTTGAGATAGATTGTGGAGCATATGTCATGCACCACATTTATGAAGTGATTTAGGATGAGGGGGTTTGGCTTAGTGGGAAAAAGAGCATGGCTCAATATGCACCAAATCGCACCAAACTTTGGGACAGAAAAGTGGTCTAAAGTAAGCCAACCAAGAGACGTAAGACAGAAAAGTCTAAAGATGTGCCAAATTTATCATCCAGCATGAGCAACTGTGATAAATTTAGGAAATCTAGTATAAATCTAAAATGTCTAAATGTAAAACTGTTTTAGTAAATCTACCCTATAGTGTCTGAAGGAGACCTATGCTGTGGAAGGGGAGGAGAGTGGGCTTGTGTTAAAGGCTAACTAAACTTTCAGAAAACTTCTGCCCTGTCATAGTGATATGTCAGAAGTTTTGATCGGTGGGGGTCTGAGCACTGAGACCCCCACGATCGCTAAAACGAAGTGGCTCAGCGCTCACCCGAGCGCTTCTGCCGCTTCGTTAGTTACCCTTTAAAGACTCTGCCTCAGCCTGTGTGTGACACTGAAGAAAAAAGTGGGGGCAGGTTTATCTGATTGGTCAGCTCACACAGGTCTCCAGCTCCCCACCCAGTGCTGTATTCTTCCCTAAAGTTAACTCTTCTAGGGGGAGAATTACTCCATAATACAGTATTCATTTTGTATCGCTCCATAAGAAAAAACTCTGTGTCCCTCTGTATAAATTCGAAGGTATATGGAGGTATAGTATGGGCCCACATAGTTCTATATATTTCTATCTTGTGCATGCTCTGTATTTATTGGAAAAAAAAATGACACGAGGGAATGTGATGTTTATGCAAATGAGCCCTGAATTAGAGAGTTTTAGCACTTAGTGCCTAATCGAATGGCAGCAATTTCTTAATTCCAGATAATCCTGTTAAGAGGAAAAGCTACTTTATTCATAAAAATTAATAAGTGCCATGGCATGAAAATAACGGATGACTGTCAGAGGTCTAATTCGTGGTACCCCTAGGCTGGATTCACGCATGCTACTGTATTTCTGACGCATTTTTTGTTGCTGTTTTTAAGTTTTTTGAGCCAAAAGGAGTAAACATATCAATCTTTCCTCTATAATTTTCTTTCTTTTTGGCTCCACTCCTCGCTTAAAGGCAATGTACACTTTTGAATGCAATTTTTTTTTTTAAATATCATAAGTTAATGAACTTAGATATGATCGATAACAGCTGGATCCTGCGCGTCAGCGATATGGAGGACCAGAGTTCAGTGAAGCCGTCAGTCCTGCTAATTTGACTGATTTGGCTTTGACTGCAAGATACAGCTTCTATGAATACAGGATACATAGAAGCTGCATCTTTAAAAAAGGTAAAACATTTTCTAAATAAAAACCAATTCAACATTTCAGCTGAACCGTCAGTCCAGCTCACTTGACGGAATCGGCTTTGATGGAACAATACAGCTCATATGTACAGTATACAGGATACATTATTTACAGTCAATTTCAAAGTTGCTTAAAATGACCTAAAAACATGTTTTATTTAAAAAAAAAAGGTGTACATAACATTTAAGGAGTCCTTCAGTCTCCATAATGAATAGACTTTGCACACAAAAAAGATAGCTATGCAACACCCATATAAATTTGGCCACTGCCTAGTACTCATTGTAGGTGACCACACTGTACCTGCATGCTCTTATTCAAATCATTGTTGTCACCTCTTGTAGTTCAAAAGTGATAAAAGTGAGTGCCAAAGTACTTCAGCACACAATGGAACAGATAATATTAGATATAGTAGAGAATTTATTTTATCATATAGGGTCAGATTTACTAATGAAAATGCACCAGAATTCTGAATCAATTTGAGATAGATTGTGGAGCATATGTCATGCACCACATTTATGAAGTGATTTAGGATGAGGGGGTTTGGCTTAGTGGGAAAAAGAGCATGGCTCAATATGCACCAAATCGCACCAAACTTTGGGACAGAAAAGTGGTCTAAAGTAAGCCAACCAAGAGACGTAAGACAGAAAAGTCTAAAGATGTGCCAAATTTATCATCCAGCATGAGCAACTGTGATAAATTTAGGAAATCTAGTATAAATCTAAAATGTCTAAATGTAAAACTGTTTTAGTAAATCTACCCTATAGTGTCTGAAGGAGAGCTATGCTGTGGAAGGGGAGGAGAGTGGGCTTGTGTTAAAGGCTAACTAAACTTTCAGAAAACTTCTGCCCTGTCATAGTGATATGTCAGAAGTTTTGATCGGTGGGGGTCTGAGCACTGAGACCCCCACGATCGCTAAAACGAAGTGGCTCAGCGCTCACCCGAGCGCTTCTGCCGCTTCGTTAGTTACCCTTTAAAGACTCTGCCTCAGCCTGTGTGTGACACTGAAGAAAAAAGTGGGGGCAGGTTTATCTGATTGGTCAGCTCACACAGGTCTCCAGCTCCCCACCCAGTGCTGTATTCTTCCCTAAAGTTAACTCTTCTAGGGGGAGAATTACTCCATAATACAGTATTCATTTTGTATCGCTCCATAAGAAAAAACTCTGTGTCCCTCTGTATAAATTCGAAGGTATATGGAGGTATAGTATGGGCCCACATAGTTCTATATATTTCTATCTTGTGCATGCTCTGTATTTATTGGAAAAAAAAATGACACGAGGGAATGTGATGTTTATGCAAATGAGCCCTGAATTAGAGAGTTTTAGCACTTAGTGCCTAATCGAATGGCAGCAATTTCTTAATTCCAGATAATCCTGTTAAGAGGAAAAGCTACTTTATTCATAAAAATTAATAAGTGCCATGGCATGAAAATAACGGATGACTGTCAGAGGTCTAATTCGTGGTACCCCTAGGCTGGATTCACGCATGCTACTGTATTTCTGACGCATTTTTTGTTGCTGTTTTTAAGTTTTTTGAGCCAAACAGAGTAAACATATCAATCTTTCCTCTATCATTTTCTTTCTTTTTGGCTCCACTCCTCGCTTAAAGGCAATGTACACTTTTGAATGCAATTTTTTTTTTTAAATATCATAAGTTAATGAACTTAGATATGATCGATAACAGCTGGATCCTGCGCGTCAGCGATATGGAGGACCAGAGTTCAGTGAAGCCGTCAGTCCCGCTAATTTGACTGATTTGGCTTTGACTGCAAGATACAGCTTCTATGAATACAGGATACATAGAAGCTGCATCTTTAAAAAAGGTAAAACATTTTCTAAATAAAAACCAATTCAACATTTGACATAGCTTTTATCCTAAAAAAAAGCATAAAAAACAATTCCAAAAACTGCATCAAAAACGACACATGTGAATCTTAACGTCCTAGTTGAAGGAGGACTCATTGTTCTCTAAGGTACAATGACCTCATGCAACACTGTGTCAGATTTTGTTGTAGAAATAGCCGTCATAAAAATCTCACCATTTCAGAAAGCCGAGAAATGGGGGACTGTAAATAAATATCATTCATATTGCATAACTACAATGGCAATTTATCATCTTTATAAATCAAATAGAGTTGACCTAAATAAAGTAGATCTAAATAAAATAGAGTTGAAGTTTTGTTCACAATGCTAAATTTTCACGCTGATTCTGATGTTTTCCCGCATCAGAATCAGCATGAAAAAAACTTGTGAGAATCTTTCTAATGTCTTCAAAGGGAAACTGCCTCGTTGTTTACAAAGGGCAGACTTTTTAGCGGGCAGAATTGCAAACTGCCTCGCTGAAAATAAAAAAGTGACATGTCCCTTCTTGATACGGTTTCCACGGCGTATTCTGCCACAAAAATCGCATCATGCAACTACAGGCAGATTATCCCCATTAAATTGGGCTAATCTGCATGCAGAAACGCAAACGTTTTTACTGAAAATTCATGACAGAAATCTGAAGGTCCACAACAGAAATCCGTCGTGTGAGCCTAAGGGCGGATTTACACGAACGTACGGACTTATGCTAGTCTATGGGGCAGTGCAAAATGTCAGTGATTTTTGCACAGCGTGAGTCCGCTGCGTAAAACTCACGACAGGTCCTATATTTCTGCGTTTTTCGCGCATCACGCACCCATTGAAGTTAATGGGTGCGTTAAAATCACGCATGCCACACGGTGGCACCTCCATGGGATGTGCGTGATTCGCGCAGCAGCAGGCAAACTATGATTGCAAACAGAAAATCACCACGTGTCATAAAACAGTGTCATAATGATGGCGGCTGCGCGAAAAGCACGCAGCCGCGCACCATATGATCATGACACACGGAGCTGTTAAGTGCCTTTTGCGCACGCAATTTCACATTTTAAAATGCATAGGGTAAAATCCATATTAAATCTGCAGCAAAACCTCTGCAAAATCTGTAGCATGGCCTTTATTCTGCGTGGATTTTTTCTGTTAGGCCTCATGCACACGACCGTAGTGTTTTTCTGGTCTGCAAATTCCAGGACCGTGTTCCGTGAAATGTCATCCGCAGTTCATCCGTATGTAATCCGCAGTTCATCCGTATGTAATCCGCAAAATGCGGATTAAAAAAAAAAAGCCTAGGTAAAACAGGATGACGACAGAACTCATTCCCGGTCGTCGCCTAGCAACACTTCCGCAAATCCGCAAAACTGCGGATGACACACGGAGGTGTATCCGCAATTTCCACGGGCCCATTGACTTCTATTGGCATGTCCGCATCGAATGTGCGGCCCGTAATAAGACATGTCCTGAGTTTCTGCGGCACGGATGTGCGGACATGCGGAGACCCGTGAAAACACGGATAGTGTGTATGGGCCCATAGAAATGAATGGGTCCGCAATTCTCCCGTGGATTTGCGGGGGAATTGCGGACGCAAAAACACGGTCGTGTGCATGGGGCCTAACATGTACAATTTTGCCACAGATTCACAATGGATTTCAGGTGAAATCTACAGTAGAAAAGTTCTGCAATTTGTGGAGTCAGAGAGACTAAACTTGCTGATGACGTGTAACTAATACCACTAAACAATGCAGGGGACCCTGCTGAGGAGTTACTATCTTCTCCTCGGGGGAGCCGGTGCCTTATGCTAGTGACATGGATATCAATAGTAGAACATATAGTCTGCAGGCAGATGGTGCTTCATATTTTAAGACAGCAATGTGTCATTATAACATTCTCTACAATATTCAGCATGCATCACTAACTTTACCAAACAATTGCACATTGATTTATGCAAATGCAGTACTACAGTCAGAAATATGGAGAACATTCCGACAGTGGCTGAATTTAAATAAACTTCCCTTCTGGTTAGGTACAGACCACAGTAAATAGATAGCAAAATAACTATCTAACAGCATGTAATTAAGTATGTAAGACACCACAATAACCATAGAATCGATCCCATCCCAAGAGGAAACATAGATTTAAAATATTCTTATTCTTGATTACATACTTTCAAAAAGCAAAAATGAAATCCTTGAAAGGTAACGTGCTGAGCCTAACATCTGTTGTTGTGGGTAACAAGGTACGGCATGTAATTTTTTAACGTGGTTGATTGTTAGCTCAACCTTAAAGATGACCAAAAAAAGAAGAAAAAATAATTTATTAAAGTCAATTAGGCACGAACACATAGACAAAGCTATACAAAATAAAATCACATAAGCCCTCGTAAAAAGATGGAATCAGAACATGAAAGCAGCATAGCCCCCCAGATAGTAATCCGGTCACAGGATCGCCCAAAATGCTAAAGTGCATAAATCATCAATTTTAAGCAGGTGCTAGGTATGGTACGTTTGCACAGATTGATAAATGGACATAGATAACTGAAAGTGCAATCACAAAAAGTATATCACGTATAAACGGCAGTATACCTACACCTACAGAGTACAGGAGTAGCCGGGAGATCAAGGCCGGGGGGGGTTCGCTGCTGGACCCGACGCGCGTTTCGCTGATGCTTCATCAGGGGTAGATGTCCGACTCACCCACAAAGCCCTATATAGTCCCTCCTCTCAAGTAGTTTCAGGTGGGGCATAACTTAATGGTGAATAACAGCTGTTTTCCCATCGGGTGGCTCGGTGTTCAGCGGCGGTCACCAATGACAGCCGCTGATATGTCCCGCCAACCCACGATAGCGTCCTATCGTGTAGTTCCATGGTATGAGCCCCCTCCTCTCGTGCACACCTCCAGCAGCCGAGCCACGCAGAACGGACGGGGAGAATGAAACTACTCCCCCATCTGACGTGGCGCCGCGGCCGAGGGCAAACACAGAGAGTGGAGCAAAAAATAATAAAAAAAACATACTGAAATACCAACACGCAGTGTATTCACATCCCTGATTGGAGAATCATATTTTTTTTTTTTTAAAGTTGCAGAAAGTAGAAATAAAAAACTGAATACGCCGATAAAAAGCCGAGCCAAAGCATCTTGTTGCTAAGCAACAGTACAGCACAGGAACAGGGCAGTCAAAGCAGAGGTCGCTGTCCAGAGTGCTGAAAGAAATAGCAAGGCAGTCAAAGCAGCGGCCGCTGTCCAGAGTGCTGAAAGTAGCTGGAGAGGCCCTGAAGCAGCACAGACAATGGAACAAAGTAACCAAATTAAGTAAAGGTGCTGTGAAAGTGAAAATTAGTGAAAAGACAAAACATTTTTGAAAAGAATGAAAACGTGCATATACGTGAGCATGCAAGAAAAGACAATGAGGCTGGGTTCACACGACCATGTTACGTCCGTAATGTACATAACGTATTTCGGCTGGAAGACCCGGACCGAACACAGTGCAGGGAGCCGGGCTCCTAGCATCATAGTGATGTACGATGCTAGGAGTCCCTGCCTCTGCGTGGAACTACTGTCCCGTACTGTAATCATGATTACAGTACAGGACAGTTGTCCTGCAGCGAGGCAGGGACTCCTAGCATCGTACATCACTATGATGCTAGGAGCCCGACTCCCTGCAGCGTGTTCGGTCCGGGTCTTCCGGCCGAAATACGTTCCGTACATTACGGACGTAACATGGTCGTGTGAACCCAGCCTAAGTGTGGAAAAATGTCAATATTATATAAAGCAGCATATTTATTAGTAAGCAAATAATAAAATAACATAAGGTACATACACTATGGTAAATGAATATAAATGTGCTAACATATTGTGGCTAGAGAAGTTACGCTGCTACAAGCCAAAAAAAACACCAACTAAATATGTATATATGTATGTGAATATAGCTGTAGTGGAGATGAAATATGTCCCAATTCTAAATAGCAAAAATATAACCATATAATGAGATCTTTATGTGAATGATAATATATAGGGAACAACTGATGACAATAGTGCCAAAAGTAAGAGTGTGCTATATAGCTCAGTGAAAGGGGTGAGTGTGGAAAATCATATGTGTAGTACAAAATAGTACAGCCCCATTTTTGCAAATCTGACATGTGTCACTTTATGTGGTAATAACTCCAGAATGCTTTTGCCTATCCAAGCGATTCTGAGATTGTTTTCTCGTGACATGTTGTACTTTATGATACTGAAAAAAGGGAACCTGTCACCAGCATTTTAGCTATAAAGCCAGCAATACCTGGTGAAAGTGGGTGAAAAATCATTGTCATCTAAGCTATAAATATGTTCTAAGTAAGCTCTGTACCACGCCGTATGCAAATGAGCAGAAAAGAGTCAGATTTTCATTCCTCCAGCGTCTCAGAGTGGACTCCACCTCCTTCTTTTTGATTGACAGCTCCTTAGCCAGTCAGGGCCGGACAGGTGGCGGCGGTGGGTGGGGTTAAGAAGCTGAGTCCCAGAGGGAAAACTAATTACCATAAAAGGCGGGAAAAGTTTAAACAACTATATTTACTGACAGAGGAGGACTTCAGGAGAGAAGAGAACAGGAACGAACTCTGGACAGCTGCGGCCATTGAGGGGTCAGGCGAGTTTGACAGGTAAGATGTTGATGACAGGATCCCTTTAAATTCAATATTTATTTGTAAGAAACGCCAAGATTTAGAGAAAATTAGCAAAAATTTGCATTTTTCTAAATTTAAATGTATTTACTTGTAAAACAGATAGTAATACCACACAAAATACTTACTAGTTTATATTTCCCATATGTCTACTTTATGTTTGCGTCATTTTTTGAACATTCTTTTACTTTTCTAGGAAGTTACAAGGCTTAGAACTTTAGAAGCAATTTCTCATATTTTCAAGAAAATTTCAAAAGCCTATTTTATCAGGGACCAGTTCAGATCTGAAGTGGCTTTGAGGGCCTTATATATTAGAAAGTCCCCAGAAGTCACCCCATTTTGAAAACTGAACCCATCAAAGTATTCAAAACAGCATTCAGAAAGTGTTTTAACCCTTTAGGCATTTCACAGGAATTAAAGCAAAGTAGAGGTGAAATTTACAAATTTCATTTTTTTTCTTCGAAAATTCATTTGTAATACATTTTTTCTGTACCACAGAAGGTTTTACCCAAGAAATGCAACTCAATATTTATTGCCCAGATTCTGCAGTTTTTAGAAATATCCCACATGTGGCCCTAGTGTGATAATTGACTAAAACACAGGCCTCAGAAGCAAAGGAGCACCTAGTGGATTTTGGGGCCTCCTTTTTTTAGAATATATTTTAGGCACCATGTCAGGTTTGAATAGGTCTTGTGGTACCAAAACAGTAAAGACCCCCAAAAAGTGACCCCATTTTGGAAACTATACCCCTCAAGGAATTTATCTATGGGTATAGTTAGCATTTTGAACCCACAGTTTTTTCGCAAAATTTATTTGAATTAGTATGTGAAGATGAAAATCTACTTTTTTTGTGAAAAAACTTAGAAATTTTAAATTTTTACAAGGAATAAAGTAGAAAAAACACCCCAACATATGTAAAGCAATTTCTTCCGATTATAGCAATACCCCATATGTGGTAATAAACTGCTGTTTGGACCCACAGCAGGCCTCAGAAGAGAAGGAGCACCATTTGGATTTTGCATTTCTGATTTTGCTGGAATAGTTTTCAGTGCCGTGTCGCGTTTGCAATGCACTGGAGGGATGAAAACCGTGGAAACCCCCCAATAGTGACCCCATTTTGAAAGCTACACCCCTCAAGGAATTTTTCTAGGTGTAAAGTTAGCATTTTGACCCCACAGTTGTTTTGCTGAATTCATTGGAATTAGTCTGTAAAGGTAAAAATCTTTTTTTCTGAAAAAAGGTAGCCATTTTTAATTTTTACAAGTAATAAAGGAGAAAAAGCACCCCAACATTTGTAAAACAATTACTCCTGATTACGTAAATACCCCATATGTGGTAATAAACTGCTGTTTGGACCCACACCGGGGCTTAGAAGGGAAGGAGCGCTATTTGGCTTTTGGAGCTCAAATTTAGCTGGAATAGTTTTTGGGTGTCATGTCGAATTTGCAAAGCCCCTGAGAGACCAAAACAGTGGAAGCCCCCCAAAAGTAACCCCATTTGGGAAACTACACCACTTAAGGAATCTATCTAGGGGTATAGTGAGCATTTAGGCCCCACACGTCTTTTGCAGAATTTATTAGAATTAGGGCGTGAAAATTAATATCAACATTATTTCCACTAAAATTTTGCATTTTTTCAATTTCACAAAGGATAAAGGAGAAAATGCAACCCAACATTTGTAAAGCAATTTCTCCCGAGTACGGCTATACCCCACATGTGGTCATAAATGCTTTTTCTTTAGAAAGTAATTAACCCTTTACGAACTGATTCATGTTTTTCTTTTTTCTTTTTCGTTTTTCCTCCCTGCTTTCCGAGAGCCTCAACTTTTTTATTTTTTCGTCAATAGAGTGGTGTGAGGGCATATTTTTTGCGGGACAAGCTGTAATTTTTATTGGTACCATTTTTTGTTACATAAGACTTTTTGAGCACTTTTTATTAAATTTGTTGGTAGAGCCAGGGTGACCAAAAAACTGCGATTTTGTCGTTTAAAATTCTTTATTTTTCACGGCGTTCACCGTGTGAGTTAAATAATGCTATATTCTAATAGCTTGGACTTTTACGGACGCAGGGATACCAATTTTGTGCATTTTTTTTATTTTTTTACATTACTTTAGAGAAAAAATGTGAAAAGGGTTTCTTTTTGGACTATAAATATTTATTTAATTTTTTCCACTGATAATAACTATTTACTTTTGTTTTTACATATTTTATTAGTCCCCCTGGGAGACTTGAACCAGCGATCGTTAGATCACTGGTAGAATACACTGCAATACTAATGTATTGCAGTATATTGTGATTTTTACAGGCTCCTGTAACAGCGTGATCGCTGTTTCTGTCCGTTAGTCCCGGGTATCAGCTGTAATACACAGCTGACACCCGCAGCGTATGGCGCCGGCTCAGCGCGTGAGATGCTCCATATATCACCCCCCACACCACGACATGCTATTAAGTAATGGTGCGTGAAGGGTTTAATGCGCAGCGGATAGTGCAGAGTGAAAATTTAAATTTTCCACTGATGTGTCATTTTAGTGCACTATATGTTTTGCCCAGTTTGTGCCACAAATACCACATAAAATATTAACAGGGTTCTTCCGGGTATGGCGATGCCATATCGGTGGACATAAACGGCTGTTTGGGCACGGCTGTAGGGCTCAGAAGGGAGGGACGCCATTTGGCTTTTGGAGCGCATATTTTGCTTGGTAGTAGCTCTGGCGTTTTGCTGGTATTTCAGATTATAATGTGGGGGCACATGTAGGCTGGGCAGAGTACATCAGGGGCATAATAAGAGGGTATAATAATAGGGTAAATAAATAATAATCCACAGATATGTGGCCAGTGTCGCACTTATAAATGGCACCCTATCCTATTCGCTTTTGGAACGCTCTGTACATTTTGCATCGCCATAATCTGGGAGCCGGAACTTTTTTATTTTTTCACCACCGGAGCCGAGTGAGGGCTTATTTGTTGGGGGACAATCTGTAATTTTCATTGGTACCATTTTGGGGTACATGCGATTTTGTTGATCACTTTTTATTCAATTTTTCGGCAAGCCAGGTGACAAAAAACCATCAATTCTGACAATGATTTTTATTTATTTTTGACGGCGTTTACCCTGGGCTATAAATGACTATTATACTTTATTCTGTGGGATTATGGCGATACCTTATGTATATAAGTTTTTTTATGTTTTGCAGCGTTTGCGCACTAAAATAACTTATTTAACTGGTTGAAGACGCAGGACGAGAATGCTCGTCCTGAGCGGCGGGTCGTTGCCGCATTAGGACGAGCATTCTCTTCCTGCAGTTAAACTGTCACCACTTGTAAACAAACGGTGACAGGACAGTGACTTCAGCTGTCACAGACAGCTGAGCGTCACAGCTATCGGCGGTGGGACCAATCACGGCTCCCCCCCCCCCCCCCCGTGGATCGCTGTGATTGGTCAGTCACTCCAGACTGACCAATCACAGCAGAAAAGTGAATTGCCGCCCTTCCTCTGTGACGGATCTCCTCATTTCTGTCACAGTTGTGACAGTTCTGAGGAGATCGGACCAGAGTGAATTTAGTGTGTCCCCTCACGATTGTAAAACAGCACACAAACCCGTTTTTTAACCCCATAGAGCTCCCCAATCCACCTCCCTTCCCTCTCCTTTTGCCTAGTTACTTAGTTTGTTAAAAAAAAAAAAAAATATATAAAAAATAATATAAAAAAAATATAAAAAAATTATAGGTAGTGTAGGATATATATAGGTGATTATTTGATATATATATATATATATATATATATATATATATAAATATACACGTGTATATTATATACATACATATATACGTTATATAGTATATATATATAGGTAATAAATATACGCTATATATATCGTACGCAGACGTCCAAAAAAGAGTGTTAACCCTTCCTGCGCTGACGTTTTAGGCGCAATTTTTTGTTTTAGCTTAAAATAAAAAGTTACAATTTTAAATAATCTAAAAAATTTTTGTAGTAGTTTAGGTAGGTTTACATATATACACACACGCATACACCAGGTTTCTGACGACATTTCAGACGTCGTTTTTTTATTTGTCATAAAATTTTAAAAAAACTATAAAGTTATGGCTAAACAGAATTACACTGTGGAGGAGGCCTACGCCATGCTGTGTTCAGACACAGACACGGAAACCGCCAGTGAGGATGAGGAACAGTTCCTTATTTTGTCATCCTCTAGCGATAGTGAGGAACCCCCACAAAGGCGGAGTAGGCAGAGTGACAGTCACTCAAGTGACTCCAATTGGGTGCCCCCAAATATTTTTTCACCCCAAATTCCTGAATTCACTTCTGCCCCAGGAATAAAAATTGATACCACTGGGTACACGGAATTACATTTTTTTCAAATTTTCTTCACGGAGGAATTGGTGAAACTAATGGTCACCCAAACAAATATTTATGCCGAACAGTATCTGGCCAGTCACCCCGCGTCATATTACGCTAGAGGCCAGAAGTGGCATCCAACATGTGCTGCAGAAATTAAAAAGTTCTGGGGGCTCCTTCTTAATATGGGGCTTATTAAGAAACCCACCATACGGTCCTACTGGTCGACCGACGTTCTGTATGCTACCCCAATGTACAGGGCTGTAATGGTGAGAACTCGGTTTGAGGCAATATTGAGATTCCTCCATTACACGGACAACAGCCAGTGCCCTCCGCCTGGTGACCCCAACCAGGACAGATTATTTAAAATTAGGCCGCTCATTTCACTTCTGAGTGAAAATTTTCAGAGGCATACACCCCTAATAAAAATATTGCCATAGATGAGTCACTCGTGCTCTTCAAAGGAAGGCTACGATTTAGGCAATACTTGCCAAGTAAAAGGGCAAAATACGGGATCAAAATTTATAAGCTCTGTGAGAGGGAAAGTGGGTACACTCACAGATTTCGAATTTACGAGGGAAAAGACTCCAAAATCTGCCCAACAGAGTGTCCCCCTGTCCTCAATATAAGCGGCAAAATTGTGTGGGACCTTTTGTACCCCCTGCTAGATAAAGGTTATAACCTTTATATAGATAATTTCTATACTAGCGTCCCATTGTTCCACTGCCTATTTGATAAAAAATACAGTCGCCTGTGGCACAATACGGAGGAATCAAAAGGGCGTCCCAAAAAATTTGGTCGACCAGAAACTGAGACCTGGTGATAGCAGGTCATTGACTAATGGGACTGTGATGGTGACCAAATTTAGGGATAAAAAAGATGTTTTTATCATCACGTCCATTCATGGGGACAGCAGCACCCCTGTTCCAGTAAGAGGGCGTAATGCCACCGCCCTCAAGCCTGTGTGTATACAGGAATATAACCAGCACATGGGTGGCGTAGACCTGGCAGATCAAATGCTACAGCCATACAGCGCAATGAGGAAGTCCCACGTATGGTACAAGAAGACTGCAGTGCACCTCATACAAACAGCGCTGTACAATTCTTTTATTATTTATAGGAAGTCAGGGAATCAAGCACGGTATCTTGAATACCAGGAAAAAGTAATAAAGCAGCTACTTTTCAAAGACCGAGCAGAAGAATCTGCAAGTACATCCCATAGCAGCGAGGCCAGCAGAATTGTATCAGGGCAGCACTTCCCAAGTGAAGTGCCCCCCACTGAGAAAAAGAGAAGACCATACAAAAAATGTCGCGTCTGTTATAAAAACGGAATGCGAAAAGACACGGGCTATCAGTGTGAGACTTGTCCTGATAAGCCAGGATTGTGTATCAAGGACTGTTTTCGCGCCTACCATTCCTCCCTAAATTATTAATTTTATGACTTACTCTCTACTTTTTTTTTGCCCATTTTTGGCCTTTCATCCCTATTTCTGGTACATTATTGCCCATTTATGAATTTGAATATAACCTAAAAAAAAAACTAAATAATTCATTATACCCCTAGATGAATACTAGTACATTATTGCCCATTTATGATTTGGAATTAAACCTAAAAAAATAACTAAATACTTCATTATACCCCTAGATGAATACTAGTACATTATTGCCCATTTATGATTTGGAATTAAACCTAAAAAAATAACTAAATACTTCATTATATCCCTAGATGAATACTGAAAAACTAAATACTTCATTATACCCCTAGATGAATACTGAAAAACTAAATACTTCATTATACCCCTAGATGAATACTGAAGGACAGTGTTTTCTGCTCAGTCACTTCAGAAAGTCTGCAAATAAATTGTGCCTGGAATTCATCTAACTAGGCCCAAAAAGCCACAAGGCGCTCCTTCAGTTTTATCCTCTCCCGTAATTCTAGATAAAAAAAACGGTCAACATAATCACTATACCCCTAAATGAATACTTTCAGGGTGTAGTTTCCAAAATGGTGTAACTTTTTGGGAGTTTGCACTGTACTGGCACCTCAGTGGCTCTGTAAACGTGACATGACACCGAAAACCATTCCAGCAAAATCTGTTTTCAAAAAGCCAAATGGCACCACTTCCCTTCTGAGCCCTGCCGTGGGTCCAAACAGCACTTTATTACCACATATGAGATATTCCCGTAATCAGGAGAAGTTTATTTACAAATTTTGTGGTTCTTTTTATCCTTTATTCCTAGTAAAAATGAAAAATGTCTACGTTTTTTCAGAAAAAAAGTCGATTTTCATATTCATGGCCGAATTCCACTAAATTCTGCAAATAACCTGAGGGGTCAAAATGCTCACTATACCCCTAGGAAAATTCCTTGAGGGGTGTACTTTCTAAAATGGGGTCGCTTTTGCGGGGTTTCCACTGTTTTGGTACCTCCAGGACGTTGCAAACGCGACATGGCACTGAAAATCATTCCAGCAAAATCTGTGCTCCAAAATCCAAATGGCGCTGTTTCCCTTCTGAGCCCTGCCGTGGGTCCAAACAGCGGTTTATTACCACATATGCGGTATTCCCGTAATCGGGAGAAGTTGCTTTACAAATTTTGTGGTTCTTTTTCTCCTTTATTCCTAGTAAAAATTAAAAATGTCTACGTTTTTTCAGAAAAAAAAGTCGATTTTCATATTCATCGCCTGAATTCCACTAAATTCTGCAAATAACTTGAGGGGTCAAAATGCTCACTATACCCCTAGGAAAATTCCTTGAGGGGTGTACTTTCTAAAATGGGGTTGCTTTTGGGGGGTTTCCACTGTTTTGGTACCTTCAGGATGTTGCAAACGCGACATGGCATCGAAAATCATTCCAGCAAAATCTGTGCTCCAAAATCCAAATGGCGCTGTTTCCCTTCTGAGCCCTGCCGTGGGTCCAAACAGCGGTTTATTACAGTGGCGCATTATCATTAGGGCGTTTCGGGCAGCGGCCCGGGGGCCCAAGGCTCCCAGGGGGCCCACGACCGCCCGAACCCCCTCATGCCCAGTGGCATCGCTAGCACCGGAGGGAGCCCCGGTGCCAGGACCGCACCTGTCAGGCGAGGGGAGCTTCGCTTCTACTTAGCAGCCGTGGTCTGTGCTGCTTTAGAAGCTCCCCCTACAGCCCCCCTTCCCTGCTCTAAACATCTCTCCTCTGCTGCTAGCTGTCGGGACATGGGGGAGGGGAGACTGTCGGCGGGCTCTGTGTCGTGCTGTGAGCAGGAGAAAAGCTGCAGTGAAGACATAATAGGTAAGTGCATGTGTGTTTAATGTCCATATTCATGTATGTTTAATGTCCATATTCATGTATATTCATGTGTGTTTAATGTCCATATTCATGTATATTCATGTGTGTTTAATGTCCATAGTCATGTGTGTTTAATGTCCATATTCATGTATATTCATGTGTGTTTAATGTCCATATTCATGTGTGTTTAATGTCCATATTCATGTATATTCATGTGTGTTTAATGTCCATATTCATGTATGTTTAATGTCCATATTCATGTATATTCATGTGTGTTTAATGTCCATATTCATGTATATTCATGTGTGTTTAATGTCCATATTCATGTGTGTTTAATGTCCATATTCATGTGTTTACAAGGTGTACTTTGTGTATAATGTGCATACTCGTGTGTACTTTGTGTACTATGCATTCTTTGTGTATAATGTGCGTACTTTGTGTATAATGTGCCTACTTTGTGTACTTTGTGCATAATGTGTGTACTTTGTGTACTGTGCGTACTTTGTGCATAATGTGCGTACTTTGTACTGTGCGTACTTTGTGCATAATGTGCGTACTTTGTGCATAATGTGCGTACTTTGTGCATAATGTGGTACTTTGTGTACTGTGTGTACTTTGTGCATAATGTGCGTACTTTGTGTACTGTGCGTACTTTGTGCATAATGTGTGTACTGTGCGTACTTTGTGCGTACTTTGTGCATAATGTGCGTACTTTGTGCATAATGTGCGTACTTTGTGCATAATGTGTGTACTGTGTGTACTTTGTGCATAATGTGCGTACTTTGTACTGTGCGTACTTTGTGCATAATGTGTGTACTGTGCGTACTTTGTGCGTACTTTGTGCATAATGTGCGTACTTTGTGCATAATGTGCGTACTTTGTGCATAATGTGGTACTTTGTGTACTGTGCGTACTTTGTGCATAATGTGCCTACTTTGTGTACTTTGTGCATAATGTTCGTACTTTGTGCATAATGTGCGTACTTTGTGCATAATGTGTGTACTTTGTGTACTTTGTGCATAATGTGCGTACTTTGTGTACTTTGTGCGTACTTTGTGCATAATGTGTGTACTGTGCGTACTTTGTGTACTGTGCGTACTATGTGCATAATGTGCGTACTTTGTCACTTTGTCTGTGATAGAGATAGTGTATATATACATACATATGTATAGTGTGTGTATGTGTGTGTGTGTATATATATATATATATTTCAGCAGGACTTCCGCTACAGAAAAAAAGCACCATTTCCTGTGGTTTTTACTGCAGTAAGTGGTGCGTATTTTGCTGCGTTTTTCTCAGTGTTGGGGGATGGTGACGTCTCCTCTGAAAAAACGCAGCAATTTAGTCACTTTCCGCAGCAGGAATTGACATGCTGCAGTACGAGAAATACGCACCGCAGGACAAAATGTCTGGTTGGAAATTTTACGCAGCGTCTGGATGAGGTTTGTTAAATCTCTCTCACTTTGCCACTATTGTATTCTGTGTATTTTCCGGGTGGAAAATGCGCAGCAATTCCGTTAAGTGTGGACAAGCCCTAAAACCGTAGCAGCAGAGTAGATTAGATGTGAACCATTCTCTTCCACACCCTGCGTAAATGATAAGTGGGAAATAAAGAGCTGTGGTGCGTTTTTTTATTCCGCAGCATGTCAATTGTATTTACGTAAACGCTGCTCATTTGTTTCGGGTTTTCCCCATTTAACTCAATGGGGAGGTAAAACCCGCAACAGATAGCAGATGTTATGTAAAAACGCAATTTAGAAAAAATAAAAATCTTGCCCAGAATTCTGTTTCTTCGTCCGGGCTGGCCTCCTGGGATGACGTTTCACCCCATGTGACCGCTGCAGCCAATCACAGGCCAATTACAGGCTGCAGCAGCCATATGGGATAAAATGTCATCCCAGGGCTGCAGCGGCGCTGTGTAGCACTATACACAAGAGGGGGAGCGCTGTGCGGCACTATATACAAGGGGGGGAGCGCTGTGTGGCACTATATACAAGGGGGAGTGCCGTGTGATACTATATATAGGGGGCTGTGTGACGCTCTCTACAGGGGGCTGTGTGACGCTCTCTACAGGGGGCTGTGTGACGCTCTCTACAGGGGTGTGTGACGCTCTCTACAGGGGTGTGTGTTTGTGTGTGGCTTTATCTACAGGTGTGTGTGTCTGTGTGTGTGTGTGTGTGTGTGTGTGTGTGTGTGTGTGTGTGTGGCTCTATCTACAGGGGGTTGTGTGTGTGCGGCTTTATCTACAGGGATGGGGGTGTGTGTGGCTTTATCTACAGGGGGTGTGTGTGTGGCTTTATCTACAGGGGGTGTGTGTGTGGCTTTATCTACAGGGGGTGTGTGTGTGGCTTTATCTACAGGGGGGTGTGTGTGGCTTTATCTACAGGGGTGTGTGTGTGGCTTTATCTAAAGGGGGGTGTGTGTGTAGCTTTATCTACAGGGGGTGTGTGTGTGGCTTTATCTACAGGGGGGTGTGTGTGTGGCGCTGTCTACATGGGGGGATGTGTCCCTGCACAGTGTGATACTGTCAGTATGTACGGACACATCCCTGTGAAAGGGGAATCGTAACACCCATTTGTTAATGCTTGTGCAAAAAGGTAGTGTTAGCAATAGTTACGGTGTGGCAGGGTGGTGGAGTAGGGGGGCCCAAGTTTGGGTAACAGCCCAGGGCCCATGGTCTTCTTAATCCGCCACTGGTTTATTACCACATATGCGGTATTCCCGTAATCGGGAGAAGTTGCTTTACAAATTTTGTGTTTCTTTTTCTCCTTTATTTCTAGCAAAAATTAAAAATGTCTACGTTTTTTCAGAAAAAAGGTGGACTTTCAATTTTACAGACTATTTCCAATAATTTTAGCAAAAAACCTGTGGGGTTAAAATGCTAACTATACCCCTCGATAAATTCCCTGAGGGGTGTAATTTCCAAAATGGGGTCACTTTTGGGGGGTCTCCACTGTTTGGGCACCACAAGACCTCTTCAAACCTGACATGGTGTCTAAAATATAATCTAAAAAATGGAGGCCCCAAAATCCTCTATGTGCTCCCTTGTTTCAGTCCAAGAGGACACTAGGGCCACATGTGGGATATTTCTAAAAACTGTAGAATCAGGGTAATACATTTTGAGTTGCAATTCTTGGCTAAAACCTTCTGTGGTACAAATTTTTTTTATCACAAATTAATTTTGGCAAAAAAAAATGAAATTAGTAAATTTCACGTCTATTTTGCTTTAATTCCGGTGAAACGCCTAAAGGGTTAAGAAACTTTTTTGAATTCTGTTTTGAATACTTTGAGGGGTGCAGTTTTTTAAATGGGGTGATTTATGGGGTCTATCTAGTACATAAGGCCTTCAAAGCCACTTCAGAACTGAACTGGTCCCTGTAAAAATGGCCTTTTGAAATTTTCTTGAAAATGTGAGAAATTGCTGCTAAAGTTCTAAGCCTTGTAACGTCCTATAAAAATAAAAGAACGTTCAAAAAACGAAGCAAACATAAAGTAGACATATGGGGGATGTTAACTAGTAACTATTTTGTGTGGTATTACTATCTGTCTTACAAGCATATACATTTAAATTAAGAAAAATGCTAATTTTCACAAATTTTCTCTAAATTTTGGTGTTTTTCACAAATAAATACTGAATTTATCGACCATTTTTTTTCACTAACATCAAGTACAATATGTCACGAGAAAACAATCTCAGAATCGCTTGGATAGGTAAAAGCATTCCGGAGTTATTACCACATAAAGTAACACATGTCAGATTTGAAAAAATCGGCTGTGTCCTGAAGGCCAAAACAGGCTGTGTCCTTAAGGGGTTAAAAAATAAATTATTTTTTGTGTCACCATATTCTGAGAGCCATAACTTTTTTATTTTTCAGTCAAAAAAGCTGTGTAAGGGCTTGTTTTTTGCGGGACGGGTTGTAGTTTGTATCGGTACTATTTTGGTGTACATGCGACTTTTTGATCACTATTTATTACATATTTTGGGAGGGGTGGTGACCAAAAAATAGTGATTCTGGCATTGTTTTTCGTTTATTTTTTTTGCGGTGTTCACCGTGCGGGAAAATATTATAGTTTTATAGTTGGGGTCGTTACGAACGCAGTGATACCAAATATGTGTAATTTTTTTTTACGTATTCATTTTTTTTCCTATAATAAAAGACTTATAATAGGAAATAATATAATTGTTTATATCACTTCTAACTTTTATTTTTACACTTTTTTGAAAACATTTTTATTCTTTTTTTTACTTTTTTCACTTGTCCCACTAGGGGACACTTAGTCTTGCAGCTCTGATCGCTGCATTCCAACTGTCATTGTGACGTAACAGTCACACTGGCAGGAAGCCTACGACGACCACCCTCCGGGTGGTCCTCATAGGCTTCTGTACATGGCAACCCGGAAGCCATTGTCTGGCATCTGGTTGCCGTGGGTACCATCGCCAGTCCCCGTGATTTCACGTGGGGGCTGCCGATCGGCGCTAAACACCTTCATTGTGGCGTTCAAAATCGAGCGCCGCAATTATGGGGTTAACTGCCGATATCAGCGGCAATGGGCCGCTGATCGGCAACGGGGAATGCAGGGCAGACACCCTGCACAGTTAACCGCCGCTGCGGTGTAGCGCCGCGCGGCGGTTAACTGTCAAAGCACAGACGTAACTGCACGTCAAGGTGCGCGAACTTACTGCTCACCTCGACGTACAGTTACGTCATGGTGCATTAAGGGGTTAAAAATGTATCAACATAATTGCAATCAATAGAAATAGCATATTAAGACATATATATATATATATATATATATATATATAACATATTAATAAGTACAACTTGTTATACCAGTCTGTGCACAGGGTACCAAAACATAGCAAAAGGTTAGGGGACGGGGGTCCTGTGTGAAAAAAAGGGGAAACTGACCGGATATAAAGTTGAGCCGACCACAAGTATTCGCCCATAAGTCACTGTAAAAGCATGGTTATATGCAATAATTACGGAATAATTCAGTCAAACAATTGTATCTGTAACCAACAATAGGTGGAATAGTCAATTAATTAAAATGGTAGGTCATGCTGGACATAAACCATCCTCAATCCGATGCGAAGATGACCAAATGAGGGGCCCAGCTCGATACTGGTCGTGAATGAAATTGTGGGATGTAGGTCTGGATTCATGATAAAGACATCATAGGGAACAAGAATAGAACTTCCATATTATATGGTATGATGGGAGCCATGCTGAAAAGTAACAAACATGTATAAGAGAATGCCAATAACTATGCATCAATAGCCACAGTTGGTCTCAATGACATAAGCTAATCAAGAGACTTTATCTAGAGAGGAGGCGCGGGCGTGGGTGGAATAAGAAAACACAGAAATGGGATAACACAATCCGAAAATATATAAAAACACGATTAAATGATTATTGTTAAAATATTGGTGGACACCAATAAGAGGGTGGCAATAATAAATAAAAAATGGAAGTAAGCGACGACACTAAAGAAATGGTACAAAACTGTTATATACATTAAGACCAAAGGGGCATAGCTATGGTTCCCAACCTCATAATCCACATGGTTTCCTTCTGACCCAGAGTCCTCTTCCAATTCCCTCCTCTTGGTCCTATAAGTACACGATCGATGGCTCTTACTTTTAGGAGTGATGCGTCACAATTATGGTGTAACCTAAAATGGCGAGGAATCGTTTTGAGTAATGACACATCTTCAATTTCCATTGCCGCTTGGATACTCAGCACGTGTTCACGTACTCTCTGACGAAGTTGACTAGTTGTCATACCCACATAGATTTAATCGCAGGGACAGATGGCAAAATAGACAACTCCTGTAGTGGCACAATCAATGTGGTGAGTAATCTTAAATTCATGCCCATGATCAAAATCATAAAATTTTGTTGCCTGTTCGATGTTAGGGCAGGCAACACAGCGCCCACACTTGAAGCACCCCCATTTAGGACCTTTGGACCCAAAAGCATATTGAGGTTGTAAACCCTGATGGTAACTGTGTACCAAGAGGTCCCTAAGGTTTTTGGCTCTCTTAAACGTGATGGAGGGGATAGGTGGTAGCAACTTTCCCAAGGTGTGGTCTTGTTTGAGTATTGGCCAGAACTTTTTCATTACCCCTAGAATTTGCTCAGATTTACAATTAAAATCAGTAATCATGCGAACCTTGTTTTCGGAGGTAGCGCCCTGTCCGGAAGCCTGTAGCAACATCGTCCTTTGACTGCGCCTTGCCCTATCATAAGCTCGCTGAATGGAACGGTTGCTATACCCCCTTTCTCTGAAGCGCTTCTTCAGATCTTGGGCTTGCATCTCAAAGGTATGTTGGTCTGAGCGTAACCGTCTTGCTCGTAAATATTGTCCGGCTAGATGTTATTGATGAGATGTCTAGGGTGGGCCGAGGATGCATGTAATACAGAGTTCACTGAGGTCTTCTTTCTATATAAATCCGTGTGTAAATCGTCAACCCGAACCTGAATATCAAGAAACTCAATTACTGATTTACTGAGTTGATATGTGAGCTTGATGTTAATGTCGTTACAATTAAGATAGTCAATGAACGTTTTGAGCTCTACTGGTGTTCCCTGCCAGATCAACAACACATCGTCAATATATCTGGCCCAAAGGTGTACTTTTTCAATAAAGGGAACAGCATTTTGGGCGATCCTGTGACCGGATTACTATCTGGGGGACTATGCTGCTTTCATGTTCTGATTCCATCTTTTTACGAGGGCTTATGTGATTTTATTATGTATAGCTTTGTCTATGTGTCCGTGCCTAATTGACTTTAATAAAGGATTTTTGTATTTTTTCTACTATCTGGTCGTGACTTGTTTCTTTTTTTGGTTTCATTTATTAGTCACTAGGACCATTGGTATACTTGGGGGCATTGTTCGGTTTGCAACCTTAAAGATGAGCGCCATCAGAGGTATCGGGCAATTCATTATTCCCTCTCCCCAAAACAAATTTACTCCAACAATTAATATTAGCTAGGGGCCCATAATCACTTCTTCTATCACATATTAACATTTTTATATCGTTGGAGGTACACTTTAAACTTGTCTTGGTGCTGAGAGAGACTGGGGAAGGACTGGAGGTAAATGGCTTGTAAAATTCCCTGGGACCTTTTCCTAACCCTTTAATTTACAATTAGCCCTACAGTTACACTGCCTGCAGCGAATCAGTCCAACTTATGTTGTTAGTATGCGTGGTGCTTAAAACTCACAGGTAACACAGCCCCCTAAACCCACATATCGAATTACTTTTCCTTGTATATGCATGCATACTATGTTTGATTATTTGTAAAATGTAAACAGTTATGTCATTCATATCACATTTATGTTTTTCTCTCTCTCAAGGACAATGGGACACAGATTCGCTGCATTCCAAAAGTTTAAGGGCAAGCCTCCTAATTAGTCAGTTCAGTCAAAACTATTGCTAACAGGTGCAAAAAGTTTAAATACATTCATTCTCTGAAGAGATGAGCGGTATTCAGTGTAACACTGTTATGGGATATCACCATCGAATACCTTAGTCAACTCTATGTCATCCTAACATTTAGAAGCAATCGCAGCCCAGCTGTGGGCTATCTATCTCATAGAATAGCACCACCAATTCATTAAGTGCACAGCTTAACCCCTTCACGACTGCCATACGGCTATATACGTTCCAATTGCCGATGCCCCGTGCAGTTGCCACGTGTATAAACATTGACAGGTTTTAATGAGTGCAGTGCTGCTTCAGTCTGAGCAGCGCTGCACTCTCATGTCTGCCGGTGCTTTAAGAACCCCAGACTACACCTCCCCCCCCACTGTAGATAGCGCCACACACAACCCCATGTAGATAGCGCAAATCCCCCTGCAGATAGCGCTACCTAAGCTCCCTCTAGGAGCAGGATCCTACAGAATTCCCCTCCTAGAGGGAGCCCCCGACATCTCTCCATCCCCACTGTAAATAGTGCCCCCCCCCTGTAGATAGCAATCCCCCTGTAGATAGCACCATCTAAACTCCCACTAGGAGGGGAATCCCCGGTGTCAGATAGCTCTGTGACGGGGATTCCGCTTCTAGAGATTGCTCCTGACCTCACTGTCCATTTAGACAGTGATGTCAGAGGCTCTTTATAGGAGCAGAATCCACGGCCGAAACTCTGACAGGGGATACCGCTACTGGTGACGCCCCTGGCGTCACTATCCATATATGGACAGTGACGTCAGTGGCTCTCTCTAGGAGCGGAATCCCTGATGTCAGATCGCTCTGTGCCGGGGATTCCGCTACTGGAGAAGCCCCTGGCGTCATCATATATAGTCAGTGACGTCAGGGGCCACTCCTGGAGCGGAATCCCCGGCCACAGCGCTGCCAATGCTGAGGCAGGGGATTCCGCTTTTAGAGGTAGCCCCTAACATCACTGTCCATATATGGACAGAGACATCTGGGGCTCCCTCTAGGAGCAAAATACATGGCCTGATGCGTTCCTGCTTCAGGGAGCTACAGTGGTGCTATTTACAGGAAGGGGGTGCCAATTATGGAATGCTGATACATACAGGGGGAGTGGCACTATCTACAGGGGGTGGAGTTATCTACATGGGGGTGGTGCTATCTACAGGGGGATGGCGCAATCTGCAGGGGGAGGTGCTATCTGCAGTGGGGTGGCGCTATCTGCCGGCGGTGGCACTATCTACAGGGGGTAAGGTGCTGTCTACAGGTGGTGCTATATAGAGGGGGTGTGGCATGATTTACATGGGCACTGTGGCATTATATGGGCACTACCTATAGGGGACACTGTGGCGCTACCTACATGGGCACTGTGTGTGGTACTATGTCGTCACTATCTATAGTGGGGACTGTGGCACTATGTGTGCACTGTGGCACTATTTACAGAGGGGACTATCTATGTGGGCACTGGCACTATCTACAGTGGGCAATGTGGCACTATCTACAGTAGTATTGCCTCACTATCTACATGGGCACAGTGTGTGACACTATGTGGGCACTATCTACAGTGGGGACTGTGGCACTATGGCACTATTTACAGTGGGCACTATCTATGTGGGCACTGGCACTATCTACAGTGGGCAATGTGGCACTATCTACAGTGGTATTGCATCACTATCTACATGGGCACTGTGGTGTTTTCATGTAGCCTGTCTATGGGACAATAAAGTACCCTCTTTTTCACCTTTACTTGAACGGAGTGCTGCCTATTTTTTGTACCGTACACAATTGGGATCTTGGTCTGCTCTCACTGGCTTGCACCCACATTATACCGGTGCTGCTGGATCCACACGTCTATTTATATATATAAATATATATATATATATATATATATATATATATATATATATATATATATATACAGTGAAGGAAATAAGTATTTGATCCCTTGCTGATTTTGTAAGTTTGCCCACTGTCAAAGTCATGAACAGTCTAGAATTTTTAGGCTAGGTTAATTTTACCAGTGAGAGATAGATTATATAAAAAGAAAAAAAAAGAAAATCACATTGTCAAAATTATATATATTTATTTGCATTGTGCACAGAGAAATAAGTATTTGATCCCTTTGGCAAACAAGACTTAGTACTTGGTGGCAAAACCCTTGTTGGCAAGCACAGCAGTCAGACATTTTTTGTAGTTGATGATGAGGTTTGCACACATGTTAGATGGAATTTTGGCCCACTCCTCTTTGCAGATCATCTGTAAATCATTAAGATTTCGAGGCTGTCGCTTGGCAACTCGGATCTTCAGCTCCCTCCATAAGTTTTCAATGGGATTAAGGTCTGGAGACTGGCTAGGCCACTCCATGACCTTAATGTGCTTCTTTTTGAGCCACTCCTTTGTTGCCTTGGCTGTATGTTTCGGGTAATTGTCGTGCTGGAAGACCCAGCCACGAGCCATTTTTAATGTCCTGGTGGAGGGAAGGAGGTTGTCACTCAGGATTTGACGGTACATGGCTCCATCCATTCTCCCATTGATGCGGTGAAGTAGTCCTGTGCCCTTAGCAGAGAAACACCCCCAAAATATAATGTTTCCACCTCCATGCTTGACGGTGGGGACGGTGTTCTTTGGGTCATAGGCAGCATTTCTCTTCCTCCAAACACGGCGAGTTGAGTTAATGCCAAAGAGCTAAATTTTAGTCTCATCTGCGAGATCATGCTGTGCTGTGAATCAAGCTGGGCTGGAATGAAGAGAAGTGTATGACGCTGATTGGTCAGCATCATACACTTTTCTATACAACGCCCACGTCCGGAATAGAAAAAAAAGGCCCAGTTGGGCATTTCGAAAAAATTCGTATTAATAGCAACATTTTCATAACTTGGTCAATAACAAACGTTTGGTTTTTTAAAAAAAAAAAAGTAGTTATCTACATCAAAGTGCCTATTAGATTAGGTAGGAGATAGGGAAGTTTTAAACTGGTGGCAGAGCCTCCCCAAATCATCTGCTTCAATGTGTAGACTTGCAAATTTTGGTGAAGGAAGAATAATGGTTTGTGTTGGCACTTGCTACAACTTGACAAATTCCCTGAGCACATAGGGACGTTTATAAGAACATTTCTTGCGCACTGTGATGTGAAAGTACTTGATTGGTCTTCACATAGCCCTGACTTTGACCATATCTAACGCTTTTGGCATGAAGTATACTGCTGTGAGCTAGGGCTATCACCCAACATCAATACCCATCATCAGTAAAGATTTTGTGGCTAAATAAATCCAAAACCCTGCAGTCTTTCCCAGGAACATTAAGACTGTATTGATAATACTCATGGTTTTGGAATAATATGTTCAACAATTATAAATGGGAGGGACGTTTGGGTGTGCACGTACTTTTGGCCATGTAGTATACCAATATAACCACATGACTTCTGTGTAAAAGGCACAGTTTATTGGTGCTTCTGCATCTGATTTACACCGACACATGCAATTTTATAAATTAGGCACAATGGTGGACACAATTTTTGTTTACTACACAGATAGTTGTACAGTTGCACAGAGCCACAGTATACCTGTCAGGGTAACTTCCTTCTCCCTGTTATTTCACACCGAATAGCCACCTCTGTAAATTGTAAACTGAGGGCATGCGTGGAAGAGATATACTAGGCAGACAAGTTGGTAGACATCCTCCCTCAGTGAAGCAGGAAGTACAATTGAGCTTTATTGAACAAAGAATTTACAAATCTCCTCCCTAGATATGTGGTATGTGCTTAAGCCCTATTGGCTCTATTCAGCTGTAAGTTCATCTGTACACTCCTCTTGCATTCCAGGGGCGGTGTCTCCATAGGCGTGTTCCTGATGCAGGCTCCATCTTGTTACATACATTCAAGTTCTATGTGTAATATACTGATATATATATATATAAATATGTATGTAAGGACAATATTTTTGCAAACAATATACATGCTAATGATCCCTGACAGTCCCCTCTAAAAATATTATCACTCTATCCCTGAGTCTTGCCTAGCAACCTACTACTGACCACTCGAACCAAGCGGGTAGGGGTTTTTGATTTCTTCACCAGCTTGAGACGAGCTACTCCTTATGAGTAACCCCCCTTTGTACCTGGACTGCCAAGGCTTCAGAATGGTCCTAACTATCCCTATTCTCCTCAGGATACAAGATGGTTGTCTTTAAAGGGACTGTCAGTGTCACCTCGTTTATTTGTGTAAACATAGTGGGCACAGTTGACGTGGGCCCTAGTTGGTCGGCTAACCCTTGTAAAGCATCTCGGGTATAATTTACAAACTGCTGCTGGTTGCAATATATATAATTAATCCAGTCTACATTTTTATTAACGGTAATAATTGTCGCACTGTCACTTACTGTACTAATTGGACTTTTACCCCTGCAGATGTAAGAGGTCATGGGCAGCATCTTCCCTAAACCTAAAGACACCCGGGTAACATAACCTCCGGGCTCTCATTGCTGCCATGTACTTCTTACATATGAGTGACAACAACCAGTGACCTTCACCTCACACCTCCACATAAAACTCCGCAGATTGTAATTTGCAGTACCGTGGCATATTTACACACATTATAATTATAAACCTCAGACAATATAAACAATAGGGCCTCAATTAATAATATAATGCTATCACCAATCTCATGCTATCACCCTCAGGTTGAGGGTCCCATCAGTTCATTGCAAGTACTGTACATCATCGTCCTCTTCTTCTTCTGTCTTCTGCTCTTCACTGACTGTCGCCCTCAGGGTAACCCACACAATTGTGGAGTCAGACTGCACAGTGGTGTCCAGTGGGGGATTTATTATTACCCCCTCCCTGGTCACTTACTTATTAAAACACTTGATACTGCTGACGGATTCACTTAGGTCTTTGGTCTTTACTTTGATCTTTGCTGATGTCATCAGGACTTGGTTTGGTCCTTCTCATCTGTCAGACACCGTCTCTTTTAGTATACGTCGCCGGGCTGTACATAGTACCTCATGCTGTGAGCCTGGGGTGAGATCCCACGTTGCCGGAGTAGTGGAGTTTTATTGTGACTACCACAAACCCTCCGCCTCTGTCCTCTTCCTCTGGCAAGTTACTTGTCTGCACGGCTGCTTAGAATTGTGACACTGTTCTCAGTTCATGACAAACGCGTTGTACTGGCTCAGGCTGCGCCTGCTGCATCTCAGTGATGGAGTTCATCATATTAAAAGTCTTCTAGTTCGTGTTTACTGGCACTTGCCGGGGACCCAACCCCTGTCAATTGTTAAAATAAATGCTAATCTGGTGATAACATCATCCGCATACACTATAAACCTTGTTCTAAGTACATACAATAACAATGACAGGCCCTTAAACGACATCAAACAAACACCTTTATGTAAGAAAAACTTCTCTGGTCCACTGGACAGGGCACCTAGAAGATGTGTAATTACTGTGTACATTGTATTTGCACTTGGCGTTACACTTTTCAGCAGGATTTGTACCTTGATCTCAGCTGATTACCTGGAACATCTCCTATTCACAGAAATATACACAGATTCCACATGTTTATCTGACAAGTGTCACAGACCAATTTTTCTCCCCCCTACTCTGGTTCGTTTTACCTTGGAAGGCCTCTCAAGGTCGGTTCTCTTTGTGGGAGGCGGGTATGATAACCGAATTTATACAAACAAAAAGACTCATGTAGCAATTTAAATAATGGGCTAGATGCTATTTAAGTAAAGCATACTCCCTAAGTTACCAAAATGCAACTCCTATATACACATGTATACACTGGAGGAAAAAAGGAGCATAGAAGCCGTATATCATAAGAATAAACAGTTTAATTTAACACATAAATACACATAAAATATTAAAATAGGTACAAGAGGACAAAAAGACTCTGTAAATTCCAGTATGAGCTCAACAAAAAAGACTCCCTAAAATGTGATAATGGAAAGTGTATGACACTCCAAATGAAACATCTGGGTCAAGGGCGGTAACTCAATCATATCAATCATATAAACACAAATTCCTTGAGGAAGCATACCGCGAAACGCGCGTTGAGGGTTTACCGCACATCTGACTGACTCTCCCACCAAACGCTTAATGGGTAAGATTCTCCACCAACAGAGGGGAAGGGCGGACCGATCCACCTGTGCACTGACTATCATTTACAGATAACTCTTATCCTCACTCTGTCTATCCTTATATAGATTGCACTATGTCAGGATATGCGTATTTATATGATTGAGTTACCGCCCTTGAACCAGATGTTTCATTTGGAGTGTCATACACTTTTCCTTATCACATTTTAGGGAGTCTTTTTTGTTGTGCTCATACTGGAATTTACAGAGTCTTTTTGTCCTCTTCTACCTATTTTAATATTTTATGTGTATTTATGTGTTAAATAAAACTGTTTATTCTTATGATATACGGCTTCTATGCTCCTTTTTTCCTCCAGTGTATACATCTAACAGAATTTAGCAGCATCAGCTGTAAAGCCTGGGACATACCAATTAGATCTTACCACATCGATCCTTACCGTCTTGGTGCATATGTGAAGTCGTACACCATCAATGCAAGTGCCATCAAGAATGCCTTGGGTGCTACCGGTTTACCTTCCTTTATCCGTCCACATTCTGTCAGAATCTGGCTCTCACGCCTTCCGCTCCCAGTTGAACACTTCCTGTGGAGAACAATCTTTTTCATCGCATAATCAGTAATTGATTTTAATCAGATAATTAAATCGAAGAAAAACATTAATAATTACATATTTATGTTAAACGTTCACACTGGGAAGTAAATAGAACTGATACATACAAACTGATTCTTCTTCTTTTTATATATATATATATATATATATATATATATATATATATATATATATATATATATATATATATATATATACTCATATACACTGCACAGAATTCTCTGCTCTAAAATTTTCCTTTCACAACAAAAATATTTTCAAATGGTAATGTACTTATCATTTACACAAACATAATACTGACGCATGCCTCCAATAGTCCCATGCTGAGGCTGGTCTAGAACTTTACATAGAACTTACCCTCAGTATTCAATATTCCCACAACACTTTTTGAATATCGTTATTAAACAAACTAACTTTGGAATAACATCTGGAGAACTGCTGACATCTTATCATTGTACAAACACCAGTTCAATACTTTGGATAAGCACTGTTCCCCTGTCACTACACACAACGTTTGCAGTGGGGAAAATACCAGCCGGGCTTCAGGCCGCCCTGAGAACAGGTCTACAAACACGAGCACATTGTCATACACTTCTACCTTGGGTATGTTCTGCAGTCGCTGAGACGGGTAATCTGGCCAGGCTGCACTTTTCACAGGTACCTTTGCTGTTTTACCTATGTCATGCCGTACGCACATCATGCAGGCTGCTACAAACCTAGTGGTGGCATTATTGTATCCAGGGACAAGCCAATTTACTGACACCTGGCTGCACATACTCTATTTGCCAGGTCTTTTTTCTCTTACACTCTTAATTGGCTTACCCGATGGTTCAACAAAGGTCCTACTACCAATGGGCCCATAATTGTGGGCGATGCCAAAAGCATACCTAGAGTCAGTGTAAATGTCGGCCGTCTTACCTTCTGCCAGGTTACAAGCCTCAGCGAGCACCTCCAGCTTCTTGAGATGAACAAGAAGGTGAGAGTGGTTTCTGGATGATTTACCTGGTGTCTCGTATCCTGTCCTGTACATACTGTATGAAGTATTTCTACATTACAAATTTACATTAAAACCCATGTCACATATAGATAGAACATTTCAAAGGGATGGCGTCTTCATTCTCAAAAATAAAAACAAATGTTATACACTTCTCCACACTCATCTGATAATCCAGAACACTTTGAGAAGCTCACTTTTATCAGGTTCTGTAAATACTTGATTAATACAAAAACAAAATATAAATTACTAAAATTTTTACATAAAATTAACAATGTTCAGATAATTTTCACCTCCTTCCTTAATAAATCTGTAAAGACTCATCTGTGAGGGACCTTGGCCTCTTGTGTAAACTTGCTGGAGGGGGATGGCCTCTTACACAATACCTCATATTGGGTGGAGACTACAGCACAGCATACCCAGTGCCATATTTACTGTTCTGGAAGTATCTACACAGAAAAACCTCAACATTTAGGTTACTCTCATACACTTTTTATAAATCTCCTGGAACCAAATTCATAATTCAAAACAAACCAAAAATTTACCTGATCAGTCCCTTCACCATTCCCCCCTTTTTTGGACTCTGCGAAAGCAATGTAGCAGGGTTCAAAACTACATCTCAACATAATAAAGTCGGGCACTCTATCTGGGGGGCACTAGTTTAGCCCCCTGTAATACACAACAGCCTGGAACAAATATGACTTTCTCCTGACAAAAATACATTTAATCTTTAAAATGACTTGCAATCATTTACCTGTAAAACATCTCACATTTTCCAAAATAACATTTAGGCCGCACTATAGCACGTGCCTCATGTGTGAAAACAAAAACAAAACAATTGTAATTAGTTATTCAACAAAACAGAAAATAATATATCTGGTAATATTAATTACTGCAAACCAATAAACTATATATAAGAATAGGGAAAAGTGGGGGTACATACATTTTCAAGACCCCGTGTCTCACAATATCTGTATTTTAATTCATTTGAATTAACATCAAAACATTCCAACATTAAATCTTATCACATCATAACATAAATATGCAGCGTAACTTTTATCGTTTTGCAGACAAATCCAGCGGTCTGTAATATTTTTCTCGCTTGGTGTAGTTACAGACAACAGCGCATGCGCAAAGATAAGAAACATTCCTTTACACAGAAAAAAGAAACTGATTTTAACCCCATACACAAAACACTAAGAATTTCTTCTTTTAGACATTACTGCTGTTGAAAATAAGAGCATACAATATAGATCTAAAATCGGTGCAGCATTGTAATCCCTTGTCTCATCAGTCCATGCTCCATATATAAGCTTATACCAGTCTGCTTTTCAGACTTCACACTGCGCACATTATACCACACACATGTTACATCACACAGCCCCCCTCCCTGTCCTACAGGAGGGGGTCACGCACTCACTCCTCAAAGCTTCTGTTCTCACAATCTTAACAATTTCAATGCCGGCAAAAATTCTCCCATACAATGAACCTCCAAGAGTCACACATCTGTACAAAACTCAAGATAACGTACGTACGTACGTACGTACGTACGTGTCTGCAATCATTCATCACACTATTGTATAGGAATTATCTACGTTCAAAACATCAACCACATAAGCTGTAACAGTGTTCAATCTGTCGGCCACTATCTCTATATTATGATGACGTGTCTTTTCACCAGTACACAGCGTCCTGCACCCCTGGGACGGAATCTAGAATAGAAGAAAACACTGCAGCATGTGTTACTGGCAACTCTTTATTGAGGGAAATGACAAAATTAGCAAGGCTATCATTCCATACTGATTTGGTTGGGCTGGGAGTGACCTCATCAGGGAGTGGGGGCGGCCTCTCCCACAGGAAACACATTGCTCAGCTGTGAGGGGGTTTTGCTGCCCACAATGAGGACACACCCAACATGCGGGACCGCCGCCATTATAGGGCGGTGGCTGGTCCTGTGGTTTCTAATACTGTACATATAACATAATACAATGCCTTTCTTATTTCCAACTTCCCTTTGTTCTCTCGAATACCTTTTTCCCAGTCTCTGGCTTGTAGCCGCCCTCCCCTATGCATCCCGCACACTTCCATCAATTTCTTCGTTTTACTCACAACTTATCACACGACTTATCAGTGTTTATACACCCCGCGTGCACCTGTCCCACGACTTATCACACGACTTATCACACATCGTATCGTGCCCGCATACCCGCGTATAAGACAGGTTATAATACTACCCACGACTTATCACACATTTATTGTGCCCGCGTGCCCCTGTATAAGACAGGTTATAATACTACCCACGACTTATCACACATTTATTGTGCCCGCGTGCCCCTGTATAAGACAGGTTATATTTTCTATCTAGTCCCTAATTACCCAGAGGATCGTTAGTCGGGCGCGACTAATTTCGTACGGCTTCGTGACCACACAGCGGAGATGTCGCTCCTGTCGCCTGAGCTAATCCAGCCAACCGAGAAGGGTTATACAGATTCCCACAAGACCGTCCACTAACACAGATAAGTCGAAGATTTATAAAATCAACTGACTTACCGTGTTATTGTGGAGGTGATCAGGCTCCTACAGTGGGCAGTCCCGGGTCATCTGTTTCACCCCGTGATTGTCGGTTGTCCGGATTTCGAGATCCCCTCGAGTGTAGCCCCACGTTTGGGTGCCAATTGTCAGGGTAACTTCCTTCTCCCTGTTATTTCACACTGAATAGCCACCTCTGTAAATTGGAAACTGAGGGCATGCGTGGAAGAGATATACCAAGCAGACAAGTTGGTAGACATCCTCCCTCAGTGAAGCAGGAAGTACAATTGAGCTTTATTGAACAAAGAATTTACAAATCTCTTCCCTAGATATGTGGGATGTGCTTAAGCCCTATTGGCTCTATTCAGCTGTAAGTTCATCTGTACACTCCTCTTGCATTCCAGGGGCGGTGTCTCCATAGGCGTGTTCCTGATGCAGGCTCCATCTTGTTACATACATTCAAGTTCTATGTGTAATATACTGATATATATATAAATATGTATGTAAGGATAATATTTTTGCAAACAATATACATGCTAATGATCCCTGACATACCAAGTGCCTTAATTACAGATGTTTCCTTCCTTACCTCTCCGCATATCTCGCCATATCCTGAAATGTGTGACGAGGGCCAATTTTGACAAAAAAAACCATGATCTCTGTCACGAGCGGTTTATGCTATATGTGTCTATGTGTGACCACCTAGTCATTGTGATGAGGATTGCAGTCTGTCAAGGACTTTGCTAGCATGTTGCGATATTGTATTGAATTTGTTTCATGACAAATTGGAGTCCTTAACCAAATTTAAGCAAAGGTAAGGGTGGTCACATCTTTATTTATAAAGAGGCAAAGATACACATTCCCACAAAGAAAAATAAGGCTTTACATTGGCAACATGTACACCCTATCCTATCCTGTCCCTTCACATTGATACATTTCTAAGAAAAACAGAGGGAGAAAAAAGGCGCACACATGGTAGTAGACTTATCTTAACCCCTTCCCGCTCCTGGACGTACTATTAGGTCATGGTAGCTGTATCGTTCGCGCTCCATGACCTAATAGTACGTGTCGGGAGTAACGGCCGTTTCGGCCGTCCTCCCGACACATACAGGAGCTGCTCCTACTGCGGGGTCCGATCGCTGTGTCCCCGCTGATTAACCCCTTAAAAGCCGCGTTCAATAGAGATCGCGGCTTTTTAGGGGTTAAGCTACCATCGCCGGTCTGCTACACGATGCCGGCCGGCGATTGTAACTATGGCAACCGGATACCAAACAATGACGTCCGGCTATGCCATTGACGGAAGCCTAGTGGGTCCTGACAAAGTCAGGACCCACTATGCTTACTGTCAGTGAGTAGCTGAAAGCTCTAATACACTGCACTACGCATGTAGTGCAGTGTATTAGAATAGCGATCAGGGCCTCCTGCCCTCAAGTCCCCTAGTGGGACAAAGTAATAAAGTAAAAAAAAAGTTAAAAAAAGATGTGTAAAAATAAGAAAATAAAAGTTTTAAAAGTACTAAAAGTAAAAATCCCCCTTTTTCCCTTATCAGTCCTTTATAATTAATAAAAATAGATAAATAAACTATACATAATTGGTATCGCCGCATCCTTAACGGCCTGAACTACAAAATTATTTTGTTATTTATCCCGCACGGTGAATGCCGTAAAAGAAAATAATAATAAACCGTACCACAATCGCAATTGTTGGGTCACTTCACCTCCCAAAAAATGGAATAAAAAGAGATCAAAAAGTCGCATGTACCTAAAAATGGTCCTGATCGAAACTACAGTTTGTTACGCAAAAAATAAGTCCTCGCACGGCTTTATTGATGGAAAAATAAAAAAGTTCTGGCGCTTAGAATATGGTAACACAAAAAGTTAATGATTTTTTACAAAACGTATTTTATTGTGCAAACGCCATAAGACATTAAAAAAAAACTATAAACATATGGTATCGCCGTAATCGTATCGCCCCGCAGAATAAAGTGAATATGTCATTTATAGCGCACGGTGAACGCTGTAAAAAAAATAGAATAAAAAAACAATAGTAGAATTGCTGTTTTTTAGTCACCACGCCACCTAAAAATAGAATAAAAACTGATCAAAAAGCTGCATGCACCCCAAGAAAACTGCAATGAATTCCTCAAGGGGTCTAGTTTCCAAAATCTGGTCACTTTTGGGGAGTTTCCCCTGTTTTGGCATTACAAGACCTCTTCAAACTGGACATGGTGCCTAATAAAAAAAGAGGCCTTAAAATCCACTAGGTGCTCCTTTGCTTCGGAAGCCGGTGCTTCAGTCCATTACCGCACTAGGGCCACATGTGGGATATTTCTCAAAACTGCAGAATCTGGGCAATAAGTATTAAGTTGCGTTTCTCTGGTAAAACCTTTTGTGTTATAGAAAAAAATGGTATAAAAAGCATTTTCTGACAAAAATAAATATGTAAATTTCACCTCTACTTTGTTCTAAATTCCTGTCAAAGAAAGAGTTCATAAACTTTCTAAATGCTGTTGTGAATACTTTAAGGGGTCTAGTTTCTAAAATGGGGTGTTTTATGGGGGTGTCTAATATATAGGCCCCTCAAAGCAACATCAGAACTGAACTGGAACCTAAAAAAAAATAAAAAATGAGGCAATACTTCGCTTCTCCTAATGAGCATTGCCTACGCCAAGACGACCCCAGTTTTGACCGTTTGTATAAACGGAGACCCCTATTAGACCGTTTCAGTGCCCGGTTTTCCCAAGCATACACCCCCGAGAATTGTATTTCTATTGATGAGTCCTTGGTACATTTTAAAGGGAGGCTTCAATTCCGCCAGTGCCTGCCGGGTAAGAGGGCAAGTTATGGTGTGAAGATGTATAAGCTGTGCGAGAGTGCATCAGTGTATACTTACAAATTTAGGATATATGAAGGGAAGGACACCAGTGCTCAGCCCCCAGAATGCCCCCCTTACTGGGAGTTAATGCAAAAATTGTGTGGGATTTGGTGCAACCACTGCTGGACCAGGGTTACCACCTCTACCTGGATAATTTTTATACCAGCTTCCCACTCTTCAACTGCCTCGCTTCCAGAAGTACATGCGGCACTGCTAGAAGAAATCTGAGAGGCCTCCCTAAGACTCTGTTTGGCAAACACTCAGAAGGGGTGAGAGCAGGGCACAATCTAGCAGCAACATATTCTGTGTCAAGTACAAGGACAAGAGAGATGTCCTTGTATTGACAACAATACATGCCCACACCAGTACACATGTACCCGTATGAGGTACCAGTACAGAGACCCCCAAACCAGACTGCATCCTGGACTACAATAGGTACATAGGAGGGGTGGACTTGTCAGATCAAGTCCTGAAGCCCTACAGCGCCATGGGGTGTGGTATAAGAAGCTGGCAGTGCACATCATACAGATGGCATTGTACAATGCGTACGTGCTACGTCGATGTACAGGCCAGACGGGAACTTTCCCGGAATTTCACGAGGTGGTTATCAAGAACCTAATTTTTAGGGACCAAGAAGGGGGGGGCACACAGTAGTTCTGGAAGCGGGGCCACACGCATCGTACAAGGGCAACACTTTCCAGGAGAAGTTCCCCAAACTGGCAAGAAAGGAAAAAGTCAAAAGAGGTAAAAAGTCTGCTATAAGAGGGGGATAAGGGAGGACACAAGATATCAATGTGACACGTGTCCCGAAAAACTAAGGCTCCGTATGAAAGAGTGCTTCAAAATGTATCATACATCCCTTGATTTTTAATCTACCCCAGTTTTACTTAGCCTGATGCACTCCGCACATCTTATCCCCCTCATCTTTCCCTTCTGAGCCCTGCCATGTGCCCAGGCAGCTGATAACAGCCACATTGAGGGCATTGCCGTACCAAGGAGAACCCACATTACAGTTTATGGGGTGTATGTCTCCGGTAAAAATGCTCACTGCACCTCTAGATGAATGCCTTAAGGGTGTAGTTTTTAAAACGGGGTCACTTCTTGGGGGTTTCAACTGTACTGATACCTCAGAGGCTTCTGCATACATGACTTCGCACCAGAAAATCCTCAGTAGGCCAAATGGTGGTCCTTTCCTTCTGAGCCCTCCCATGGGCCCAAACGTCAGTTTATCACCACAAATTGGGCATTGCCGCACTCAGGACAAATTGTGCAACAAAATGGGGTATTTTATTTCTTGTGAAAATAATGCATTTTCAGCCAAAACTACATATTATTGGAAAAAAATTATTTTGTTTGAATTCCCAGCCCAATTCAAATAAGTTATGTGAAAAAACTATGGGGTCAAAATGGTCACAACACCAATAAATGAATTCCTTGAGGGGTGTAGTTTCCAAAATGGGGTCACTTCTGGTGGGTTTCCATTGCTTTGATACCTCTGGGGCTCTGCAAATGCGACATTGCACCCGAAAACCAATCCAGCAAAATCTGGACTCCAAAGAACAAATAGCGCTCCTTTCCTTCTGAGCCCTCCCATGGACGCAAACGGCAGTTTATCACCACAAATGGGGTATTGCTGCACTCAGGACAAATTGGGCAACAAAACTGAGTACTTTATTTCTTGTAAAAATAAGACATTTTGAACTAAAACTACATATTATTGGAAAAAAATATTATTTTTTAAATTCCAAGCCCAATTCAAATAAGTTCTGTGAAGAAGCCATGGGGTCTAAATGGTCACATTACCCATCAATTAATTCCTTGAGGGGTGTAGTTTCCAAAATGGGGTCACTTCTGGTGGTTTCCATTGCTTTGATACCTCTGGGGCTCTGCAAATGCGACATGACACCCGAAAATCAATCCAGCAAAATCTGCATCCCAAGGAACACACAGCGCTCCTTCCCTTCTGAGGCCACCCATGGGCCCAAACCGCCGTTTATCGCCACAAATGGTGTATTGCTGCACTCAGGACAAATTGGGCAACAAAATTGGGTATTTTGTTTCCTGTGAAAATAAGACATTTTTATCAAAAATGACATCTTATTGGAAAAAAAATTCATTTTTTTTAATTTCACAGCCCAATTCAAATGCGTGCTATGTAAAACCTGTTGGGTCAAAATGGTAACAACAACCATAAATTAATTCCTTGAGGGGTGTAGTTTTCGAAATGGGGTCACTTTTGTGGGATTCCTACTGTTTTGGCACCTCAATACCTCTTCAAACCTGGCATGCTGCCTAAAATATATTCTAATAAAAAAAGAGGCCTCAAAATGTACTAGGTCCTTCTTTGCTTCTGGGGCTTGTGTTTTAGTACACGAGCGCACTAGAGACACATGTGGGAAATTTCTAAAAACTGCAGAATCTGGACAATACATATTTAGTAGTGTCTCTCTGGTAAAACCTTCTGTGTTACAGAAAAAAATTGAATACTATTGAAATTCAGCCTAGAAAAATGTAATTTGCAAATTTCACCTCTGCTTTGCTTTAATTTCTGTGAAATGCCTGAAGGGTTAAATAAACTTTCAAAATGCTGTTTTGAATACTTTGAAGGGTCTAGGTTTCAAAATGGGGTGTTTTATGGGGGTTTCTAATACATAGGCCCCTCAAAGCCACTTTGGAACTGAACAGGTACCTTAAAAAAAAGGCTTTTGAAATTTTCTTAAAAATATGAGAAATTGCTGTTTATGTTCTAAGCCTTGTAACGTCCAAGAAAAAGAAAAGAATGTTCAAAAAACAATGCCAATCTAAAGTAGACATATGGAAAATGTGAACTAGTAACTATTTTGGGTGGTATAACCGTCTGTTTTACAAGCAGATGCATTTAAATTCTGAAAAATGCTATTTTTAATAAATTTTCTCTAACTTTTGCAATTTTTCACCAATAAACACTGAATATATCGTCCAAATTTTACCACTAACATAAAGCCCAATGTGTCACGAGAAAACAATCTCAGAAACGCTTGGCTAGGTTTAAGCATTCCGACATTATTACCACATAAAGTGAAATATGTCAGATTTAAAAAATGGGCTCTGAGCCTTAAGGCCAAAACAAGGCTGTGTCCTTAACCCCTTGAGTACCCAGCTCATTTTGGCCTTGAGGACCAGACCCATTTTTTTAAATCTGACATGTATCACTTTATGTGGTAATAACTCCGGAATGCTTTTACCTATCAAATTGATTCTGAGATTGTTTTCTCGTGACATATTGTACTTTCGTTTAGTGCAAAAATTTGGTCGATAAATTCATTGCTTATTTGTGAAAAACACCAACATTTAGCGAAAATATGAAGAAATTATGATTTTTCCAATTTTAAATGCATCTGCTTGTAAAACAGATGGTAATACCACACAAAATAGTTACCAATTAACATCTCCCATATGTCTACTTTATGTTTGCATCGTTTTTTGAACATCCTTTTATTTTTCTATGACCTCACAAGGCTTAGAACTTTAGCAGCAATTTCTCATATTTTTAAGAAAATTTCAAAAAGCGATTTTTTCAGGGACGAGTTCAGTTCTGAAGTGGTTTTGAGTGCCCTATATATTAGAAACCCCCATAAAACACCCCATTTTGAAAACTGCACCCCTCAAAGTATCCAAAACAGCATTCAGAAAGTGTTTCAACCCTTTAGGCGTTTTACAGGAATTGAAGGAAAGTAGAGCTGAAATTTTCAAATTTCATTTTTTTTACAAAATTCATATGTAATACATTTTCTTCTGTACCACAGAAGGTTTTACCTGAGAAACGCAACTCAATATTTATTGCCGAGATTCTGCAGTTTTTAGAAATATCCCACACGTGGCCCTAGTGCGCTAATGGACTGAAACACAAGCCTCAGAAGCAAAGGAGCACCTCTTGGATTTTGGGGCCTCCTTTTTTCAGAATATATTTTAGGCACCATGTCAGGTTTGAAGAGGTCTTGTGGTGCCAAAACAGTGGAAATCCCCAAAAGTGACCCCCATTTTTTAAACTACACCCCTCAGGGAATTTATCTAGGGGTATAGTTAGCATTTTGACCCCACAGGTATTTTGCTATATTTTCTGGAGTTAGTCTGTGAAAATGAAAATCTACTTTTTTTCTGGAAAAACGTAAAAATTTCTAATTTTTGCAAGAAATAAAGGAGAGAAAGCACCCCAACATTTGTAAAGCAATTTCTCGCGATTACGGAAATACCCCATATGTGGTAATAAACTGCTGTTTGGACCCACAGCAGGGCTCAGAAGGGAAGGACCCCCATTTGGATTTTGGAGCTCTGATTTTACTGGAATGGTTTTCAGTGCCGTGTCACGTTTGCAACGCCCTGGAGGGACCTAAACAGTGGAATCCCCCCAAAAGTGACCCCATTTTGGAAACTATACCCCTCAAGGAATTTTTCTAGTGGTATAGTTATGATTTTGACCCCACAGGTTTTTTGCTGAATTTATTGGAATTAGTCTGTGAAGATGAAAAGAGACTTTTTTTTGGAAAAAACACAGAATTTTCGAATTTTTATAAGGAATAAAGGAGAAAAAGCACCTCAAAATTTGTAAAGCAATTTCTCCTGATTACGGAAATACCCCATTATGTGGTAATAAACTGCTGTTTGGACCCACGGCAGGGCTCAGAAGGGACGGAGCACCATTTGGATTTTGCAGCTCAGATTTTGCTGAATTGGTTTCTGGGGGCCATGTCGCATTTGCAGAGTCCCTGAAGTACCAGTACAGTAGAAATTCCCCAGATGTGATCCCAATTTGGAGACTATACCCCTGAAAGAATTAAATTAGAGGTGTAGTGAGCATTTTGAGCCCTCAGGTGTTTTATAGATTTTATTAGAATTGGTCCGTGAAAATGAAAACATTTTTTTTTTCCAATAACCTGTAGCTTTAGCTCAGAATTTTTCATTTCCACAAGGAATACAGGAGAAAAGACACCCCAAAATGTGTTACACAATTTCTCCTGATTACGGAAATACCCCATATGTGGTTGTAAACGGCTATTTGGACATACGGCAAGGGTCTAAACGGAAAAAGTGCAATTTCGTTTTTGGAGTGGAGATTTTACAAAATTTGTTTTTGACGCCATGTTGCATTGCGGTGAGGTACGAGTACAGTGAAAACTCCCGAGAAGTGACCCCATTTAGGAAACTACACCCCTCAAGGAATTCATCTAGAAGTGTTGTGAGCATTTTGACCCCCAAAGGTTTTGCAGAAATTAGTGCACAGTGGATGTTGCAGATTGAAAATTGACATTTTCCACATATATGCTATTTCAGTGCCCAATGCGTTGGGCCCAGCTTGTACCACTGGAGACATACGCCCCATAAATTGTTAAGCGGTTCTCCAGAGTACGGTAATACCCCATATGTGGTCATAAACCGCTGTTTGGGCACACTGCCAGGCCCAGAAGGAGCGCCATTTGGCTTTTGGAGCGCAGATTTTGCTTGGTAGTAGTTTTGTTTAGTGTTTTACTGGTGTTTCAGTTTATAATGTGGGGGCATATGTAATCTGTGCGGAGTACATACATTTTTTGCGTGACACACTGTCGTTTTTATTGGTACCATGTTTGGCTACGCGCGACTTTTTGATCACTTTTTATTCCATTTTTTTGGAAACAACGTTACCAAAAAAGGAAATTCTGCCATTGTTTTTTATGGTATTTTTTTACGGTGTTCACCGTGCGGGATAAATAATATGATATTTTTTTAGGTCAGGCCGATACGAACGCGGCGATACCTATTATGTATAGTTTTTGTCTTTTTTTTCATTTTTTTTCTAATTATAAAGGGCTTGATCAGGGAAACAAGGCGATTATTGTTTTTATTACGTAAAACTTGTATTTATTTATTTATCTAAAACTTTTTTTTTACTTTTTTTTCACTTTTTATTTTACACATACTAGGGGACTGGAAGATCTGATCTTCTGATCCCCTGCACAATACACTGCACTACTTCTGTATGTACTGATGTAGTGCAGTGTATTGTAACTGTCACTTTACAACTGACAGTTGAGCCTATTACGTCCTGCCTTGGGCAGGACCTAATAGGCTCCCGTACCTGGCAACCAGGAAGCCGTTGCTAGGCTTCCTGGTTGCCATTGCAACCTTCAGAACCCCGCGATTTTTCGCGGGGGGGGGGGGGCAATGGGGTGCAGAGGGAGCCCCCTCCCTCTGTATCAATCACTTAAATGCCGCTGTCGCTATTGACAGCGGCATTTAAGGGGTTAAACTACAGCGATCGGAGAGGACAGTGATCGCTGTAGTTGCAGTGGGATGTCGGCTGTATATTACAGCCGACATCCGATGAAGATGGAGCGAGCACAGCTCCTGTGCCCGCTTCATCCTCAGGGCGTTACTATACGCCCATTTTCGGGAAGGGGTTAATAAAAATAGTGTTTTGTTTTTTTACACCGCTTTCTCTGATCTCCTCACGTATCTCACAGAAGTGAGGAGATCAGAGAAAGTGACAGGAGCTTTCTCCTGCAGACGACGTCACAGACGGCTGTGATTGGTCAGTCTTCAGAGACTGACCAATCACAGCAATCACCGGCATTGGGGACTGCTAATTGGTCCCCAGGCCGGTAGCAGAGACGGTTAGCTGTCAATGACAGCTGCCGCCACTGTTCTGTCACTATGTGATTTCACATAGTGACAGTTTATTCCTGCGCCGTAATAGTACGTCGAAGGTACGCTGGAATAAGCGGCCAGCGACGTACTATTACGTCGAAGGTACGCAAGGGCTTAAGGGTATGTGCACACGTAGTGACCAAAAACGTCTGAAAATACAGAGCTGTTTTCAAGGGAAAACAGCCCCTGCTTTTCAGACGTTTTTTGAGCAACTCGCGTTTTTCGCTGCATTTTTCGCTGCGTTTTCGCGGCGTTTTTTACGTCCGTTTTTGGAGCTGTTTTCATTGGAGTCTATGAGAAAACAGCTCCAAAAACGTCCAAAGAAGTGCCCTGCACTTCTTTTGACGAGGCTGTATTTTTACGCGTCGTCGTTTGACAGCTGTCAAACGTCGACACGTAAATGACAGGTCGTCTGCACAGTACGTCGGCAAACCCATTCAAATTAATGGGCAGATGTTTGCCGACGTATTGTAGCCTTATTTTCAGACGTAAAACGAGGCATAATACGCCTCGTTTACGTCTGAAAATAGGTCGTGTGAACCCAGCCTAAGGGGTTAAAGACAGACTGTAACCTGTCAAAAAGACATTACATACTTTCAACACCGTCATACATAAGCTTCAAAGTATTTTTGCGCCTTGCTTACTGGCTAACATGTACAGTATTGTTTTGCCTACAGCTATCAGAGCTACATGCCAGCCTGTGTGATGAATAATAAATATGATGCCCACTGAAATTAACTGAAATCGAATGGATTACTAGTTCTCTCTTGCGATCCCTTAAATTATTTGAATCTTGGTATACATTACCTATACATTGCACTGACACAATTATATACCGTACTATATGCTTATGTTCAGTATTCACACTTTCATGTTATTGTCTTGTTTGTGCTTCCAGCCCTGTCTCTCTTTATACAGCTGATGCCTCATTCACTACACACATATCAGCTCTCTATGTTGTGTACCCCTGACCTCTGTCTATCATACCTGCCTGACCTTGCACTGCCTGAACACTCTCAACACAGCAGGAGAAAAATGGGAGTGACAGCCCGTCAAATGTTATCATGGGGCTGATGAGAGGGAGGAAGGCAGCAGTTGGACAGGACCCCAGCTGCAAGAATAAACTCATCTGTTGCAGGGCACGGAGAGATGAGAGGTTTGCTTTCATTAGTTTCCTTCCTCCTTTCCCAGTACTCCGTGAGTCTAGCAAATTGACTGTTGTAAGATGCTCTAACATCAGCATGGGACTGTAAGGGTATGTTCACACGCAGTGAGCAAAAACGTCTGAAAGTACGGAGCTGTTTTCAGGCGAAAACAACTCCTGATATTCACAATTTTTTTAACAACTCACGTTTTTCGCTGCGTTTTTTACGCCTCTTTTTGGAGCGGTTTTTCAATGGAGTCAATGAAAAACACCTCCAAAAACGCCCCAAGATTAGAGATGAGCGAACTTATCAAAAGTTCGGTTCGGCTAGTTCGCCGAATTTCACAAAAAAGTTCGGTTCGGACCGAACTAGTTCTGACCGAACCTGTCACTTACGTGCGCCGAGCATGCTACTGTCCAGGGTGCTGATAGAGTTAATGGGCTGCACTAACTCTTTCAGCAACCTTCACAGTACATGCTCGGCGCGCGGAAAATACCATTTAAATGTAATAAAAAAATAAAAATTATACGTTCGTACTTACTTTCCTCCTGTCCGGCCTCCAGCGATGACGTTTCATCCCTTTCGCCGCTGCAGCCAATCACAGGCTGTAGTGGCGGTCACGTACGTCAGGATGACGCTTCATCCCACGTGACCGCCTCTGCAGCCAATCACAGGCTGCAGCGGCGACATGAATGAAACGTCATCGCTGGAGGCCGGACAGGAGGAAAGTAAGTATGAACGTATTATTATTATTTTTTGGCATGTATGTATGTTGGCATGTATGTATGTATGTATATCTGTGCATGTATGTTTGCATGTATGTTGGCATGTATGTATACATGTGCATGTTTGTATGTATATTTGCATGTATGTATGTATGTTTGCATGTATGTATTTTTGCATGTATGTTGTCATGTATGTATGTATGTATGTATGTTGTCATGTATGTATATATGTGCATGTGTGTATGTATATTTGTATGTATGTATGTTTGCATGTATGTTTGCATGAATGTATGTTTGCATGTATGTATGCATGTTTGTATGTATATTTGCATGTGTGTATATATATATATGTATGTATGTTGTCATGTATGTATGTATGTATGTATATATGTGCATGTATGTTGGCATGTATGTGCATGTGTGTATGTATGTATGTATATTTGCATGTATGTATGTTGTCATGTATGTATGTATATATGTGCATGTATGTTGGCATGTATGTATACATGTGCATGTTTGTATGTATATTTGCATGTATATATGTTTGCATGTGTGTATGTATGTTTGCATGTATGTATGTTTGCATGTATGTATGTTGTCATGTATGTTTGTATGTATGTTGTCATGTATGTATGTATATATGTGCATGTATGTATGTTTGCATGTTTTTATTTTTGCATGTATGTTTGCATGTATGTTTATATATATATATGTGCATGTATTTATGTTTGCATGTATATTTGTGCATGCTTGTATATATGTATTATGTATCTTTGCATGTTTGTTTGTATGTATGTTTTCATGTGTGTGTGTGTATGCATGTATGTATGATAGTTTGCATGTATATATGTGTGTATGTTTGCATGTATGTATATTTGCATGTATATATGTGCATGCTTGTATATATGTATGTATGTATGTTTGTATATATGTATGTATATTTGTATATATGTATGTATGTATGGCCATGTATGATACTGTCTGCTGGCGCCCTGTATCTAAGTCAACTTCACGGCAGGCTTCTATACATGGTATAACAGTCAGTATCACACATTAAACTGAATCTAAGCCTACGACATGTTTTATTTCATTATTTTATTTTTTTACAGGTTTGGTGTTTGGACTACGTCGGTTTCGAGGACTACTTCGATGACGGTTTTTTTTCTACAATAAAATGGTTAATGAGGGTTGTGTTGGGGGTGCTTTATTTCAATAAAATATTTTATCTATATCTTTGTCTTTTTCTTTTCAAATTTTATTATTACCACTTTAGTAATGGCCGCTGTCTGAGTGACAACATCCATTACTAAGGCGAGGCTTAGTGTTAGCCGGTGCAGAGGCTAACACTAACCACCATTATTACCCCGGTACCCACCACCACCAGGGGTGCCGGGAAGAGGCAGGTACGATCCAGTACCCGACCATCTGTTGTGATGGTCGGGCTCTGGGGCGGCCGCAGGCTGGTATTATGAGGCTGGGAAGGGCCAAAAACAGTGGACCTTCCCACCCTTGTAATGCTAGGCTGCTGCTGCTGTGTTGTATCTGGCTGGTTATAAAAGTGGGGGGGACCCCACGTCATTTTTTTAAATTATTTATTTATTTACATTTTTTTTTTTTAAAAAGACATGGGGTTCCACCCAATTTATCATAACCAGCCACATACAACACAGTGTTATTAGCCTGGGAATGGACAAAACCAGTGGCCCTTCCCACCCATGTAATGCCAGACTGCTGCGGCCTTGTATATGGCTGGTTATTAAAAATGTGGGGGACCCGTCTATTGCTAAATTTGTTAAATTCCAAAAAAAAAACGACGTGGGGGTCCCCCCCATTTTTATAACCAGCCCGATACAACACAGCAGCAGCAGCCTAGCATTACAAGGGTGGGAAGGTCCACTGATTTTGGCCCTTCCCAGCCTCATAATACCAGCCGACGGCTGCCCCAGTACCCGACCATCACAACAGATGGTCGGGTACTGGATCGTACCAAGCTCTTCCCGGCACCCCTGGTGGTGGTGGGTACCGGGGTAATAATGGGTGGTTAGTGCTAGCCTCTGCACCGGCTAACACTAAGTACCGCCTTAATAATGGACGCTGTCAATCAGCCAACTGCCATTATCTAGGCACTAATAAAGTTTGAAAAAAAAACACAAAGACAATTCTTTTTTATTGAAATAAGAAATCCCCAACAAAACCCTCGTTAACCATTTTATTAAAATTTGAAAAAACGCAGATCTACGCAGTAGTCCAACGAATCGTAGATGTAGTCCAATCGGTACATCAAAATCTGCAACAACATAAAAAAACAGTTATCAATGTGAACAATACCAATACTTCTACTCTCCTACACACACATATATACACGCACACACACACAAACAACCATACACAGACACACATATATACACAAACACAACAAGATATACACACACACATAAACAGACAAACACATATACACGAACTCACACATATCCAAACACACACACACACACACACACAGTTATACACACATACACGAACACATATACACAAACACATATACAAACAAAAACACACATACCCAAACACACATATACACAAACACATATACACAAACACACCCATATATACACACAAACACACACCCATATACACACATATACACATATACAAAAACACACACAAACATCTACACACAAACATATACACAAATACACCCATATATACACAAACATATACACAAAACACATATACACAAACACACCCATATATACACACACACATATAAAAACAAAAACAGACAAAGTCACATACCCAAACACACATATATACACAAACACACATACACAAACACGGTTTCTTTTAAATGCTGCTGGGGAACCCGCTCGATCCACTATATAAGGCTGCGCTACAGTGCAGCATTTAAAAGAAACAGGATCCTGACCTGTCCATAGAGTTTAAGGCAGCACAGAGTATTTCAGGAGATGAGCGTGCAGATTCAGTGCTGCTGCGAACTCTGCTCTTACCATTACGTAGCTCTCAGTCTGTTACCTCTCCTCCACTCCTGTCCTCCAGAACACCTTCACATGATTGGCAAGTCACCACGTAATGGTAAGAGCAGAGTTCACAGCAGCACAGAGTATTTCAGGAGATGAGCGTGCGGATCTTGTGCGGGGTGGTGACTTGCCAATCATGTGAAGGTGTTATTGAGGACAGGAGTGGAGGAGAGGTAACAGACTGAGCTACGTAATGGTAAGAGCAGAGTTCACAGCAGCACTGAATCTGCACGCTCCTCTCCTGAAATACTCTGTGCTGCTGTGAACTCTGTTCTTACCATTACGTAGCTCAGTCTGTTACATCTCCTCCACTCCTGTCCTCTATAACACGTTCACATGATTGGCAAGTCACCACCACGCACAAGATCCGCACGCTCATCTCCTGAAATACTCTGTGCTGCTGTGAACTCTGCTCTTACCATTACGTGGTGACTTGCCAATCATGTGAAGGTGTTCTTGAGGACAGGAGTGGAGGAGAGATAACAGACTGAGAGCTACGTAATGGTAAGAGCAGAGTTCACAACAGCACTGAATCTGCACGCTCATCTCCTGAAATACTCTGTGCTGCCTTAAACTCTGTGGACAGGTCAGGATCCTGTTTCTTTTAAATGCTGCACTGTAGCGTAGCCTTATATAGTGGATCGAGCGGGTTCCCTAGCAGCATTTAAAAGAAACAGGATCCTGACCTGTCCACAGAGTTTAAGGCAGCACAGAGTATTTCAGGAGATGAGCACGGGCAGCCGTTCGTTTTTCCGAGCCGTGCTCCCATCATGCACACGACCGTAAAAACACCCGTTATTGCGGGTCGTAATTACGACCCGCAATAACGGGCTCATAGACTTCTGTTACCCACGGGTACCTTTCCGTATTCTCACGGGAAGGTGCCCGTGCCGTTAAAAAAATAGAACATGTTCTATTTTACGGGCCGTGCTGCTATAATTATAATGACAGCACGGTTCGCAAAAGCGGCCGGCTGCCCGTGGCCGGCCGGCCGTGCTCGTAGTTACGAGTCGTAATTACGAGCACGGCCCGTAAAATAAAAAAATAGAACATGTTCTATCTTTTTAACGGCACGGGCACCTTCCCGTGAGAAAACAGGAAGGTACCCGTGGCTAACAGAAGTCTATGGGCCCGCTATTTCGGGTCGTAATTACGACCCGTGATAACGGGTGTTTTTATGGTCGACTCGTGTGCATGAGGCCCCGTAATGACGGGTGGCTACATGTGTGCACCCATCATTACGGCAGCGTTGCTAGGTGACGTCAGTAAGGGTATGTGCACACACACTAATTACGTCCGTAATTGACGGACGTATTTCGGCCGCAAGTACCGGACCGAACACCCTGCAGGGAGCCGGGCTCCTAGCATCATATTTATGTACGATGCTAGGAGTCCCTGCCTCTCCGTGGAACTACTGTCCCGTACTGAAAACATGATTACAGTACGGGACAGTTGTCCTGCAGAGAGGCAGGGACTCCTAGCATCGTACATAAGTATGATGCTAGGAGCCCGGCTCCCTGCACTGTGTTCGGTCCGGTACTTGCGGCCGAAATACGTCCGTCATTTACGGACGTAATTAGTGTGTGTGCACATACACTAAATAGTCACTGTTCAGGGTGCTGAAAGAGTTAACTGATCGGCAGTAACTGTTTCAGTACCCTGGACAGTGACTACCGATCACAGTACCTGTAAAAAAAAAGACGTTCATACTTACCGAGAACTTTCTGCTTCCTCCAGTCCGGTCTCCTGGCCGTTGCCTTGGTGACGCGTCCCTCTCGACATCCGGCCCGACATTCCTTGATGACGATGCAGCCTTGTGAGCGCTGCAGCCAATCACAGGCTGCCGCGGCCTCTGCAGCCAATCACAGGCTGCAGAGGCCTCTGCAGCCAATCACAGGCTGCCGCGTCAGAAAAGGTCGGACTGGAGGAAGAAGAGGGACTCGTTAACAAGACAACGACCGGGTACGTATGAAATGCTTTTTATTTTATTTTTAATCAGCAGCCTCTTTTCTCTATCAGTGATTGATAGAGATAAGTGGCTGCCGATTTGTATAATGTTTTTGACCGGGTTCGGTCAAAACGGGTTCGGCCGAACCCGGTGAAGTTCGGATTCGCTGCGAACCGAACTTTACCGGAAGTTCGGACCGAAACCGGGTTCGGTTGTCCCGGTTCGCTCATCTCTACCCAAGATGTTTCCTGCACTTCTTTTGACGAGCCGTCATTTTACGCGCCGTATTTTGACAGCGATGCGTAAACTAAAGGCTCGTGCGAACAGAACATCGTCATTCCCATTGAAAGCAATGGGCAGATGTTTGTAGGCGTATTAGGGGTGTTTTTTCAGGCCTAATTCGAGGCTTAAAACGCCCGAATTACGTCTGAAACCACTGCGTGTGAACATTCCCTAAACCAGTAAACCCTTTCAGTAACAGACAAAATTTTGCTTCATAGACAGAAATGGTCGTTGTAAGGCCAGCTGTGCTTTCATTCTAAGATAATTTTTCCAATATTGTTTGATTGGCAATGAGATCCAATGGTCACAACAGCTGCCCCTGTTGATTTTCTGTATCTGAGTGTAGAGATCATGCTGTCTAACATACCATAACTCCCAACGATACCGGATTCAGCAGGATACTCCTGTATTCCGGGCGGTGTTCCGCTGTCCCAGGCGGCCGTTGGAATGTCATGGTTTCAACAGTATCTGCGTCCTTGGGATGCAGATATAGTTGAATCCAATGCTGAAGCAAGGAACCATGAGCTCCCTGCTTCAGCTTCACTGTGTGAAGCAACCTTGGGCGTGAACGGCTCGGCACAGACAGGCGCAATGCAGTAACGTCATCGCGCCTGTCTGCGCCGAGCCACTCATAGCACAGCCCAGAGGAGCAGAGGGATTTCCTCTACTCATCGTGGAAACGGGGCTACCTAAGTACCCATTGTATTCTTTTTTTATTAGGCACTATACTGTATGGGGGCAGCTGCTAAAGGGACATTATACTGTATAGGGCACCTGCTAAGGGGCATTATATTGTATGGAGGCACCTGCTAAGGGGGCAGTATACTGTATTGGGTGGGGCACCTGCTAAGGGGCATTACACTGTATGGGGCACCTGCTAAGAAGGCATTATACTGTATGGGGGCACCTGCTAAAGGGGAATTATACTGTATGGGGAAAGCTAAAGTAACATTAACTGTATGGGGAATTATACTGCATGGGAGGGGCAGCTATGGGGCATCATACTGTATGTGGCACCTGCCAAGGGGGCATTATACTGTATGGGGGCACCTGCAAAGGGGGCATTATACTGTATGGGGGCAGCTATGGAGCATTATACTGTATGGGGCACTTGCTAAGCGGGTATTATACTGTATGGGGCACCTGCTAAAGGGGCATTATAATTTATGAGGGTAGCTAAGGGGATATTATACTGTATGGGGGCAGCAATGGGGTATTATACTGTATGGGGAAGCTATGGGGCATTATACTGCTTGGGGGCAGCTATGGGGCATTATCTGTATGGTGCACTTGCTAAAAGGGCATTATACCATATCAGGGCACCTGCTAAAGGGGCATTATTCTGTATGGGGGGTACCTGCTAAGGGGGAATTACACCATATGGTGCACCTGCAAAGGGGACATTATACTGTATGGGCAGCTATGGGCATTATATTGCATGGGTGCATACATGTGGGCATTATACTCTATGGGCGCAGCTATGGGGGAATTATACTGTGTGAGGGCAGCTATTTGTCATTATACTGTGTGGAAGGCACTATGGGGTATTATACTGGGGGTGCAGGGCATTAAACTGTGGGGGGTTCTATGGGGCCATTATACTGTGGGAAGGCACTTTGGCAGCATGATACTGTGTGGGGGCAGCTATGGGGTCATTCTACTGTGTGGAGTGTTCTATGGGGGCATTATAATGTGGGGAGGCACTATTGGAGCATGATACTGTGTGGGCTCAACTGGGTGTGTATGGGCGGGGATTTGGAGCGGTTAAAGGCGTGGCTTAACAGGAAAAAATTATGTCCGGGGCATATAGAACCAGTCAAAAGTTTGGACATACTTAGTCATGGAAGAGGGGTTTTTGTTATTTTTCGTTATACAATTCAAAACCACCAGTGAAACCTAGCTTTAAGACAAACACCCAAAATTGCATTAAAAAGTGTTATTTTAGGGGGGTGGTTTTCACAAAGAAGATGGGCAGTATGCATAGTATATGGTGGAACAGAAAATATGTCACAGGAAATCTGGTCTGGATAATGAAATGGTCTTCTCAAAGAGGTGGTCTTTTGGAGAGGTTTCACGGTTTCTTAGATTTTAGATTCTTAAAAGTAGCCAGCTTGCCACGCTCTTGAATTTTCTCAACCAACTGCAGGTATAGTATTTATATGTTAAACTGTTCATTAGATACATACATTAGTGTACAATTATTTTATATACATGGACACTTCATTGTTTTAAAGATGTTGAAAAAAAAACAGGCAAACATTCGTCCAATTTCGTGCATTCCTAGTATTATTCCTTGATAATTTAACTGGTTTAACGTGATAATTTAAATAGTACGTTGCTTATGTTGTAGCTGTGATAGCGCAGGAGTGGGCATGCGTAGTAAACACTGTTAGTGTAGAAACCACGCATGCTCAGAGACACCGGAGGAAGAGGATCCGGTCCACCCCTTCCCTCAGTGTACAGTGACGTCAGGCATGGCGTTACCATACATTGAGCCGACCGGAAAAGTGAAGTGTATGGGGCTTTGCCGGAAGTTAAGATTTCAAGATTGGAGACACATCAGGTGATTGGCGTTGGAATCGGGTGTTAGAAACGGAGATCCAAACGTAGCAGTGACGTCAGGAGTTTTCCCAGGGCCCGTTCGCGGGCGACGTATACCATTGTATCACATACAGTGGGATACGTTTTGGCTTTTCATCGGAGGTATGCGTCGGGAGTCTTCCCGACGTATACCTCCGATGGAAGGCCAAAACGTGATGTGAATGGGGCCTAAATCATCTTTCATGTTTCATTTTTTGTCTACATTCCTGTGTGCAATTAACTAATTTAAAGCAGACCAATAATGGGATAAAGCATCTCTACACTGTGAGGTCCAAACAGCCCTCCATATTCTTCTCATATAGGATTCAGCCTGTTCAGTCCGTATCTCCCAAAATGTTATCAAGTTACAAAATTGTTTGTTGGTCAAATCCTGCTCTGGTTCCCTATACTGCAGTGAATCACTAACAAGTATAAGGCCCCATGCACACGACCGTGCCCGCAATCACGGCCCGCGATTGCGGGCACGGCCGGCCGCTGACTGACAGCCGCATTTTCGGGCCGTGCTCCCATACAAAGTATGAGAGCACGGCCCGCAAAATGCAAAAGAAAGGACATGTTCCATAATTCCCGGAACATTTCCACGGCACGGACACCCTTCCATAGTGCTACGGAAAGGTGTCAGTGTTCAATGAAAGTGAATGGCTCCGTTTTTGCGGACCGCAATTGCGGTCCGCAAAAACTGAGCTTTTTTACGGTCGTGTGCATGGGGCCTCAGAAACTAGACAAAATAACTAATTGACAGAGTCCTTGACCCCCTGCCAGTGGCGTACCTTCTATGGAGGTAGACCATGCCACTGCTATGGCAGAGGCGTAGCTAGGTTCTCCAGCACCCGGGGCAAAGATTCAGTTTGGCGCCCCCCCCCCAACCTCTTTCCCGACATCTCCTCCTTCCCCCTCGCCTTGTTTGTTTTCTCTACCAATCGACGTGTCATTTATTTTTATGTAACGCGAGCATAAAATTATTTGTACATTTCACAAGCAATATGGTTCTATACAAAACACCAGAACCAAGCTCAGTACATATATACAGCCCCAGAAGCAAGCTCACTACATATATACAACACCAGCACAAATACAGCTCAATTTAGTGCAACCCCTGCCGTATAGGTATATACGGCGTAAAACTACAGCTCCCAGCATAGCCCGAACAATGGTAAGGATATGCTGGGAGATGCAGTTTCACAAAAAATAAATCCTATCATAATCATATCACCCATCATCTCGCTGCAGATCATACAGTGACTACATTACTGATTAGAGGCAGAATAAACATTTACATTAAGTGACTCACCGGTGACATCTCAGATTCTAGTTCTTTTTCTCCATCCGGTCCAGACCTCTATGATGACTTCTCCCGGTCACAGCCCATTTCTGCAGTTTGCCGCTCAGATGTCTTCAGTTTCTCACTTTTCCAACATTTCTGCACCTATAAATAAATATAAAGTTATCATTATACCACACACTACGCCCCTAAATATAATAGCACCATACACTGCACCTCTAATTATAATAGCACCATACACCATGTCCCACACACACACTGTGACCCCTGTAGATAGTGCCCCCATATAGACCACCCCTGTATATAGTGTCCCACAAATAACTCCCCCTATAGTGCTCTACAGATAGCCCACCCATGTATATAGCCCCCTGTAGATAAAGCCCACCCCTGTATATAGAGCTCTACAGATAGCCCAACCATGTATGTAGCCCCCCTGTAGATATAGCCCACCCCTGTATATAGTGCTCCACATATAGTCCACCCCTGTATATAGTGTTTCACAGATAGCCCACCCCTGTATATAGCCCCCCCTTGTACATATAGTCCACCCCTGTATATAGTGCTCCACTAGATAGTCCACCCCTGTATATAGTGCTCCACAGATAGCCCACCCCTGTATATACTATATACAAGGGTGGGCTATCTGTGGAGCACTATATACAGGGGTGGACTATATGTACAAGGGGGCTATATACAGGGGTGGGCTTTCTGTGGAGCACTATAGGGGGAGCTATTTGTGGGATACTATATACAGGGGTGGGCTATATCTACAGGGGGACTATATACAGGGGTGGGCTATATCTACAGGGGGACTATATCTACAGGGGGACTATATACAGGGGTGGGCTATCTACAGGGGGACCATATCTACAGGGGGACCATATCTACAGGGGGACCATATCTACATGGGGACCATATCTACAGGGCTGGGCTATACACAGGGCTGGGATATACACAGGGGGGCTATATCTACAGGCGTGGGCTATACACAGGGGGGCTATATCTACAGAGAGGGGCTATATACAGGGGTGGGCTATACACAGGGGGGCTATATCTACAGGGGTGGGCTATACACAGGTGAGCTATATCTACAGAGGGGGGCTATATACAGGGGTGGGCTATATACAGGGGTGGGCTATATACAGGGGGAATATATCTACAGGGGGGCCATATCTACAGGGGGGCTATATCTACAGGGGGGAAATATATCTACAGGGGTGGGCTACATACAGGGCGACTATATCTACAGGGGGGGCTATATACTGGGGTGGGCTATCTATGGAGCACCATATACAGGGGTTGGCTATATCTACAGGGGGCTATATACTATATAGCCCACCCCTGTATATGGTGCTCTATAGTAAACCTACAACAAACCTCAAAACAAGGTATGGCGAGACAAGGGGAGATCCCCAATCAAACTAGGAAACAACCTACAAGCACACAAGCGCAAGGGACATGACATCCCAATAAAGTATGAAAGTAACTACCATGGATAGTAAAAAAATCTATAACTTTATTAGTACATAACAATACATGGTATAACGATATTAGATATAATGAAAAATATGGCGGATCATATATCAAAAGGAGTAGCGATCTGGTAAAGATGACAGCATACCATAAGGAACACAAGAGACAACCAACCTCAAACAACGTCCCAGTACTAACATGCCATGGATACAAGTGAAAATAGAATGTCAGTAAGACAAAAGATGTATATATGGCTATATCTGTTGGAAAAATACTGCCCGTTACAAGAAGTACATAGCACAGATATGCTAAGGATGAATAACGTGTATGCAGACCAACATTTACAAATAAATGCCAGATAGAAAGAATGAGAAATTCAGGTACCTGTAGACATGATGAAAGCAGAGGACGTGGAGAGATGGCACAGAGATGCCTCGACGCACATTTCGCCTGCGACCGGCTTCGTCAGGAGGCTAATCATATTAAAAAAACCGGGGTTTTTTATACTAATATAAGTGAAAAACTGATTCATTGGTGGCACCTGTGGGGTGCACGTATAGGCGGCGCTCCATAGCCATGATGCAAACACTGCATCATCAGGAAGCGCCAAGCTGTCCACAGCGTGACGATGCGTCTCACTTGCTGAGACGCACGTCACCATAGTAACGTGAACAAACAATGTCAGGCACTCCGAGATGCAGTGCCCACAGCGCATGCGCCAGTGAGCGTCTGTGCAAATAAAACACAGAGACCATCAGGGAATACGTAATAGGACAATGCTGCATGATTTATAGATAGTTTGGCCACAAAATTAAATACTTATGAAAAACAGACCCAAACGGGGGATAACATATACAAATAATGACATAAATACATAAAACATAAATAAATACGATAAAAATATATATCTGATCAGTGCATGATCGATAATTTTGATATTTACACAAAATTCATAATTTATAAATAGTAGATATATAAATAATTCAGTAAGAATATGAATTTAATTAATAACATATATATTGAGAAAATTTATATAATAAAGATAAAAATTAAATTAAAAAATTAAATATCAACAGTATATACATAAAAAAACAAAAATATATGAATATATGCGGACAGTGCTACAAATTGAGTAAATAGGTGTAAAGAAAAATATTATGGTGGACAAAATATAGAATAAAAAGCTGAAAACAAAAAATACTGGAATAAAATATTAATACAATTAATAAGTGAAGAATACAGGAATAAATAGTGAAAGTGAACAGTGAAAAATAGGACAAAATTAAATAATAAAGTTGAAATAAATATACATAAATATGCACAATATGATAACGCATAAAAAAGAAGGCGTTAATAAGTGAAAAACAAAAAATAAATAAAACAGTGTGCGATGCATACATAAATCTAGAATACAAATACGAATACAAATACAGAGCAATTCTTTTATAAAAATAAATAAAATAATACATAATAATAAAATAAAAAACTAAATAAATATGAAATATGGAAAATAATAATAAAAAAGAATGATATTAAACACAAAACAAAAAAACAAAGAACGAAAAACAACAAAAAACAAACAAAAAACAAAACAAAAAACAAAAACAAAACAAAACACAAACAAAAAACAAAAACAAACAATACAAAAATAAAAAACAACAAACAAACAAAAAACAAGAGGAAAACACAAAAACATAATTATTTATAATTAAACAAAAGGCCATAAAATTAGACAGCATGTCCAAGAAGTGGTCAATCATAGTCCTCGCGATGAAAGGTGTATCTCTCACAGGATAATTAATGACATCAGTGAAACCAGCAACACTAGAATATAGCAAAACTGAAGTTAGAGTCATGTTATGTTAACAATCACAAAGCAATCCCCCAAAACTAAAATTCCCGCTGATTATAATGATTTATAAAAAAGGTTTGAAGCTAGTGGCCTCATTGAGGCCAAAAGGTGTAGTGGTGTTTAACAGGGTAATCCACTTCATTTCTTTTTTTAGGAGGGCTTTACGTATATCGCCACCTCTACAACCCAATTTAACCCTATCAATGCCCCGAAATCTTATGCCACTAGGGTCACAGGAATGATGTTGGTGTAAATGTCTGGGGATCGGCTGTAATTGGTCAACATCTTTGGTATTACATGCCGTACGGATCTTACTAACGTGTTCAAGTACACGTGTCTTAAAAGACCTGCTAGTCATGCCTATATAGATCAAATCACAGGGGCATGTTGCAAAATAAATCACAGCCTCCGTTCTACAGGAAATATTGAACACAATCTTGTATTCCTGAACTTTTTTTGAGTCATAGAAAGAAGATGACCGTATAATAAATTTAAAGGCAGCGCAGCTGCCGCAATTAAACGATCCCCAAGGTGGGCCACAACTACCAAATTGACTCATTAGAGTCTTGGAGATATAATGACTGGATGTCAAGAGATCACGCAGATTTTTTGATCTCCTCCAAGTAATGGAGGGGTACTTCGACAGACAGGTAGAGAGATCTAAATCCGTAAGAAGCACATTCCAATGCTTCTGCATGATATTACGAATTTGAACCCATTGGGAATTGAAAGTTGTAATGCACCTAACATTAGGGTCAAAAATCTCTTTGGACTTGGGTTTACTCACCAATAATCCCTCGCGTGGTGTATGTTTAGCTCTTAGATACCCACTTCTTATATCCCTCCGATTGTATCCACGATCACGAAAACGTACTGACATATCTGAAGCTTGATATTCAAATTTACTCATGTTAGAACAAATACGCCAAGCTCTTAAAAATTGGCCCGTTGGGATGGCACTCTTGACCTTTGGATAATGGGAGGAGGTGGCATGGAGAAGTGCATTAGTCGCGGTCTTCTTCCTAAAAATGTCTGTAGAGACAGTGTTATCAGCATCCTTTGATATCAAGACATCAAGACATTCCACAGATGACCTACTAAGCTTCCATGTAAGCCTGATATTTAAATCATTTATATTTAGAGAAGAAAGAAAAGATTCTAGATGATCAGTGGAGCCTTGCCAGATAAACAGAATATCATCTATGTATCTAGACCACAGGAGTACGGCGTCATGTCCAGGAGTATTAAGGACAATCTCTCCCACAGCCCCAGGAACAAATTAGCATATGAGGGAGCACAAGTTGACCCCATTGCCGTGCCCTGGAGCTGTAGGAAGAAACGGTCCTTAAAATTAAAAAAATTATGAGTAAGTGAGAACTCCAATAGAGTTTTATGGTGCTCTATAGACAGCCCACTCCAGTATATAGCCCCCCTGTAGATATAGTCCCACTGTATATAGCCCAGCCCTGTAGATATAGTCCCCCTGTAGATAGACACCCCCCGTAGATAAAGCCCCCCCGTAGATAAAGTCCCCCGTGTACACAAAGTCCCCCCCGTGTAGACAAAGTCCCCCCCCCCCCCCCCCCGCAGATACAGCCACACACTTCTATTACAATTAAAAAAAAAAAAATATTTCAAAATCACCTTATTCCCGCTCCCACGCCGTCCGGCAGCCATGGAGACCTGCTCTCTTCTGTGCAGGTCTCCAGGGGGTTGAACACAGCGTCTATGAAAGGCGCTGATTGGCTGGGCAGGATGACTTTCCCTGTCAGTCAGTCAGCGCCTTTCATCGACGGAAGCGTCACTGGTACAAAAGGTACCAGTCGCTTCATTCGTGGAAAGGCGCTGAATGGCCGGGCACGGAACGTGCCCGGTCATTCATTGCTTCTAATTGTACCTGTGTCCTTGCGACACAGGTACAATTATAGTGCAGGAGGAGGTGGCGCTGGCGCCCCCCTCTGAACTGCGCCCGGGGCACATGCCCCGCCTGCCCCCTCCTAGCTACGCCCCTGGCTATGGGATGCATGGTGAAATGGGGTCTGACACTGAATTGTTTCTTCTGTTTCCTGAGACACCGCCTCAGCATTTACCTGCAGCCACCACTAGGGGGGAGCTCCCTGCATAGAATATTTCAGAGCTACTATTGAACTGTTCCCATTGAGTTCAATAGTAGTGTTATGGTATAGAACAGCCTATAATCAATGATATAAGTGTAATGTATGTACTACTTCAAGGTAGAAGGATAAACGAGTCTATATTTTGGGTATTATTGAAAGGTTATGGAATGTGATAATCTGCAGATGTTCTGCCGAAACTGGAAATTGCAAATTCATTATGTTATGAGTGTACTACCAGGAACTAGGGAGTCTGTTTACAGGATTTTTGGGTTCTGGGCGTACAGCCAAGATAGATATGGGTAGAACACCGGATTAAAAATTAGATGTAAGGAATAAGAAACAATGTATGTAGAGATAAGAATAATGAGGAAAGAAACCACAAGAATGTATACGTCTAAATGACTCATATGTGTCTGCACGTAATTATATGATATTTTTACTATATAAACTCTGTGTCTCTGCAAATAAAGTCAGAAGTATTTTTGCCTTGAGAAACGTCTCAGTGTATCTGTTGCTTCTCCGAGCTCGCACCCCCCCACCTGATTTGAACCTGCATGGAGATCAAGGCGTAAAGTGACCTCATTGCGATCACAGAAATTGGCGCCCGAAACAGGGACTTGACCAGAAGGACGGCACCCCACCTAGGGGATCTCCCGGGACTTGAATGGCGACCTCCCGGACGAAGGAACGTGCAGACCACTGCTGCAGCAAGGTAAGAAGACTTAATTCTTACAAACTCTGCTCTGCACCTTCCTGTCTGGTAGGTCACCTTCCCGGTAGTACTCCTGAGGGATAGAGGGGCCACATGAGGGTATTTTTAGTGTAAAAATCTGGTCAAGTCTATATGTAATCCTACCCTCAGGATAAAGTGCCTGATCTCCATGACAGTATTTGTATGAATGTTGTAGAAACCCAGTTTTGTGTCACAAATGCATTTTAGAATAAGGAAATTGTTTTTGGAAAAAACTTCCGATAATCCGGCAAATTACCAGAAACATGTGTACATGCTTCAGGTGACTACGGGGATTATGATAGGCTAAATTTAAGCCCGGAAATCGAAAATTTTGTGCAATCTGATAATCCGGAAAAAATGCCGAAAATGTGTGTACACGATTGGAGTACTTGCAGAGATTATCATGCACTGATTTTCAGCTCAAAATTCCAGAATTTTGTGCAATCTGATAATCCGGCATGTCAAAAGAACAGCTTGATTTTACGTTTGCCTTATTATTTGGATCATATTACTCTTATGGTGCGGAGGGCACGTACTCGAGTGGTGTCTCAGACGAAGAAAGTAAGCTAGTTATAAAAGGACTGTAAAAGGGGAAGATTCTCTGGCCAGAGTAGAAAAAAAAGTAAGTACGGAAACTAGAAACTGTCTAAAACAGATGAGAATGGAATTAATCTGTCAGTAGCTAAAATCTGTAACAAAATAAGAAGTATCAAGGGGATAAGTAACTGTCGAAAATAGGCAAGAAAGAAATTTGTCTATCAGGAAAACTACCCCTTGCATTACTTAGGGTGTGCCAAAAGGCCACCACTTACAGTCACAAGATGAGGAACTTGGTGTTCCTATTAAGAAGTTTCGAGGGGATAAGTAACTGTCTAAAATAGGTGAGAAAGGAATTCACCTATCAGGAAAATTACCCCCTACATAACTTAGGGTCTGCCTATAGGCGACCACTTATAACTAGTGAACAATGGGGAACTTGGTGTTCCTATTACGAGATGAGCACCCACAAGGACTGACAGCCAAACAGGTAGTAGCAGAAAGAGAAGGTAAAAAGGCAACGCAGGGAACAAAAAAATTAATGAAAGCATGTGGTCTAGAATTCCATGGACGGTTAGACGCAGAAAAATGGAATGAATGTTGTGACACAAAACGTGGATGGTTGAAAGATAAAAAGCATGGAGAAAAGTGTCAGAAGAAGTAGTACGAGGAGGTTGTCAGAGGAAATTCATATTTTATAAAGTAAAGTTTAAAGCAAAGGAAGTTATAGAAGTAGTAGTTGTTTTAATGTTGCAAATGACCTTATAGTAAATTCCCATATGGTATAATTTAGAATCAACTAGTGTGATAAGAGAAGGGGGAGGTGAAGAACAGCTGCTAGTGAGATAAGAAATGTAATCTTGTTCTTAAAATGAATGGACACAACATTAAATGCTGATATAGATATTTTGTATGACTTTGTGTCATTTTGTAGATTGAATCAGGAAAAGTGATAAATGTAATAATGTATAAGCAGTCCTTCACAGCCAAACCACCAGACACCTCTGTCTTATATTATGAGACCCTTGATCCTGTCATACATTCTGCACAGAGTGCAGAGTTGCTTGCCCTGATCAAGGCATGTAAACTGGCAGAGGGAAAAAGAGGAGGGCGGCTCCAAGCCGCAGATTGGGCAAAAGGTATACTGGAGAACAAAGGGAAGTTGGAAGGTAGAAAGTTGATGGAAAGTGTTTTAGAGGGATTTGCAGAAGAGGAAGTTAGGAATAAGAAAGGTATTGTATGTATTAGAAAACAGGACCAGCCGACGCCCGGTAATGGCGTCCGTACCTCATGTTGAGTGTGTCCTCATTGTTGGTGCTAAATGAAAAGAAAAAAGGAGACACGGCGCCACATAGTGCAATAAACGAGGGAGGTTGTGAGCAATAATGGTATTACGAAAATTGCTCACCTGAGAGTATGGATACCAAGGTATCACACAAGCAAAAGCTGCAGCCAGGTCCGTGCACAAGCAAAATAATTTGCTGTCAATGGTATAAGGATAATGGAATGGAAAAAAGGACCGCCGGCGCTGCTATGAATGAAGTACGAACCAGAAATTATGAGAATGATAAATATTTATTGGCAAGGAAAGGGCTACGCGTTTCGACGCCGGACTAGCGTCTTCATCAGGCCAGTACACATTGTGCGATGCACACACGTTTAAATACACAAGTAAAGTGAAAGATGATTGGCATTCAACACGGAAGGGAGGGAAAAAAGAACCGCCAATACGGGCGGGTCAGGGGTCAGACGATACAGCTTACATAAGCGTCTTTTACGTAACAAGAATCAACAGAAGTATATAAAACATTTTTAAAAAATATATATATATATATATATATATATATACATATGTATATAGAGAATTATACTTAAAAAACATAGATTTAACATGATACATGAAACAGTAAATAAAATAAAAGAACAACCGATGGCGTGTATAAGAAAATAAATCCTATCGAAAAAGAAATACAATTGTTAGTATTAATGGACACACATTGCGCACACTAAAAGATGGATGTAAGAAGAAAGGGAAGTAAATAAATATATATCCAAAATAAGGAATTCATTGAGCACAAAGAAAATAACATAGCGTCACTAGGTAACCAGGCAACGCAAAAAGTTACGGCGGCCGAGTGGGGACACAGGACCAATGGACCGCACGGTGGACCGCAACGCCAGACCGACAAAATCACACGGGCAAAGAAGCCACAGGCGACAAACAAAACAACAAAGACTTCACCGCAGAGTACCCACAACAGTCGAATGGCGGTCACTACTAAAATGTGAGTGGGAAAAAACTTAATAAACAATATTAATACTTGCAAAATATGTAATTACAATAAGAATTCATTCTTTATATCAAAAGAAAGAAAAGGACCGCATATCGAAAAAAAACCAGATAGCATATATATGGGTATTAAATACCTAATTAATAATAGATAAATAGTTCATAATAATTAGTAATAAGCAAGTAATTTAGAATAAAATCTAAGAAATAGCACATAGCAATTAATAAGCAAAAATGTTTATTCTAGTGACGTTTCAGTGAGGTCATTTAGACCCCCAGGGTATAAAGTCTCAAGTTTAAAGATCCAAAAATTTTCTCTTTGTTTCAGCCTATTAAACCTATTGGGCACATCGCATGGAATTTGTTCAATTGGTGTAACAACTATATTTTCAAAATTACACTTATGTTTGAGTGCACAATGGCGGGACACACTATGCTTAAGAAAACCCTGTCTGACATTAAAACGATGTTTATTAACCCGATTTCTCAGTGTTTGGGTGGTCCGACCCACATATTGTAAATTGCACGCACAGTGTAACACATAAACCACGTAAGAGCTTCCACAGTCAAGGTGGTTTTTAATAGGAAATTTGACACTGGTTTTAAATGAGGAGAATTCCATAACTTTATTAGAGATGTTGTCACAACAAAGGCATCTTTTATGCCCACAGGAGAAAGATCCCCTTTTTTCTATTAGAGGATCTAAAATTTTCTTTTTAATATTAGACAATTTACTAGGTGCCAATAAGTTCCTCAATGTTTTAGATCTTCGAAACGTTATTAACGGTTTCACTGAAAGTAATGGTTTAAGAAAAGGATCACTAGTTAAAATATGCCAATGTTTCATAAAAATAGTCCTAATATGTTTACTACCTTTATTAAAAGACGTAATAAAATTTACTTTATGCTCACTGGATTTTACTTTTTTATCGTTAATATCACTAGGTGCTAATGCTTGAATGCATTCTAGTTGTGTCAAACCCCTAGCCTTTAGTTCTGCCCCCTTAATCAGGCTCCTAGGGAAACCTTTATCTACAAACCTTTTATTAAGGATACCACACTCTCTATTAAAATTTATATCATCTGAACAATTCTTCCTTATTCTGCGGTACTGGCCAAAAGGGACATTCTTTAGCCAAGGAGTGTAGTGCGCACTTTTAAAATCCAAATAACTGTTTACGTCAACACTTTTAAAATGAGTTTTGGTAGAAAAATGACTCCCCTTATTCTCTATTGTTAAATCTAAAAAGTCGATGCTGTTCGCCGAAAATGTGTGCGTAAAACTAAGACCAAACTTGTTGTTATTTAAAAAATCTATAAAAGCATTAGCAGCAGATACGTCTCCCTTCCAAATAAAAAACAAATCGTCAATGTAACGTTTATAAAAGACGATATTGTTGGTAAAATTATGTACATTCATAATATGAGATTCCTCAAAACAACCCATGTAAAGGTTTGCATAGGAGGGTGCAAACCTCGACCCCATTGCACACCCCTTTATCTGTCTGTAAAATTGATTGTCAAATGTAAAAGCATTGTGTGTTAAAATGAAGTCAATGCATTCAATGATAAAATTAAGCTGTTTATTAGAAAAACGGGGGTCTGATATGAGAAATGAAGAAATGGCTTCCATACCCTGTGTGTGTGGGATGTTAGTATATAAGGAAGACACATCAGCAGTTAAAAAACTAAAACCAGATATATCAAAATTGGATTGTAGATAAAAAAGATCCCTGATCAGTTGGGTGGAATCCTTGAGAAAGGAGGGCAATTTCAAAACAAACGGTTGTAGATGAATATCAACAAAATGGGACAAATTATTAGTAAGGGATCCTATTCCAGAAATGATAGGTCTACCTGGAGGATTAGACAGGGATTTGTGTATCTTAGGGAGATGATACATGAAGGGAGTGGCAGGGAAGGGAACAGTAAGAAAACTCCTCTCTTTTTTGCTTAATAGATCATCATTAAAAGCCGACTCAATCAGGGTTTTGTATTCAAGTACATATTTAGGAATAGGATTAAAAGTTAATTTTTCATAAAATAGTGTGTCAGAAAGTAGTCTTAAAGCTTCATTCACGTAATCTCCTCTATCTTGTACCACGATGCCACCCCCTTTATCTGCAGAGCGTATGACTATATCAGGCATTTTTTGTATATTCTTTAATGCAATACGCTGGGACTTAGACAAATTGTCATGAGTATTTGAACAATGTTCTACAGTCTTAAATTCGTTACTAATTAAATTCGAAAATATTTCAATTGCCGGACCACGATGGTGGAGAGGATAAAAACTAGACTTAGGTTGTACATTGGTTCTCACCGGCATAGTGACATCCAATGGAGGGGAAGCCTGGGGGGGCACAGAGGGAGTTAATGAGAAATGGCGCAGTAGGGTAAGTTTACGTACAAATTTATTGAGATCCATAAACAAATCAAATTCATCAGGGGATGAAGTGGGGCAAAAGGACAAACCTTTAGAGAGCAAGCTTAATTCATTATCATTAAAAATATGTTTAGATAAATTGAAGATTTTTACTGCATCAGCCTGTGCTTTCTTTTTGGTGATAGGGGTAGGGTCCTTGTGATGACCTCTACCCCCTCTGCAACCTCTAAATCTACTTCTAATTTTCTTTTGGATGTTGATTTCTGAATTTTTTGGAAATAAGTGCTGATGTTCTGAGTTTTTGGGTATTTGGATAATAACAGGTTGGCGTCCTGAGATTGGAGAGTGGGAGTAATGGGGGGCATTGTGAGGTGAGCAGACAGACCTAAAAAAGAACTAGTGAGGTTGGTAGAATCAGGGAAAAGGATAAGATCATCAGGATTGGACAGAGTGTGGGAAAGAACATGTGAGGCAGATGGACCAGAGTAAGGAGTGGGTTCAATGGAGCAAGTAGGATAATTGGAGCAAATAGTAATGTCTATGGAATCATTAAAAATAGATGTGTCAGATGAAAAACCCGGTGGTGTATCTGGGATAAGATTAAGTAATTTCAAATGAGCATCTAAATCATGAGACCTAAATGCATGCTGTGGAATAGTGCCCAAAGGTAATAAGTACGGTATGTGTTTGGCATGAACTAACGATGTGCTAGGGCTAGACATCGGAGCAAGATTTGTGCAAACACCAGCCATAATAGGACTGGGTATTATGGGAAGAGCACAGTTATTTGTAGCTGAGTGATCAAATCTTGGTTTGGGCCGCCTGGGTGAGAAATATTCCTTAGAATCTTGCTTTGAGTTAAGCTTAGATAATACAGTAGTATGATTATTCTGATTTAACCGTTTTGTCATTGAAGGAACACCTGTAGTATTATTCACATTTTTTGTAATATTAATAGGAGGAAATAGTTTGGTAGTCATAGGACGTGAATAGGTCCAATCTCCGAGTTTATCATTCAAATAATCTTTCCTATCCCTTTCTAGTTTACGCATTTTTTTGGAAATAAGTGTTTTTTCAAACACTTTTAAACGATCAAAAGTGGAAAATTCCAATTTTTTAAAATCAGGATGATGACAGAAAGGGTCAAACTGAATGGTGAGACCCTCAATGGTAGAGGCAATTGCTAAGCATAACTCAGACCTTTTATATACCAGGCGGTCAATGAATCCCATACTACAATGTTCAATGTAGTTGAACCAATTGACACTAAAATCAAGATCATTAGGATACGGTGAATTAAAAAATAATCGTAAACCCCTAGGGGCCATCTTTTCAGATATATAGAGGTTCAAAAAATGACAGTCTATACTGTGAAAAGCTTCCTCTTTGAGCAAGTCCTCCAAACGCAAAAAAAGTTCCGTCATAGTCTTGGTTTGTTCCAAATTTACAGGTTCGTTCAATAATATTGTGTCAAAAGAGCTTGAGTTTAGCCCCGTCATCTGTGTTATCAACGAATCTCGGGATTTTCCCCTCATCGCAATGGATTCCAACATAACTGAACCAATGGGTAACCACAAAAATATTAAGGTTCAAAAATTAATTGTTATTATACAATATTGTGAATGAATGAGGATGGAAAAATAGGCAGCCTGTGTCCAAGGATCTACACAGCGGTGACTGTATCCAGTAGTAGGAATCCTTGAGAAACCCGAGACGGAACACCCAAGGACTAGGTGTGCAACGCCCAGCACAATGCACTAAATGAAAAGAAAAAAGGAGACACGGCGCCACATAGTGCAATAAACGAGGGAGGTTGTGAGCAATAATGGTATTACGAAAATTGCTCACCTGAGAGTATGGATACCAAGGTATCACACAAGCAAAAGCTGCAGCCAGGTCCGTGCACAAGCAAAATAATTTGCTGTCAATGGTATAAGGATAATGGAATGGAAAAAAGGACCGCCGGCGCTGCTATGAATGAAGTACGAACCAGAAATTATGAGAATGATAAATATTTATTGGCAAGGAAAGGGCTACGCGTTTCGACGCCGGACTAGCGTCTTCATCAGGCCAGTACACATTGTGCGATGCACACACGTTTAAATACACAAGTAAAGTGAAAGATGATTGGCATTCAACACGGAAGGGAGGGAAAAAAGAACCGGCAATACGGGCGGGTCAGGGGTCAGACGATACAGCTTACATAAGCGTCTTTTACGTAACAAGAATCAACAGAAGTATATAAAACATTTTTAAAAAAAATATATATATATATATATATATATATATATATATATACATATGTATATAGAGAATTATACTTAAAAAACATAGATTTAACATGATACATGAAACAGTAAATAAAATAAAAGAACAACCGATGGCGTGTATAAGAAAATAAATCCTATCGAAAAAGAAATACAATTGTTAGTATTAATGGACACACATTGCGCACACTAAAAGATGGATGTAAGAAGAAAGGGAAGTAAATAAATATATATCCAAAATAAGGAATTCATTGAGCACAAAGAAAATAACATAGCGTCACTAGGTAACCAGGCAACGCAAAAAGTTACGGCGGCCGAGTGGGGACACAGGACCAATGGACCGCACGGTGGACCGCAACGCCAGACCGACAAAATCACACGGGCAAAGAAGCCACAGGCGACAAACAAAACAACAAAGACTTCACCGCAGAGTACCCACAACAGTCGAATGGCGGTCACTACTAAAATGTGAGTGGGAAAAAACTTAATAAACAATATTAATACTTGCAAAATATGTAATTACAATAAGAATTCATTCTTTATATCAAAAGAAAGAAAAGGACCGCATATCGAAAAAAACCCAGATAGCATATATATGGGTATTAAATACCTAATTAATAATAGATAAATAGTTCATAATAATTAGTAATAAGCAAGTAATTTAGAATAAAATCTAAGAAATAGCACATAGCAATTAATAAGCAAAAATTTTTATTCTAGTGACGTTTCAGTGAGGTCATTTAGACCCCCAGGGTATAAAGTCTCAAGTTTAAAGATCCAAAAATTTTCTCTTTGTTTCAGCCTATTAAACCTATTGGGCACATCGCATGGAATTTGTTCAATTGGTGTAACAACTATATTTTCAAAATTACACTTATGTTTGAGTGCACAATGGCGGGACACACTATGCTTAAGAAAACCCTGTCTGACATTAAAACGATGTTTATTAACCCGATTTCTCAGTGTTTGGGTGGTCCGACCCACATATTGTAAATTGCACGCACAGTGTAACACATAAACCACGTAAGAGCTTCCACAGTCAAGGTGGTTTTTAATAGGAAATTTGACACTGGTTTTAAATGAGGAGAATTCCATAACTTTATTAGAGATGTTGTCACAACAAAGGCATCTTTTATGCCCACAGGAGAAAGATCCCCTTTTTTCTATTAGAGGATCTAAAATTTTCTTTTTAATATTAGACAATTTACTAGGTGCCAATAAGTTCCTCAATGTTTTAGATCTTCGAAACGTTATTAACGGTTTCACTGAAAGTAATGGTTTAAGAAAAGGATCACTAGTTAAAATATGCCAATGTTTCATAAAAATAGTCCTAATATGTTTACTACCTTTATTAAAAGACGTAATAAAATTTACTTTATGCTCACTGGATTTTACTTTTTTATCGTTAATATCACTAGGTGCTAATGCTTGAATGCATTCTAGTTGTGTCAAACCCCTAGCCTTTAGTTCTGCCCCCTTAATCAGGCTCCTAGGGAAACCTTTATCTACAAACCTTTTATTAAGGATACCACACTCTCTATTAAAATTGATATCATCTGAACAATTCTTCCTTATTCTGCGGTACTGGCCAAAAGGGACATTCTTTAGCCAAGGAGTGTAGTGCGCACTTTTAAAATCCAAATAACTGTTTACGTCAACACTTTTAAAATGAGTTTTGGTAGAAAAATGACTCCCCTTATTCTCTATTGTTAAATCTAAAAAGTCGATGCTGTTCGCCGAAAATGTGTGCGTAAAACTAAGACCAAACTTGTTGTTATTTAAAAAATCTATAAAAGCATTAGCAGCAGATACGTCTCCCTTCCAAATAAAAAACAAATCGTCAATGTAACGTTTATAAAAGACGATATTGTTGGTAAAATTATGTACATTCATAATATGAGATTCCTCAAAACAACCCATGTAAAGGTTTGCATAGGAGGGTGCAAACCTTGACCCCATTGCACACCCCTTTATCTGTCTGTAAAATTGATTGTCAAATGTAAAAGCATTGTGTGTTAAAATGAAGTCAATGCATTCAATGATAAAATTAAGCTGTTTATTAGAAAAACGGGGGTCTGATATGAGAAATGAAGAAATGGCTTCCATACCCTGTGTGTGTGGGATGTTAGTATATAAGGAAGACACATCAGCAGTTAAAAAACTAAAACCAGATATATCAAAATTGGATTGTAGATAAAAAAGATCCCTGATCAGTTGGGTGGAATCCTTGAGAAAGGAGGGCAATTTCAAAACAAACGGTTGTAGATGAATATCAACAAAATGGGACAAATTATTAGTAAGGGATCCTATTCCAGAAATGATAGGTCTACCTGGAGGATTAGACAGGGATTTGTGTATCTTAGGGAGATGATACATGAAGGGAGTGGCAGGGAAGGGAACAGTAAGAAAACTCCTCTCTTTTTTGCTTAATAGATCATCATTAAAAGCCGACTCAATCAGGGTTTTGTATTCAAGTACATATTTAGGAATAGGATTAAAAGTTAATTTTTCATAAAATAGTGTGTCAGAAAGTAGTCTTAAAGCTTCATTCACGTAATCTCCTCTATCTTGTACCACGATGCCACCCCCTTTATCTGCAGAGCGTATGACTATATCAGGCATTTTTTGTATATTCTTTAATGCAATACGCTGGGACTTAGACAAATTGTCATGAGTATTTGAACAATGTTCTACAGTCTTAAATTCGTTACTAATTAAATTCGAAAATATTTCAATTGCCGGACCACGATGGTGGAGAGGATAAAAACTAGACTTAGGTTGTACATTGGTTCTCACCGGCATAGTGACATCCAATGGAGGGGAAGCCTGGGGGGGCACAGAGGGAGTTAATGAGAAATGGCGCAGTAGGGTAAGTTTACGTACAAATTTATTGAGATCCATAAACAAATCAAATTCATCAGGGGATGAAGTGGGGCAAAAGGACAAACCTTTAGAGAGCAAGCTTAATTCATTATCATTAAAAATATGTTTAGATAAATTGAAGATTTTTACTGCATCAGCCTGTGCTTTCTTTTTGGTGATAGGGGTAGGGTCCTTGTGATGACCTCTACCCCCTCTGCAACCTCTAAATCTACTTCTAATTTTCTTTTGGATGTTGATTTCTGAATTTTTTGGAAATAAGTGCTGATGTTCTGAGTTTTTGGGTATTTGGATAATAACAGGTTGGCGTCCTGAGATTGGAGAGTGGGAGTAATGGGGGGCATTGTGAGGTGAGCAGACAGACCTAAAAAAGAACTAGTGAGGTTGGTAGAATCAGGGAAAAGGATAAGATCATCAGGATTGGACAGAGTGTGGGAAAGAACATGTGAGGCAGATGGACCAGAGTAAGGAGTGGGTTCAATGGAGCAAGTAGGATAATTGGAGCAAATAGTAATGTCTATGGAATCATTAAAAATAGATGTGTCAGATGAAAAACCCGGTGGTGTATCTGGGATAAGATTAAGTAATTTCAAATGAGCATCTAAATCATGAGACCTAAATGCATGCTGTGGAATAGTGCCCAAAGGTAATAAGTACGGTATGTGTTTGGCATGAACTAACGATGTGCTAGGGCTAGACATCGGAGCAAGATTTGTGCAAACACCAGCCATAATAGGACTGGGTATTATGGGAAGAGCACAGTTATTTGTAGCTGAGTGATCAAATCTTGGTTTGGGCCGCCTGGGTGAGAAATATTCCTTAGAATCTTGCTTTGAGTTAAGCTTAGATAATACAGTAGTATGATTATTCTGATTTAACCGTTTTGTCATTGAAGGAACACCTGTAGTATTATTCACATTTTTTGTAATATTAATAGGAGGAAATAGTTTGGTAGTCATAGGACGTGAATAGGTCCAATCTCCGAGTTTATCATTCAAATAATCTTTCCTATCCCTTTCTAGTTTACGCATTTTTTTGGAAATAAGTGTTTTTTCAAACACTTTTAAACGATCAAAAGTGGAAAATTCCAATTTTTTAAAATCAGGATGATGACAGAAAGGGTCAAACTGAATGGTGAGACCCTCAATGGTAGAGGCAATTGCTAAGCATAACTCAGACCTTTTATATACCAGGCGGTCAATGAATCCCATACTACAATGTTCAATGTAGTTGAACCAATTGACACTAAAATCAAGATCATTAGGATACGGTGAATTAAAAAATAATCGTAAACCCCTAGGGGCCATCTTTTCAGATATATAGAGGTTCAAAAAATGACAGTCTATACTGTGAAAAGCTTCCTCTTTGAGCAAGTCCTCCAAACGCAAAAAAAGTTCCGTCATAGTCTTGGTTTGTTCCAAATTTACAGGTTCGTTCAATAATATTGTGTCAAAAGAGCTTGAGTTTAGCCCCGTCATCTGTGTTATCAACGAATCTCGGGATTTTCCCCTCATCGCAATGGATTCCAACATAACTGAACCAATGGGTAACCACAAAAATATTAAGGTTCAAAAATTAATTGTTATTATACAATATTGTGAATGAATGAGGATGGAAAAATAGGCAGCCTGTGTCCAAGGATCTACACAGCGGTGACTGTATCCAGTAGTAGAAATCCTTGAGAAACCCGAGACGGAACACCCAAGGACTAGGTGTGCAACGCCCAGCACAATGCACTAAATGAAAAGAAAAAAGGAGACACGGCGCCACATAGTGCAATAAACGAGGGAGGTTGTGAGCAATAATGGTATTACGAAAATTGCTCACCTGAGAGTATGGATACCAAGGTATCACACAAGCAAAAGCTGCAGCCAGGTCCGTGCACAAGCAAAATAATTTGCTGTCAATGGTATAAGGATAATGGAATGGAAAAAAGGACCGCCGGCGCTTCTATGAATGAAGTACGAACCAGAAATTATGAGAATGATAAATATTTATTGGCAAGGAAAGGGCTACGCGTTTCGATGCCGGACTAGCGTCTTCATCAGGCCAGTACACATTGTGCGATGCACACACGTTTAAATACACAAGTAAAGTGAAAGATGATTGGCATTCAACACGGAAGGGAGGGAAAAAAGAACCGCCAATACGGGCGGGTCAGGGGTCAGACGATACAGCTTACATAAGCGTCTTTTACGTAACAAGAATCAACAGAAGTATATAAAACATTTTTTAAAAATATATATATATATATATATATATACATATGTATATAGAGAATTATACTTAAAAAACATAGATTTAACATGATACATGAAACAGTAAATAAAATAAAAGAACAACCGATGGCGTGTATAAGAAAATAAATCCTATCGAAAAAGAAATACAATTGTTAGTATTAATGGACACACATTGCGCACACTAAAAGATGGATGTAAGAAGAAAGGGAAGTAAATAAATATATATCCAAAATAAGGAATTCATTGAGCACAAAGAAAATAACATAGCGTCACTAGGTAACCAGGCAACGCAAAAAGTTACGGCGGCCGAGTGGGGACACAGGACCAATGGACCGCACGGTGGACCGCAACGCCAGACCGACAAAATCACACGGGCAAAGAAGCCACAGGCGACAAACAAAACAACAAAGACTTCACCGCAGAGTACCCACAACAGTCGAATGGCGGTCACTACTAAAATGTGAGTGGGAAAAAACTTAATAAACAATATTAATACTTGCAAAATATGTAATTACAATAAGAATTCATTCTTTATATCAAAAGAAAGAAAAGGACCGCATATCGAAAAAAACCCAGATAGCATATATATGGGTATTAAATACCTAATTAATAATAGATAAATAGTTCATAATAATTAGTAATAAGCAAGTAATTTAGAATAAAATCTAAGAAATAGCACATAGCAATTAATAAGCAAAAATTTTTATTCTAGTGACGTTTCAGTGAGGTCATTTAGACCCCCAGGGTATAAAGTCTCAAGTTTAAAGATCCAAAAATTTTCTCTTTGTTTCAGCCTATTAAACCTATTGGGCACATCGCATGGAATTTGTTCAATTGGTGTAACAACTATATTTTCAAAATTACACTTATGTTTGAGTGCACAATGGCGGGACACACTATGCTTAAGAAAACCCTGTCTGACATTAAAACGATGTTTATTAACCCGATTTCTCAGTGTTTGGGTGGTCCGACCCACATATTGTAAATTGCACGCACAGTGTAACACATAAACCACGTAAGAGCTTCCACAGTCAAGGTGGTTTTTAATAGGAAATTTGACACTGGTTTTAAATGAGGAGAATTCCATAACTTTATTAGAGATGTTGTCACAACAAAGGCATCTTTTATGCCCACAGGAGAAAGATCCCCTTTTTTCTATTAGAGGATCTAAAATTTTCTTTTTAATATTAGACAATTTACTAGGTGCCAATAAGTTCCTCAATGTTTTAGATCTTCGAAACGTTATTAACGGTTTCACTGAAAGTAATGGTTTAAGAAAAGGATCACTAGTTAAAATATGCCAATGTTTCATAAAAATAGTCCTAATATGTTTACTACCTTTATTAAAAGACGTAATAAAATTTACTTTATGCTCACTGGATTTTACTTTTTTATCGTTAATATCACTAGGTGCTAATGCTTGAATGCATTCTAGTTGTGTCAAACCCCTAGCCTTTAGTTCTGCCCCCTTAATCAGGCTCCTAGGGAAACCTTTATCTACAAACCTTTTATTAAGGATACCACACTCTCTATTAAAATTGATATCATCTGAACAATTCTTCCTTATTCTGCGGTACTGGCCAAAAGGGACATTCTTTAGCCAAGGAGTGTAGTGCGCACTTTTAAAATCCAAATAACTGTTTACGTCAACACTTTTAAAATGAGTTTTGGTAGAAAAATGACTCCCCTTATTCTCTATTGTTAAATCTAAAAAGTCGATGCTGTTCGCCGAAAATGTGTGCGTAAAACTAAGACCAAACTTGTTGTTATTTAAAAAATCTATAAAAGCATTAGCAGCAGATACGTCTCCCTTCCAAATAAAAAACAAATCGTCAATGTAACGTTTATAAAAGACGATATTGTTGGTAAAATTATGTACATTCATAATATGAGATTCCTCAAAACAACCCATGTAAAGGTTTGCATAGGAGGGTGCAAACCTCGACCCCATTGCACACCCCTTTATCTGTCTGTAAAATTGATTGTCAAATGTAAAAGCATTGTGTGTTAAAATGAAGTCAATGCATTCAATGATAAAATTAAGCTGTTTATTAGAAAAACGGGGGTCTGATATGAGAAATGAAGAAATGGCTTCCATACCCTGTGTGTGTGGGATGTTAGTATATAAGGAAGACACATCAGCAGTTAAAAAACTAAAACCAGATATATCAAAATTGGATTGTAGATAAAAAAGATCCCTGATCAGTTGGGTGGAATCCTTGAGAAAGGAGGGCAATTTCAAAACAAACGGTTGTAGATGAATATCAACAAAATGGGACAAATTATTAGTAAGGGATCCTATTCCAGAAATGATAGGTCTACCTGGAGGATTAGACAGGGATTTGTGTATCTTAGGGAGATGATACATGAAGGGAGTGGCAGGGAAGGGAACAGTAAGAAAACTCCTCTCTTTTTTGCTTAATAGATCATCATTAAAAGCCGACTCAATCAGGGTTTTGTATTCAAGTACATATTTAGGAATAGGATTAAAAGTTAATTTTTCATAAAATAGTGTGTCAGAAAGTAGTCTTAAAGCTTCATTCACGTAATCTCCTCTATCTTGTACCACGATGCCACCCCCTTTATCTGCAGAGCGTATGACTATATCAGGCATTTTTTGTATATTCTTTAATGCAATACGCTGGGACTTAGACAAATTGTCATGAGTATTTGAACAATGTTCTACAGTCTTAAATTCGTTACTAATTAAATTCGAAAATATTTAAATTGCCGGACCACGATGGTGGAGAGGATAAAAACTAGACTTAGGTTGTACATTGGTTCTCACCGGCATAGTGACATCCAATGGAGGGGAAGCCTGGGGGGGCACAGAGGGAGTTAATGAGAAATGGTGCAGTAGGGTAAGTTTACGTACAAATTTATTGAGATCCATAAACAAATCAAATTCATCAGGGGATGAAGTGGGGCAAAAGGACAAACCTTTAGAGAGCAAGCTTAATTCATTATCATTAAAAATATGTTTAGATAAATTGAAGATTTTTACTGCATCAGCCTGTGCTTTCTTTTTGGTGATAGGGGTAGGGTCCTTGTGATGACCTCTACCCCCTCTGCAACCTCTAAATCTACTTCTAATTTTCTTTTGGATGTTGATTTCTGAATTTTTTGGAAATAAGTGCTGATGTTCTGAGTTTTTGGGTATTTGGATAATAACAGGTTGGCGTCCTGAGATTGGAGAGTGGGAGTAATGGGGGGCATTGTGAGGTGAGCAGACAGACCTAAAAAAGAACTAGTGAGGTTGGTAGAATCAGGGAAAAGGATAAGATCATCAGGATTGGACAGAGTGTGGGAAAGAACATGTGAGGCAGATGGACCAGAGTAAGGAGTGGGTTCAATGGAGCAAGTAGGATAATTGGAGCAAATAGTAATGTCTATGGAATCATTAAAAATAGATGTGTCAGATGAAAAACCCGGTGGTGTATCTGGGATAAGATTAAGTAATTTCAAATGAGCATCTAAATCATGAGACCTAAATGCATGCTGTGGAATAGTGCCCAAAGGTAATAAGTACGGTATGTGTTTGGCATGAACTAACGATGTGCTAGGGCTAGACATCGGAGCAAGATTTGTGCAAACACCAGCCATAATAGGACTGGGTATTATGGGAAGAGCACAGTTATTTGTAGCTGAGTGATCAAATCTTGGTTTGGGCCGCCTGGGTGAGAAATATTCCTTAGAATCTTGCTTTGAGTTAAGCTTAGATAATACAGTAGTATGATTATTCTGATTTAACCGTTTTGTCATTGAAGGAACACCTGTAGTATTATTCACATTTTTTGTAATATTAATAGGAGGAAATAGTTTGGTAGTCATAGGACGTGAATAGGTCCAATCTCCGAGTTTATCATTCAAATAATCTTTCCTATCCCTTTCTAGTTTACGCATTTTTTTGGAAATAAGTGTTTTTTCAAACACTTTTAAATGATCAAAAGTGGAAAATTCCAATTTTTTAAAATCAGGATGATGACAGAAAGGGTCAAACTGAATGGTGAGACCCTCAATGGTAGAGGCAATTGCTAAGCATAACTCAGACCTTTTATATACCAGGCGGTCAATGAATCCCATACTACAATGTTCAATGTAGTTGAACCAATTGACACTAAAATCAAGATCATTAGGATACGGTGAATTAAAAAATAATCGTAAACCCCTAGGGGCCATCTTTTCAGATATATAGAGGTTCAAAAAATGACAGTCTATACTGTGAAAAGCTTCCTCTTTGAGCAAGTCCTCCAAACGCAAAAAAAGTTCCGTCATAGTCTTGGTTTGTTCCAAATTTACAGGTTCGTTCAATAATATTGTGTCAAAAGAGCTTGAGTTTAGCCCCGTCATCTGTGTTATCAACGAATCTCGGGATTTTCCCCTCATCGCAATGGATTCCAACATAACTGAACCAATGGGTAACCACAAAAATATTAAGGTTCAAAAATTAATTGTTATTATACAATATTGTGAATGAATGAGGATGGAAAAATAGGCAGCCTGTGTCCAAGGATCTACACAGCGGTGACTGTATCCAGTAGTAGAAATCCTTGAGAAACCCGAGACGGAACACCCAAGGACTAGGTGTGCAACGCCCAGCACAATGCACTAAATGAAAAGAAAAAAGGAGACACAGCGCCACATAGTGCAATAAACGAGGGAGGTTGTGAGCAATAATGGTATTACGAAAATTGCTCACCTGAGAGTATGGATACCAAGGTATCACACAAGCAAAAGCTGCAGCCAGGTCCGTGCACAAGCAAAATAATTTGCTGTCAATGGTATAAGGATAATGGAATGGAAAAAAGGACCGCCGGCGCTGCTATGAATGAAGTACGAACCAGAAATTATGAGAATGATAAATATTTATTGGCAAGGAAAGGGCTACGCGTTTCGACGCCGGACTAGCGTCTTCATCAGGCCAGTACACATTGTGCGATGCACACACGTTTAAATACACAAGTAAAGTGAAAGATGATTGGCATTCAACACGGAAGGGAGGGAAAAAAGAACCGCCAATACGGGCGGGTCAGGGGTCAGACGATACAGCTTACATAAGCGTATTTTACGTAACAAGAATCAACAGAAGTATATAAAACATTTTTAAAAAAAAAATATATATATATATATATATATACATATGTATATAGAGAATTATACTTAAAAAACATAGATTTAACATGATACATGAAACAGTAAATAAAATAAAAGAACAACCGATGGCGTGTATAAGAAAATAAATCCTATCGAAAAAGAAATACAATTGTTAGTATTAATGGACACACATTGCGCACACTAAAAGATGGATGTAAGAAGAAAGGGAAGTAAATAAATATATATCCAAAATAAGGAATTCATTGAGCACAAAGAAAATAACATAGCGTCACTAGGTAACCAGGCAACGCAAAAAGTTACGGCGGCCGAGTGGGGACACAGGACCAATGGACCGCACGGTGGACCGCAACGCCAGACCGACAAAATCACACGGGCAAAGAAGCCACAGGCGACAAACAAAACAACAAAGACTTCACCGCAGAGTACCCACAACAGTCGAATGGCGGTCACTACTAAAATGTGACTCATTGTTGGTGGGAAACCCCCTGCGCACTGTTTCCAATGGGAGAGGCTGCCCCCCCCTGCCCCTGATGTGGCCACGCCCGGCCCATCCAAATCAGTATGAAATAATCACCTTGTTAATTTTGTCATTTGTAGTGTTTTTTTTTTCTATTTACAGAAGTTCCAGTCTAGTTCACTGATGAAACAACACGTAATCATAATATAGAGATGGTGGCCGTCAGATTGTACTGTTAAACATTAACGTAGATAATTCCTGTACAATGGTGTGATAAATGATTGCAGATACGTATGTTGTTTTGCCGGCATTGAAAGTGTTAAGATTGTGAGAAGTTGTGAGAAATGAGTTTGTGACCCCCCTCCCTCCCCCCTAAAGTGTGCTGTGTTTGGGAGGAGGAGGAGGGGGGCTGACTGGGTGCAGTCTGCAGGGCTGATGAGACAAAGGGATCTCAATATGCACTGCTGAGATATATATATATATATATATATATCAGTAATGTCTACAAACCGAAATACATTTCTTCTCTTTTGCGCATGCGCTGTTGGTTATAAAAGTTACGATGTTTATGTGTTATGATGTGATCAGATTTCATGTGTTTTGATGTTAATTCAGATGTATTAAACTACAGATACTGTGAGACACGGGGTTTTGAAAATGTATGTGCCCCCACCGTTATACTGTTTATTGGTTTGCAGTAATTAATGTTATCAGAGATAATATTTTCTGTTTTATTGAATAACTAACTACAATTGTTCTATTTTTGATTTCACATAGAAATTATGTCATTGTAAAGATCAAATGTTTGTCAGGAAAAAGTCATTTTTGTTTCAGGCTGTTGTACATTACAGGGGGTTAAATTAGTGTTATGTTGAGATGTAGTTTTGAACTCTGCTACATCACTCTCGCAGAGTCCACAAAGGGGGGAAGGGTGAAGGAACTAATCAGGTACAATTTTGGTTTATGTGTAAGAGACCATCCCCCTCCAGCAAAGTTACACAGGAGGCGATGTGACATCACTCACACGAGTTTTTATGGATTTAGATGAGGGAGAAGGCAAAACAAAACTTGTCTGGACATTGTTAATTTGATGTAAAGTTTTTGGGAATGTTTTATTTTTATTTGTTTTTGTATTAATCAAGTATTTGCAGAACCTGATAAAAGTGAGATTCTCAAAGTATTCTGGATTATCAGCTGAATGAGGAGGAGTTGTGTTTGGTAGCGGCTTGTGACACCAATCCATGGAGTACCTCTACGCAAGCATATACTTTGTACTGTACTGAACAAAATGGACATGCCACTGCAGTTCTCACACAAAGTCACGGACCACAGCAGCGCCCGGTAGCATATTATTCAGCTAGACTAGACCCTGTGGCCCGAGGTTCCCCATCATGTGTGAGAGCTATCATTGCTGTAAATTCAATGTTAAACAAGGCCTCAGATTTTGTTTTGGCATTTCCAGTCCAAGTTTTTGCACCACATGATATTACTGCTATTCTTACTCAAGTACAGCTAAAGCACTTGTCAACAGCAAGATATTTGAGATTAATTTGTGCACTTCTTTTTCCTGAGCAGGTTACTTTACACCACTGTACTACATTGAACCCAGCTACCTTACTGCCTTTGGAGCAAGGGGGAGAAGACGTAGGTAAAGTATGGTCACAATTTTTGTCTGAAACTGATGAACATGATTGTATGGCCCTTATGGCCCAGGAAACAGTGGGGTTTGCACATGTAAAAGATACCCCCACTCCAAAACCCAGACCTAATACTCTTTGTGGATGGTTCAAGGTATTGTGTAGAAGGATCTTTTCTTACAGGATATGCAGTAACCACCGAAGATGTAGTCCTAGAAGCAGCCTCCTTACCAGCGTCCCGCTCAGCACAAGAAGCGGAGCTTAAGGCCCTGGCAGCAGCATGCCAACATGCAGAAGGAAAGACAGCAAATATATACACTGACTCTCGATATGCATTTGGGATTGCACACGATTATGGCCCCATATGGAGGGCAAGACAATTTTTGACCTCTGCAGGTACACCTGTAAAGAATGCAGACTTTGTAAAATACTTGATGGAGACCCTGATGTTACCCACAGAAGTAGCAGTAGTAAACATTAAAAGCTCACACTAAGGTGAGTTCACCAGAGACAAAAGGGGAAATGCCCTGGCAGACGAAGCAGCAAAGCAAGCAGCACAGAAGCTACCCGTGTTAGCAGCCGTATGTCAGATAAAAGATCCAGAGGAAACAAGACCAGCTGTAAGCCCGGAACTACTGCAAAAACTTCAAGGACAAGCAACAAAAGAAGAAAAAGACAAGTGGACGGCCCAAGGAGCAACGCTACGAAAAGATGGCCTCTGGCAATGCCAGAATAAACCGTGCCTGCCTAAGACAATGTTCCCAATGATGGCCCAGATAACACATGGAGAGACACACCAGTCAAAAACGGCAATGATGGACTTGGTAAACAAGGTGTGGTATGCCCCAGGGTTTAGTGTGATGGCCAGCAGGTTTACACAAGGATGCATGATCTGTGCAACACATAATATTGGAAGAACTGTAAAAGTACCACAGAAGCACACACCCAGACCTATATATCCGTTCCAGAGACTGCAGATAGACTATATTCAACTACCCAAAGTTGGTACCTATGAGTATGTGCTTGTTTGTATTGATCTCTTTTCAGGATGGCCAGAAGCTTTTCCAGTCACCAAAGCTACAGCTGTAGCCACAGCAAAGAAACTGATCAACGAGGTGGTGTGCAGATATGGAGTTCCAGAGGTGATCGAGAGCGACAGAGGAACTCATTTTACGGGTGAAATCATGAACCATGTGTTGTCAGCTCTAGGCATAAGTCAAGCCCTATATACACCATACCATCCACAAAGTAGTGGGAAGGTTGAGAGACTAAATGGGACTCTCAAATTGAAAATCCAAAAAGCAATGGTAGAGACCGGGAAACCATGGACCGAGTGTCTACCATTAGCCTTGTTCTCAGTAAGATACACGCCCACAAAAAGAACAGGTCTCAGCCCATATGAGATCTTATTTGGGTCGGCTCCCAGATTAGGATGTTATTTTCCACAGGTGCTCCAAATGCAGTATGGTAGACTAACAGATTATGTATCAACGCTGAACAAACAATTGACCAAGGTGCATGCACAAGTTTTTGCTTCCATTCCAGGTCCTGATTCAGTTGAAGGGACGTATAAGCTAGAACCAGGAGATTGGGTCGTTGTCAAAAGACACGTGAGGAAGAGCCTTGAGCCACGGTTTGATGGTCCTTTTCAAGTTTTACTCGTTACAAGCACCTCAGTGAAGCTCGAAGGAAAGGCAAGTTGGATTCACGCCAGTCATTGCAAAAAGGTTCTTCAGCCAGAAGAATGAAGATCTTTACGGTTGTTGCGGCGGTTGTTGCGTGTGCTCTTATACAAAAAGGCAGAACTGCTACTCCTGTACATGTAATCAGTACAGAATCACTGGAACAGTTCAGGACAGGGTGGGCGAATGCCACAGTGGATAGAAAGCAGGGTAACTACACCTGTAAGGCCAATGCCCCGTGTTATACTACAAATGTGACTACAACCGAAGGGACTTGGAAAAAAGGACCACATGGAGGGACTGTGTACCTTCACATAGACAAAACAGCCAACATTAGCATACAAGAAGAGACGCCGGGGCTGTTGCTTTGTTGTTATGAACCAGATTTACAGTATCTACAGAAATATACAACCAGTAAAAATAGAAACGAAATGATAAATAAGACTTATGAAAGATGCAACAAGGAGAGGCTCAATTCTACGATTGTAATAAAAGAAACTGATGGGATGATATTATGTATGAATAATAGCAAAATAAGAAATAGAATATATCTTGAATTTTTTTATAACAATTTTAAGAGATAGTTTTAAGCCACATATAACAGTACAAAGTCTGGAAAGAATCCCACACACTTGTAAGAGCGCTGTAACCCAACAGCAGAAAAATAATGTACATTTCAATATTTCCTTCCCTGAATCCCCCATCTGTCATAGACAAAAAAGAGAATGGTATGACACGCTATTAGGAGGGGTAGGAACGGGATTAGGAGTATTGAATGGTATACAGTTAGAAACAGTTATGAACAAATGAAATTCAGTGGGAGATGACACATCTACTGCATTAAGGATAGGTGCGTCATGGTTACCTACTACCTTTGACTTACAGCAAAAAGGGTTAGCTATAGATGAACTGTTTCTAAATATTTTTAATGAAAGTATGCTAACCGAATATAGAACATTACAGAATGTATCAACTTTTGTGAATTGGACAGTATGTACGCTTAAAACGATGTGGCAACAAGAACAGATGAATAATTTTAAGAATAAATTGTTTAGTAGTCATGTTAGGCAATGGACAGACATTCTGCCCATAGGAAAGAGAAATGATACGTGGTTATTGTTCCAGCCTGAGTATACTGAGTGTACACCTAAATGGTGTGCAGGAAGACTAATAGCATCCAATGTGAAAAATCCTACTCTATTATGCAAATTTATTGTTATGCCAATGGTAATGATTGATCCGGTGACATTATTAGGACAATATTGTATCCTGGAAATGAAAGGAACACACATAGATTCTCAAAATAAGACGAGGAATATAGATTTATGCCAATTAACAGAGCAAGGATATGTATGTAATGAACAGTCAGGGATATATGAACCCTGTCTAATGCAGCACCAGGATAATGTATGCGCACTCACTATAATCCCAGAAGCTAACCTACAGGTATATATTGAAGTAGGTCCACAGCATGTATGCTTAATAACTAACAACAAGCAGACCCTTAGCCAGTTTAAACTCACAGGACCATTTTCAGGATGTCTATACAATGTGACGCATTTGACTTGGGGGAACCAAACTATAGTGTTCCTGCCTACTTTAGAAGAAATAATGTCCACTGTATGGGTACCTGAACCTTTGCCCTATGGAAATTTTAGTTTGCCACTGGAAGAGTTAAAACAAGTGTTACAAAAGTCTAAAGACGTAAAGAAATTGATAGCAGCCCATAATGTAACTCTAAGTAAAGTGAAAATATTGGCTACAATAGCAGCTAGGGAAGTAATAAATTTATTGTCAGCAATAAAAGATGCTAGTGCCCATCACTGGTATGACGTTTTTACAGGATTCTCACCTACAGCTACTAAAATATTGCATGTGCTTTTCCAACCGTTGATTTGCTTAATGATATTATTTGTATTGCTTACATGTTTCAATTGTTATGCATTTTGCAAGATAAGGGAAGCATTCAGTCAGAGGCCTATACATTATGATCAAAGAGTGTTGTGAGATTACCCCACCTACATACCTGTGTGAATCAAGTGAAGAAATGGATCGAAGCCTTGCTATCAGGAGATAGAAGTAGCATTGGAATTTAGGTGTTGGTAAAATCACAAAAGGAGGGATTGTTATGGTATAGAACAGCCTATAATCAATGATATAAGTGTAATGTATGTACTACTTCAAGGTAGAAGGATAAACGAGTCTATATTTTGGGTATTATTGAAAGGTTATGGAATGTGATAATCTGCAGATGTTCTGCCGAAACTGGAAATTGCAAATTCATTATGTTATGAGTGTACTACCAGGAACTAGGGAGTCTGTTTACAGGATTTTTGGGTTCTGGGCGTACAGCCAAGATAGATATGGGTAGAACACCGGATTAAAAATTAGATGTAAGGAATAAGAAACAATGTATGTAGAGATAAGAATAATGAGGAAAGAAACCACAAGAATGTATACGTCTAAATGACTCATATGTGTCTGCACGTAATTATATGATATTTTTACTATATAAACTCTGTGTCTCTGCAAATAAAGTCAGAAGTATTTTTGCCTTGAGAAACGTCTCAGTGTATCTGTTGCTTCTCCGAGCTTGCACCCCCCCACCTGATTTGAACCTGCATGGAGATCAAGGCGTAAAGTGACCTCATTGCGATCACAGTAGCTGTATAAATCTATATGCACTCAACTCCCCCTAGTGGTTGCTGCAGGCAGCCAGAGTCTTTACAGTGTAATTGGAAGCAGAGGCTTTGGGGCTTACTGGGGGAGATTTATCAATGTTTTTATGCCAGTTTTGAGGCACAAAAACACTAAAAAATATTGCGTTTGGGCTGAACGACAAATTTATGAAGCTCTTTACGCTTTTTCCTATATGTGTAACTGTGACAGAAAAGTCGCCTGGGCTCCAGAGTTGCACATATTGTGACTCACTTGTGACTCACTCACATTCTTTTGTGACTCACAATGTCTGCCACTTTTCTTATTAGAAAAGTGACAGAAAACAAAACAGCACCACATAAGCTCAGCACCACGTTAACCTACATTTGTCAAAGCTCTCAGTGGGGAGGGGGCATTCTAAATTTGGTTATGGAGCAATTTGCCCCATGCCGTGCTATTCTTTTTGCAGGCCTCCTTTTCCTTGCCTGCAAAAAGGCCTGTATATGCTTCTATTTTATGCCTGCCTGTCCTGACAAAGGCCAGTGTAGGAACATTATCATGTCCTCCTATGTTAGTCTGCAGTCTGTTCAAACCAAAATCTATAAGAAACCTGCTGCCTGCACCTCCACCCATGTTGTGAATTAAAACCGTTTTTTAATGTTCAAATATTAAATGTTTGTATATATCTTAGCGCCTGCAAAACGCAGCTGTATTTCTGTGTTTGCTTATGTATTGCAGTCTCAACAGATTTGCAGCTGCACATTATTTAGCTTTGTTTAGAGGTGACGACTTACAGTATTTTGCATCAATATTGGCACTGTGTGGTACTATTGAAACTGGATCTGTATAGAACTACTTGCCTGGTAATTCTATGGCACTACTTATGTCGGCACAGTTACGGTTGTTTCTAGAGCATTTAGAAAACAGATCGACCCACCTAACTTTATTGACCAAACAAGGCTGATTTCTCACCAATTGGGAGATCCACTCTCCTGTAAACTTTTTTTTTTGTAATCAATGTTAGCAACAAACTTAGGACGCTGCTCCGTTCAGGGCCGCCGTGGGGGTCACATGATTTTCATTCTGACAACCCAAATTTTACATCATCTACTGTAGAAACTGGGGGTCAGTCTCTGAATTCAAGTCTATGAGGCTCACTTTAAGGCCCTTGTAGACTTGCATTGAGAGCCTGTATTATGGTTTCTACAGCAGACGTTGTAGGATACAGGGAGTCAGAATGAATACCATATGACCCCACAGCGGCCCAGAAGGGAGTGGTGTCCCGTTAAATATAGTGTCAGGTAAGTCACTACACAAAAAAAATAGCCAGAGTTCATGCTGCAATCTCCATTCCTTCATTCATTTTCAGACCCCCTGTATGCAGTTTGAAACCTGTTCCTAGTTTCAGACTTTTCTCATGTGGGCATGTCCCTCCCAGTAAAACATGGTGTGAGTTCTGTGACTCCAGGAGGCTGCTCGCTACACTAGCTCTCCTGTACTAACACAGCTTCATTCCTGTACTGATTTCTCCTAATACAGCCCATGATGGTTCTCTTCTGCCTTGTGCTGACAGACACTGATGGGGAGAAGTGTGATTTCCCTTTCCCTCCCCCTGCACAGTCTGACATGGGTTCTATGTTTTCTTTCTACACTGATAGCCTGTGTGAATCAACCCCTCCTGTCTTCAGGGGTCCACGTGTGTGCTTTCATTCCTATCTTCATTTTAATACTGTACAGCTGGTGTGATCTGCCCTCATTGAAGACTTGGATGGTTTCCTCTCTCTCCGCATTCTGATCTGCTGTGTACAGCCTCTTCCCTCTCCCTGCTGCAATGTCTAACACTGAGAAAAGGAAGGGGGAGAGCAGAGAGCGTACACAGCCAGGAACAGTGTGCTGTGGGATCTATGTCAGAGCCAGCAGCACATCCAGCTGTGAACAAGAGTTGCACCAACTACAGCAGAAAAATGATAGGATATTTTTAATGAAGACTATTTAGAAAGTTGCTTAGTTTTGCATTTAGGAAGCAAATGAACGTTAAACATTCAGTGCAAAGGTGTTCATAGCCTTTAAGTAAAAATGCCCTAAAAGTTTTGTTCACAAGTGTTCAAACCCACAGAGAAACCCACAGAGAAACTAAACTCCCAGCATGCTCTGACAGCTACCGTGTTTCCCCGAAAGTAAGACAGTGTCATACTTTCTTTTTATCCCCAAAAGCCCCACTATGTCTTACTTTCGGGGTATGTCTTATATTGGAAAAAAATTGTCAAATTATTATTTTTTTTTTCACAAACTTTATTTAACTGTTTTACATTTTTTTTTTTAGTCCCACCAGGGGACTTCACTATGCGATGTGCCGATCGCATATATAATGCTTTGGTATACTTAGTATACCGAAGCATTATTGCCTGTCAGTGTAAAACTGACAGGCAACCTATTAGGTCATGCCTCCGGCATCGCCTAACAGGCAGATGCTGAAGGCAGACCTGGGGGTCTTTGTTAGACCCCCGGCTGTCATGGAAACCCGACGGCGACCCGCGATTTGTTTGCGGGGGCGCCGATCGGGTGACAGAGGGAGCTCCCCCTCTGTCAAACACATTAAATGCCGCTGTCACTATTGACAGCGGCATTTAATGGGTTAAACTGCCGGAATCGGCGCGCGCTTCGATTCCGGCAGTTGCAGCAGGAGCCAGGCTGTGTATAACAGCCGTGCTCCTGCCGCTGATCGCGTGGGTACAGTCTCAGTACCCGCGCCATCACAGGACGGATATATCCGTCCTCCTGCGCGAACTAGCAGCTGCTGAGGACGGATATATCCGTCCTTCGGCGTTAAGGAGTTAATACTGTGTGCATTACCGTATTTTAAGCAGGAGGCGGCAATACCCCCGTGTTTCCCCGAAAGTAAGACATATGTCTTACTTTCGGGGTACGGCTTATATTAGCCGACCCCCCTGAAACCCCCGATACGTCTTACAATCGGGGGTGTCTTACTATCGGGGAAACACGGTAGAGCCACAGGTCGGAGACCAGTGATCTACAGTACTTATCTACTCAAATGGAGATATAGCAGATACTATTTCAAACATAACTTGAGTCATAGAGAAGATTTTTTATTTTGTTTTTCTTTACTGAATCATACTTTGTAACTTTTTTAATTTCTAATTCAGTGTTATTAAAAATAATCACAAATTATTGAGACCCTGGATCTTGTCAAACATATCTTCCCTATAAACGGCATATTTCATGTTGCAGTTCAGAGCTGTGTAGGTAGTTTTATATAATATGTGGACATAAATCAGAATATTACTTCTCTTATCAGCGTTCTTTGAAAAAGGTGTCTTGGGTTACAGCACATTATTTATTGAGACCTTTCAATGTCCCCAGTGAGCTCTCTCTCTGATTCTAGCATAACCTTGAAGAAAGCATAAAGTGTACAGGAGGGTGGGGTGCTTTAGAACAGAGCAAAGATTATTGTATTCTTCAATTATTTTTTTTGTAAATGGCAGTACACTTCTACAGAGCAATGCTGAAGGGATTCTAAAGTTACATGTCTGAATACTTGCTAAATACAGCAGAATATGTTGATGCTAAATTTAAAGAAATACATTAAAAAAAATTATGTAAGTTTAAAGAGGCTCTGTCACCCAATTATAAGTGCCCTATCTCCTACATAAGGAGATCGGCGCTATAATGTAGATGACAGCAGTGCTTTTTATTTAAAAAAAACTATCTGTTTTCACCACTTTAGTAGCGATTTTAGATTTATGCTAATGAGTTGCTTATTGCCCAAGTGGGCGTGTTTTTACTTTAGACCAAGTGGGCGTTGTACAGAGGAGTGTATGATGCTGACCAATCAGCATCATGCACTGTTCTCCATTCATTTAGGCAGCGCATAGGGATCCTTTTACATCGCTATGTGCTGTCTTATACTAACACATTAACGATACTGAGATTCCACGGGATGTCTATTCACAATCTCTGCACTTCGTTACTCTGTCTGTGGTACTTACAGCAGAGCAAGCATAATCTCGCGAGATTACGCTGTAGATGACAGGTTACAACGAGATTACGCTTTGCTCTTCTGTAACTACCACAGAAATAGTAACGAAGTGCAGGGATTGTGAATAGACATCCCGTGGAATGTCTATTCACTGTCTAAACACTTCAGTATCGTTAATGTGTTAGTATAAGACAGCACATAGTGATCTAAAAGGATCCCTATGCGCTGACTAAATGAATGGAGAGGAGTACATGACGCTGATTGGTTAGCGTCATACACTCCTCTGTACAACGCCCACTTGGTCTAAAGTAAAAACACGCCCACTTGGGCATTAAGCAACTCATTAGCATAAATCTAAAATCGCTGATTAAGTGGTGAAAACAGATCGTTTTTTTAAATATAAACCACTACTGTCACCTACATTATAGCGCCGATCTCCTTATGTAGGAGATAGGGCACTTATAATGTGGTGACAGAGCCTCTTTAAAGAAATATTTCTATTGTATGAGGTCTACCCTACATAGCGTTGCTCCATTTGATATATTGTATTACAAATTCCTTGCACTGCAGTTCTTTTCTTTATAGGAGTTTTTTTTTAAACATAGGATTTTTATTGAGAAAAATAAATGGTGTAAATATATTACAATATACAAGTGTATAGCGGGACATCACCCACTGACAATCATACATAAAGACCATACTTTATAAAAGTCAAAGATGTTCAGAGCATACAGAATTGTAAAACTTAGGCCTGTATAAAGTTGTATCATGAACAGTCAATGAGTTATAAAAGACTAAAAACATATGTACTCCCTTAGTAATATACTTGTTTTATTAAGTTTTTGACAAAAAATCCAGACAACAGTACAAACCAAACCAAACAAAATTAAATAAAAACAGAACTAAAAAACAAAACTAAACCTTAGGCTGGATTCACACGAGCGTTGCGTTTTTGCGTGCGCAAACAACGCAGCGTTTTGCGCGCGCAAAAACCATTTGACAGCTGCGTGTGTCATCCGTGTCTGATGCGCGGCTGCGTGATTTTCGCGCAGCCGGCATCATAGAGATGAGGCTTGTCGACGCCCGTCACTGTCCAAGGTGCTGAAAGAGCTAAATCTTTCAGCACCCTCGACAGTGAATGCCGAACACAACAGCGAAAAACCTGTAAAAAAAAAGATAAAGTTCCTACTTACCGAGAACTTCCCGGCCGTTGCCTTGGTGACGCGTCCTTGGTGACGCGCCTCTCTTGACATCGGGCCCCACCTCCCTGGATGACGCGGCAGTCCAAGTGCCGCTGCAGCCTGTGATTGGCTGCAGCCTGTGCTTGGCCTGTGATTGGCTGGAGCTGTCACTTGAACTGAAGTGTCATCCCGGGAGGTCGGACTGCAGGAAGGAGACAGGAGTAATCGGTAAGTTAGAACTTCGGTTTTTTTTACAGGTTCATGTATTTTGGGATCGCAAATCACTGTCCATGGTGCTGAAACAGTTTAACTCTTTCAGCACCATGCACAGTGAATGTCTCCCGACGTCGCGGACCGGAAATTTTTTTGCCGGGTTCGGCCAAAACGAGTTTGGCCGAACCCGGTGAAGTTAGCTTTGGTTGTCGGGGTTCGCTAATCGCAAAGACACTCCGTTTGGATGTTCGGAAACAGAAAAGCACGTGGTGCTTTTCTGTTTACATTCATCCTTTTGACAGCTGTTGCGCAAACACGCAGTTCGCACGGAAGTGCTTCCGTGCCACATGCGTGGTTTTCACGCACCCATTGACTTCAATGGGTGCGTGATGCGTTGAAAACGCTGAATCAACGGACATGTCGTGAGTTTTTGGCAACGGAGCAACGCTGCGCAAAAAACGCTGCCATGTCTGCACAGCCCCATTGACAAATATAGCTACGGGCAACGCACGTGAAAATCACGCGCGTTGCACGCGCGTATTTTACGTTCGTCTGAATAAAGCCTTACTCACAAGATCATACATTGGTAAGGAAAAATGACTTATGTGTGAAGGGAATCAACAAAATAGTGAGAATCAGTCCATTTATCCCAATGAAGACACTGTGTTACTAGGGTTCTCTGCTGATGGATCGTACGTTCCATGATACAATTTAAATTTACATATTGAATCACCTCATTCAACGTAGGAGTGGAGGTCTTCTTCCAATATTTAGCTATTAGTATTCTTGCGGAGCACAGCACATGGAAAATTACTGTCTTATCATGTGAATGAAAATCGCCTAATCCCACATTAAGTAAGGCCAACTCCGGGGTACATTCTAGTGGAAATTGTAGGACATTGGTTAATAATTTATCTATTTTCTTCTAAAATGTCCTAAGAGCTGAACAAAACCAAAAAATATGTTTAAGAGTACCAACTTCCTTACAGCATCTCCAGCACATATTAGAGGAGTTAGGGTAGATAAGAGATAAGCGGTGAGGTGTCAGCTACCACCTGTATAGGACTTTCCTAGAGGCTTCTAAATGATGAGTGGAGTTGGATAGCTGAGAGGCCAGGGAGAAAGTGGCCTCCCAATCTACACTACCCGTAGGCAACGATAGATCCTCTTCCCATTTATCAACGAATAAAAGGTTAGAGTTGTTCAACATTTCCAAGATAGCCTGATATGCTTTGGACACCCCTTTTGCCGTTCTAGCCGGCTGGTGGAAGTACATTTCGTAAGGCGATTTAGGGGGAGATGAAGAATTACTCATTCCTAACAAAAAATGACGGACTCTGACATATTTGTAAAATTCTGTAACTGGCAGATGAAACTTAGTGGATAGATCCGCAAAGGTAAGAAGAAGACCTTCACTCCACACGTCCCCAACAGTCTCAATTCCTCCCGATTCCCACATAGACAAGTTCATGTCAGGTAGCAGGTATGAGAGGTTCTTAATGGATAAATCCGCTAACCGTAGTGGAAACAGGCCTCTTTTAACCACCATCATTTTCCATGAAGATAGAGCAGCCCTGGTGGTTAACATAGTTGGGGTGGGAGTGGACAGTTTAAGTGCCATAGCCCATAAGTATGAATCAAGGGAGTTAACATTTTCCCGTGCCCTTTCTATGAGAACCCAATGCAAAGACTGTGTAGGGTGCAACCACTGTCTAACCTGGTCTAAAATGCAGGCATGGTAGTACGCTGTAATATGAGGGAAGCCTAGACCACCTTGAGCGAATGGTAGATAAAGAACCTGAGCCGCAACTCTGGCCCTTTGTTTTTTCCATACATATTTCACCAGTAAATTTTGGAGCTTATGTAAATATGAGGCAGGGATCCAGATAGGCAAATTCCTAAACAGGTAAAGAATTTTAGGCAAAATCAGCATTTTAAGTGCTGCAATACGCTCTACCCATGAAACCTCAAATTTAAGGTGTTCATCTAGTTCTTTGGATATCTGGCTCAGCAACGGGGGATAGTTGAATGCATACATCTGAGAGGCTGGGAAAGCTAGTTTAATCCCTAAACAGGTCAGCCCTCGAGTCGACCATTGAAAGGAGTACAAAGATTGCAAGTTCTGAACTACAGGATCTGATAGGCCCATATTCATAATTTGTGACTTATTTTCATTTAGTTTGTAATAAGAAATAGCACTAAATGTGTTCAGGATAGTCAGAATGTGCGGGAGGGAGGTGCAGGGATCAGTCAGAATCATAAGGACATCATCGGCAAATAGACCTATTTTGTGTTCAGTTTGCCCAACCTTTACCCCTTTAATTTCTGTGGTTGATCTTATGACCTCCGCCAATGGCTCCATCACCAGAGTAAAAATTAGTGGGGAAAGCGGACACCCCTGACGCGTGCCGTTAGTGATGAGAAATGAGGAAGATTGATACCCCGAGGCCAGCACCGTAGCAGAAGGATGAGTGTATAAGGCCATAATGATGTCTCGAGCCTTCCCCACGATGCCAAATTTGGCAAGAACAGCATCCAGGTAACCCCAGTGTACACGATCAAACGCCTTCTCCGCATCCAAAGATAGAAGCAGAGAAGGCGTCCGGCTCCTCCCTACCCAATCAATGAGGTCTACAAACCTTCTTGTCCCATCTACCGAAGATCTCTGCTTAATAAATCCAACCTGATCTTGATGAATCAATTGAGGAAGTATCAAAGCCAATCTCGTGGCTAGGATTTTGGAGTACAGTTTTAAGTCTGTATTAAGTAAGCTAATGGGTCGAAAATTCTGCGGTCTATCAGCAGGCTTACCCGGTTTAGGTAGCGTTATAACTGTAGCTCGGAGCATTTCTGGAGGTATTTGGCCTGTTGTGTGAATATGCGTGAATAAGGATAAAAGCTGGGGGCCTAGAATAGTGCGAAATTTTTTAAAATAATCATTAGTAAGCCCATCAGGACCTGGAGATTTTTGGGCCTTCAGGGAACTTATAGCATCTCCAATTTCTGTCAGTTGGAAAGGTTGCGATAAGGCCTCCAACTGGGCTGGCGTAACACACGGAAGAGTCACAGAATCCAGAAATCCTGCAATGTCCGACGGGGACGGTTGGGGAACAGCTGGGTCATGTTTTAAATTATAGAGAGAAGAATAGTATTGTGCTATAGAGTTTGCAATATCCTGTGGATTAAATAAAGTTTCATTTTGCTGGTTGTAAAGGAAGGGAATTCTAGCTTTAAGATCCTGACGTTTTAGTTGCTGCGCTAAAAGAGCTCCCGCTCTATTACTATGTCTGTAATATTTGACTTTCAGTCACCTCAAAGCTTTATCGTATTTGTATAAGTCGAGTTGGTGCAATTGTGTATGGAGATGACTAATCTCGCTGGCCCTGCCTGTATCAAATGTCACTTTATTCACCTGCGTGAGTCGGATAATGTCTTCTAACAGTTGAATTCTTTTAGCTTCCCTAATCTTTTTGTCCCTAGCTGCTAAACTAAGGAAATGACCCCTCATATAGGCCTTATGAGCACACCAAACCATTGTGGGGGATACCTCCGGGGATACATTAAATAGAAAAAACTCTTCCAAGTTGGTTACATGAGCATCTTGATATTTAGGGGAGTTTAAGATGAAGTGCTTGATCCGCCAGGGGAATGAGGGGGGTTTATTAAAGTTTTCAGAAATTGAAATAGAGATAGGGGTGTGGTCAGACCCAGTTATGGGTCCAATTTGAGAGGAAGAGACCTTATCAAATAAATACTTATCCACAAAAAATATATCGATTCTCGAGTATGTACCATGAGGGTGCGAAAAGAATGTAAAATCCTTCTCATTTAAATATTGCAAGCGCCAAACATCCATCAGACCCTCCCCCGACATAATTTTGAATAGCTCCGAGGGAGAATGTACTGCTCCAGACGTTGAAGTATCTAAAGAAGGCCACATAACTTTATTGTAGTCTCCTACTATTATAAGATGCCCTTTTTGAATCTAATGAATTTTTCTGAAGAGTCTATTAAGGAATCGGATCTGAGTGTTTGGCGCATATACATTGACAATAGTATACTGTACATTATTCAAATGGCACACTAGAATGATATATCGGCCTTCGGAGTCAATATGTATATGATCCTGTACAAATGCAACCGCGTGATTAATTATAATAGACACCCCTCTTTTCTTTGCAACTGCCGGGGCTGTATATATGTGGGGGAAATGCTTGTGTTTTAGACGAAATGTGTCTGCCTGATTTAAGTGTGTCTCTTGTAAACACAACACAGATGTCTGCAGCTTTTTAGCTTCAGCCCATAACATAGAGCGTTTAAAAGGACTATTTAACCCTTTAGTGTTCAAAGAAGAAAATTTAAGTACCATATTGACGGTTAAAATATACTTGCGTGGAGGAACCTATCTCGCGGTATAACATCACCACCTTTATTCTCAGTATAGCCCTAAGATCTAGTACATTATGACCTGAGAGTGTGAGTAACTGAACCACCTGCGGATCCATAAACAGAAAACTAAACATAGCAATCCAGATCCTATCTGACAAGCAGACAGTACAGACCCAGAAGGGAGGGAAATCTGCATCAACAATAGCAGACATGACCCTACCCTAGGCCATATCAATGAGAGCTCATCCCATCAAAACAAGAAGCATAAAGCTCATCCCACACTGGCATAGAATAACTGCCTCCATGGAGGCTACTTATACATGTACAATGCATTCTAGCAGTGTAGGTAATAACAGAGAATTTGAATAGGAACCCCCGCTGGAGGTTAAGATATTGAAGACCGACGGTGGCGAACTTCGCGCCATTCCTCATCAAGGCGGTGAACTTTCTTAGATGGGGAGACAGCACGGAGCCGTGGAGGAGATCCCGATTTAGATAGTCCCCCAGCTTCCAAGTTCCACTTGGTGATGAGCGCCGCGGCTTGAGCCGGAGTATCCGCTACGTGCTTGAATTCTTTGTACGAAATAACCAATTTAACAGGAAATCCCCATTTATAAGGTATCTGGCAGTCCCGTAGAACACGTGTTGTGGGACCAAATTCTTTTCTGCGAAGTAGTGTTGATGCTGAGAGATCAGCAAATAGCTGTATATTCTTAAATCTCTCAGGTAGGGAGGTTGTTTTCCTTGCTGCCAGTAGAAGCTTATCTTTGAAGTGATAAAAATGTATCCGTGCGATAACATCTCTTGGTGTCGAGGCCGGCAGGGATTTAGGTTTAGGTATACGATGCGCCCTATCTATCAGCAAATCTACCTGTGGCGTCTCCGGCAGGAGGGCCACAAAAAGATCCATTAAGTATTCCACCAATTGAGCACTTGTTATGTCTTCAGGAATGCCCCTAAAGCGCACATTATTTCGACGTGACCGGTCCTCCAGGTCCGCAATTTTACACGATAACACTTCCACTTGTTCTTCCAGACAGATATTAGAGTCCACTAAATCATTATGAGCAACAGAGTACTCTGATAGCTTAGTTTCAATATGACAGGTTCTATCCCCCAAGGCCATGAAATCTTTCTGTAAATCATGAAATGCATGCTGAATAGACTGCTGTATAGAAGCATGAAAATCGTGCAGCATGTGTTTAAGTGCAGATTCAGTCACTGGTTTATCAGCCCCTGTGCTGTACAGCATCTCGGACGCCATGTTAAGCACATGGTCTGGAGGAGAGTTATCAGTACTCAGTGTTGGGGAAGATGGCGGCCTGGAGGAGAACAATCCAGCTTGAGACCCGGTATGCAGCAGTGAAGGATCCGAAGACCGAGGAAGGCAGGGTGAGGAGACTGCGAGGCCTGCACCTCTAACAGCCCCAGAAGACCTGCGTCCAGCTACAGGCTCTCCTGACATTTCTGAAGACGCGATCCGGCGCCATTTTGAAACCTCGCCGCCGGGAAGAACTCCGTCATCTTTGCAGTGGCCGGCTTCTTACGAATCCTCCCCATTTTGACAGGGTAAGTATCCTGACGGTGTCCGGTAAGCGGTGATGTTTTTTAAAGTCACAAATGAGGACTGTGAGAGCCGATGTTAGCCGATTATAGCCTAGGAGCTAGGGAGCTGGAACAACACACGTCCTACTCCATGCGCTAGCGGCCACGCCCCCTCTTTATAGGAGTTTTGATGCAGTTTGAATACAGTTTTTGGTTGCATTTTCTTGCTCCGTTTTTTCAGTCAAAGTCATAGGTGTATCTAAAAGGAAGGAAGCGAATAAAGAGAAGACTGATTCATATCCTTTCTTTTGTGCCCACTTCTGTGTGTAGTATATCTCTTATGCTATGATTTAATTTCCAATATTGTGCACGCTATTATTATACATAAAGTTACATTTATGTAGGCGTGATCTTAGGAGATGCACTTTGAAAGGGGTTTTAGGCGGCAACGTTCTAATACAATGCTTTGGTATTTTTCTTCCCAGATTTTTTTTTCATGTATCTCAACAGGGACCAGTGTTATGAGCAGCAGGTTGTGGATCCACTGTGCTTCTTAACCGGTTTGACTTTGGGCCACCTCTAAGGGCATTGTCTAAGTAGCCTTCCCAGTATTCACCCTTTAAGCCCCATACGGGGATCTGGACTTCAATCCTCCAAAGGTGGTTCTGGTATAAGTAACAGCTGGCACAATGAATCCGTAAACAATGGTGAAGTACAATGAAGAGTCAGACAAGAGGGCGGACAGGGTCCGACCAAGGTCAGGGCAAGCGGAGTCCGTACTCAGATTAACTGAACAATGGAACCTTCGCAGGAACAAACTAATGTAGAACCAAAATTGTTCAGGAGTCCGGTGATCAGTGAGGCTACTTTAAATATGGACTAAACACCAGGGATTGGTCGAGAAAGATTTGCGTGTGCACATGTTGGAGCTTTAAGGATCAGCAACAGAGCGCGCGTGCACCCTATGGAACACAGAAGTGGCCACAGCAGAAGGGAGAGGAGGAGCATGATGACAGGGAGCAGAGACATACTGCCGTCCATGCCCGCCATGGGAGGCAACAAGCCGGCGGGCATGAAATGCCGACACATGACCAGAGCGCCGGCTGCAAGGGTGGGTAACCTGGCAGCAGAGACCGCCAGAAGAAGCAGCACCTGCCGCCAGTGTTACAAGCAGTACAATTTATGCATCTTTGATCCAAGTCCACCTGACCTGATAATAGTCAGAGACATATCTGTCAGGATTGTATCATACTGTCCCTAGTTGGGTGTAAATACTGTTTATATTGTATATATATATATATGTAAATAGATTTGCCATTTTTTTCAATTATTATATGCATAGTATTCTTTCTAGCCATCTGTTTGATTTGTACATTATATGTATGTAACAGTATTACATGTTTTTATTACTTTACAGAGATTCGACTTCATAAATGTCTGGGATGAACCAAAACATCATAATATCAGGATACATTGATCTGTGGATGGAATACATGCATACCTTTTATTTACATGTTACAAGAAAGAGAAAGAAAAATAATTGCAGTAAAATATATAGGTGTACTGTGGATTACTTTTCTCAGTTATTTGGATTAAAGAGTCCTTCCGAACAGCATCTACAATGGGAGTGCAGCACCATTTGTTTACAAACTCAGGTACTCTTAAACAAAATTTTAAAAAAAAGAATCAACAGTGCTATAAAAGAAAGGCAGACAAAAAAAAACATCTGAAAAAGCAAAATAATTTAGGAAAAATTAGGTGTTCCCATAGCAAAGGTTTCTCAAATATGGAAATCTATTGACATATTTACTGGTGTTTGCTTATAAATATAATTCCAGGAATTATTCTGTACTCCATGCTATTGTCTTTCTGTAAAGTGAGGTGAGTAACGTCTCAGCGAGACTTCAATGTGAGGTTAATTCTGTCTACTGAGCTGAGGAATGAAGTAAATAAAGTGTCAGATGTTATGTGTCCGCAGGAGAGAGTTAGCATGGCAGAGGGTGCTATGATTGGATGTGATGGGGGCAGGTAAAGGTTCACGCTGTTGCTGTCTCTCTCCATCATCTGTGCAGGAAGCCAGCTAATGAGAACAAAATTGCTTGACACAGTCTATAGCCTCCTATTGTGTTTCTTTGCTTTGTATGTTCAGCATATGCATGTGCGTTTTGATGATTATGTATGTGACTTTTCTTAATATGCATGTGACTGTGCTGCTACATAATTAATGTAAATCTACATTAGCGTATGTTAAAAAGTGCTGAAATATGACCCATGACAATTTTTCTAATCATTGTTGTGCAGAAGTTGGTGTATACAGGGCCCGCCCCTCTTTTGGCATTGACAGCAATAGGCACTCTGGGTTTGTATAGGGCACACATTTACATTAAGGCATATTGCTAGGATATGTCATAACTTACTAACGTATGGGGCTATAACCGCTGGAATTGCCCCCATTTACTAGAACAAAGTGGCTGCATCAGTAGTAAAGCATAGTGGCCACTTAATTTTTCCTCTCTGCACAGCATTGCTCTAGATACAGTGCTGTAAAGGTAACTACCCCCCAAACCCATTGAAGTGCCTGAGGCTGTAATTTTCAATCAATCATCATTTATGTTTATAATATCATTGTATTGAAAAGAATTTAGAGAAATCATGTTGGTACAATGCAGCTGAAAGACATATCCTATCATTTGTAATTTTGTTGCGGATTTGCTGAACTTCTTGCCCACTGACTGGACTACAGACGTGTCCGTCCATACCTTTGTCTAAATTTGGTTAAAGGGGTTTTCCAGTCCCATAAAATTGATAGGTGTGGGACCTAAATACAGCACTAGAACAAAGCATGACTACATATATACAACACCAGAACCAAGCTCAGTACATAAATACAGCTCCAGAACCAAGCTCAGTACATAAATACAACACCAGAACCAAGCTCAGAACATAAATATAGCACCAGCACAAATACAGCTCAATTTAGTGCAACCCCTGACATATAGGTTTGTATGGATAAAACTACAGCTCCCAGCATGGCCCGAACAATGGTAAGGATATGCTGGGAGTTTCTGTTTCCCCCCAAAAAATATCATACCACCAGGGGCGTAGCTAAAGGCTCATGGGCCCCAATGCAAAAGTTCTTATTGCCCCCCCCCCCCGCAAACTTCTCATGGCCGACGGTCCGCAGCTTTCAGCTGCATCGCTGGGTCTCCTAAGAGACCCAACAATGCAGCACTAGCAGCCGGGGCGTCACTAAGGGCTTAAAATGTCAGGGGAAATAGCCCCAATACATATGTGTCCGCGCAAAAAATTTGTGTATAGGGGACAGCATATCTATATCACTACGACCCTATAAACTATGGATAGGATTAGATACAGTGGCTGAGCAGATAGTATCACACATGATAGGATTAGATACAGTGGCCCAGCAGACAGTATTATACATGATAGGATTAGATACAGTAGCTCAGCAGACAGTATCACACATGATAAGATTAGATATAGGGCTCAGCAGACAGTATCACACATGATAGGATTAGATATAGGGCTCAGCAGACAGTATCACACATGATAGGATTAGATATAGGGCTCAGCAGACAGTATCACACATGATAGGATTAGATATAGGGCTCAGCAGACAGTATCACACATGATAAGATTAGATGCAGTGGCCCAGCAGACAGTATCACACATGATAGGATTAGATACAGTGGCTCAGCAGACAGTATCACACATGATAGGATTAGATACAGTGGCTCAGCAGACAGTATCACACATGATAGGATTAGATATAGGGCTCAGCAGACAGTATCACACATGATACGATTAGATGCAGTGGCCCAGCAGACAGTATCACACATGACAGGATTAGATACACAACTCACCAGACAGTATCACACATGATAGGATTAGATACAGTGGCTCAACAGACAATATCACACATGATTGGATTAGATACATGGCCCAGCTCGCTGACATTGCGGCTCCAGCGCTGGACCCAGGAAAGGTAAGAATAATAATTTTGCTTTTTTATGTGTTACTGATTATTTTTGTGTGTTTGTGTTTTTTTTACAGGTTCGGTTGTTGGACTTCGGATACGAGGACTTCAATGACAGCGTTTTTTTATTCTCAATAAAATGGTTAATGAGGGTTGTGTGTGTTTGTTTATTTCAATAAAATATTTTTTCTTGTATCTTTTTCAACTTTATTATCACCGCCTTAGTAATGGCCGCTGGCTGATTGACAACCTCCATTACTAAGGCGCGGCTTAATGTTAGCCGGTGCAAAGGCCAACACTAACCCCGCATTATTACCCCGTTACCCACCGCCACCTGGGGTACTGGGAAGAGCTGGGTACGAACCACTACCCGTCCATTTGTAGTGACGAGCAGGCACCGGTGCAGCCGCAGGCTGGTAGTATTAGGCTTGGGAAGGCCAAAAACAGTGGACCCTACCACCCTGGTAATGCTGCCTGCTGCTGCTGTGTTGTATCTGGCTGGTTATGAAAATTGGGGGGGGACCCGACATCGTTCTTTCCAATTATTTTTTATTTAATTTTTTTTAAATGACGTGGGGTCCCCCCCATTTTTCATAACCAGCCAGATACAATAAAGCAGCAGCCGCCTAGCATTACTAGGGTGGGAAGGGCCACCGTTTTTGGCCTTTCCCCTCCTGATAATACCAGCCTGCGGCCACCCCAGTGCCCGACCATCACTACAGATGGTCAAGTACTGGATGGTACCCGGCTCTTCCCAGCACCCCTGGTGGCGGTGGTTACCGGGGTAATAAAGGGGGTTAGTGTTAGCCTCTGCACCGGCTAACACTAAGCCCTGCCTTAGCAATGGATGCTGTAAAATAGCCGGCGGCCATTACCAAGGCGGTAGTAATATAGATTAAAAAAAAGACATAGAAAAAAATATTTTATTGAAATAAAAACACCCACAACCCTCATTAACCATTTTATTGATAATAAAAAAAAAAAGCCGTCATTGAAGTAGTCCTGGAATCCGACGTAGTCCAACGACCGAACCTGTAAGAAAACACACAAAAAAAAAACGATTAGTAACACATGTGTTAGGCTTAGATACAGGGCCCATCTGTGATACTGTCTGTGGGACCCTGTATCTAAGCCTACCACAAGGTAGGCTTAGATACAGGGTCCAGCAGACAGTAATCTTATACAGTATAAGATTACTGTGTGCTGGGGCCCTGTATCTAAGCCTACAGTGTGGTAGGCTTATATACAGGGCCGATCAGACAGGATCACACATGGGCCCTGTATCTAAGCCTACCATGTGATTGGCTTAGATACAGGGCCCAGCAGATAGCATCACACAAGGTGTGATCCTGTCTCATGGGCCCTCTAAGCCTGCTACATCGTAGGCTTAAAGGGGTTCTGCAGTCCCTAAACATTGATGGCCTATCCTCAGGATAGGCCATCAATAGCTGATGTGTCGGGGTCCGTCTCCTGGGACCCGCCAATCAGCTGTTTTGAAGGGGCCGCAGCACTCGTACGACAGCTGCTTCCCCTTCATTTCACTACTCGCTCACACTGTGAATCGCGGACACCGATTTACAGTGTGACCGGAATGAAGGGGAAGCAGTTCTCGTACGAGTGCTGCGGCCCCTTCAAAACAGCTGATTGGCGGGTCCCGGGAGTCGGACCCCGCCAGTCAGGGATACTAATCTTACCTTCCTCTTCAGCCGCGGCGGAAGTTCTGTCCTCATGATGTTGTGCGCGGCGCATAGCGCTGTGACGTCATGCGCTGCGCACAGCGCTTGACATCAGGACCTCCGCTGCGATCCGGAACCAGGAAGGTAAGTACAGTCTGTTACTATAGTAACAGGGGCCCGCGGCCCGAGTTACTATAATAACTTTTTATTGATGTGGTGCGGGAGGCTGTGGGCCCCCCTGGCTTCGGGGGCCGGTCGCAATTGCGACCGCTGCGACCCCTATAGCTACGCCAGTGCATACCATCCATCATCTCGCTGCAGATCATACAGTGACTACAGTACTAATTAGAGGCAGAATAAAAATTGACATTAAGTGACTCACCGGTGGCTTCATTTCAGATTCTTGTTCTTTTTCTCTTTTCTTCTCCATCTGGTCCAGACCTCTATGATAACTTCTCCTGGCCACGACACATTTCTGCAGTTTTCCACTCAGATGTCTTCAGCTTCCCACTTTTCAAACATTTCTGCATCTATAAACAAGGATAAAGTTATCATGCTCCCGCACAATGCGTCCCTATATATATATATATATATATATATATATAATAGCCCCACACACTGCACCTCTAATTATAGTAAAGCCATACACTGTGTCCCTGATTATAATAGCACCAAACACTGTGTCCCACACACACACACACACACACACACACAGTGCTCCCTGTAGATAGTGCCCCTATAGAGCCCCCTGAAGATTGTACCCCACATATAGCCCCCCCTGTTGATAGCGCTCTACATATAGTCCCCTGAAGATAGCGCTCTACATATAGTGCCCCTTGTATATAGTGCCCTACATATAGTCCCCCTGTAGATTTTGCCCCACATATAGCCCCCTGTGGATTGTGCTATACATATAGTGCACCCTGTATATAGTGCCCTACATATAGTCCTCCTGTAGATTGTGTCCCTCATAAAGCCTCCCCTTGTATATTGTGCCCCACATATGGCCCCCTGTAGATGGCGCTCTACATATAGCGCCCTACAGATAGTCTCACTGTAGATTGTGTCCCACATATAGCTCCCCCCTCCTGTAGATAATTCCACCCACACCTTTTAGTTGAAAACAACAAACTTTACATACTCACCGTGATCCCGTTTCCACGCCGTCCTGTGTCAATGCTGGCCTGCGCTCTTCTGAGCAGGTCTGCTTGGGCTGAGCGCCGCAAGCGGCGCGATGTCGGATTCACGACGCTTGCGTCGTTGAAAGGCGCTGATTGGCGTGGCAGAATGACATGCCCCGTTAATCAGCGTCCTTCAACAACGGAAGCGATGTGATTACGTCATCGCGCCACTATTGTCATTGATTGGCAGGACAGAATGACTTCCCCCCGCCAATCAGCGCCTTTCAACAAGTGTATGTGATTTTTTAAAACGATGTGCAGTTTGGGCGGTCTTGGGCCCCCTGGGAGCTGTCGGTCCCGGGCGGCCGCCCGTACCGCCCATATGATGATCCGCCACTGAAACACCTCTTATGTTTCACACAGGTTCACACAAGTGTGGGAAACAAAGATCCCTCTGCTGCCTTAATATCCACCTCAAATCCTACAGTTTTGTGTCAAGTGTCACCAGTGAGGTATTCAAAATTAAAACATTCTTGAATTGCAGCAGCACATATGTAATCTATCTCATCCGCTGCCGATGTGAACTACAATACGTGTGTGGCACCACACAAACCTGCGTACACTTTTAAAAAAAACATAGATCCAACTTAAATTTTGGCTTTTGAAACATGGGTCACTCGCTATTTTGCCATGATCCATAACTGCTGGATCGACAAAATTGTAATCACTCCAATCTAACAGATAGCGGCCACTGTACTTAATAGATTCCAGAAGCTAAAAGAGAGAGAGAACTACTGGATCAATAAATTATCCACACTCCTTCCTAATAGTCTCAATGATGTCTTTGAGAACAACCTATAAAGTTCATTGACGGCCTATTATATATATGTAACATCTCTGAGCATGCATTAACAATGGTACCTTGTTCCCTTATGTTCTCTCCCCTCTACTTGTTATCTCCATCCAGGCTCCCGTAACTTCTCTGTAGCTTACATGCTGTCATGACAACTGTGTCCCCCTGATAACTATGTCCGGGCTTCCGCTACTTCTTGTAGCGTCTAGGCTACCATGACAACCATGTCACATATTAATATGTAGCGACTACACCACTATTATTATGACATTGGTCTGTTACAGCTTCCTTATGGAGCCTTCATAAGAAATGAGGTGCTTTTATTTATTTGCTTCTATTTATTTATCAACTCATGTAATCAACCAATTGTACCTTGAGCTTCCGTGTCCGTCTTATCTTAAACTGGTCTTTCAAATAAGCAGGATGGTTTACACCCTTCATCATAGATTTAGTATATCTCTAATATATATCTGTCATGATCTAGGGGTATGTGGACCCACTAGGCTGCTCCGCCGTAGTTTAGAGGCAGGTGACCAAGTCACAGTCTATGCAAAAGTCTATACAAGTTCGTAGCACAAGGGTACCTGAAATAGTCCAGATGGTGGCAGGGACTCTGGCACGGATGGTAGTAGGTGCAGCAGGTTGCGCCAGACGTGGCAGAGGATAGCAGTTGCAGTAGGTTGCGCCAGACGTGGCAGAGGGCAACGGGTATAGTCAGGGGCATAACTAGGAAAGACTGGGCCCCATAGCAAAGTCTTGACCAGGGCCCCCGCCTGGATGCCAATAGCAGCCCCCCTTATAAATAGTGCCCCCTGTAGAATGTGCCATACAGCCCCCAGTAGACAGTGCAATATAGCCCTGCCTATAGACAGTGTCACACCCCATTTTTAGCGCCCCCAACCTCCCCCTTGTAGATAGTGCCATAAAGCCCCATATAGATATCGCCATAAAGCCCCACTGTATATAGCGCTATACAGCTCCCACTCTATATTGTGCCACACAGCCCCCTCCCTTGTATATAGTGCCACACAGCCCACCTCCCTTGTATATAGTGCCACACAGCCCCCCTCCCTTGTATATAGTGCCACACAGCCCCTTTTAGTTGATAGTGCAGCACAGCCCCCCTTAGTAGATAGTGCCACACACAGACCCCTTGTAATGACGGGGTAGGGAGACAGACAGGTGAGCCCTAATCTACCCGCCACTCAGTCCCTGCCTACTTGCAACGACCTGTACTACGTGACGGGGTAAAACTGGGCGACGGTCCCTACGCTCAGTAAGTGCCCGACAGACAAACAGACAAGGGTACACAGAAGCTAGGGAAACGGGGCAGCTGCCCACGGAGACACCGTGAGCAACGGGAGTAGTGAATGAGCCGAGTCAAACCAGGAGTGCACGAGGTACAAAACGCTGAGCAGGAGAGTGGTCAGTAAGCCAAGGTCAATAACAAGCAGGGGATCAGTAGTTCAAGCAGCAGAGCCAGGAAACAAGCAGAGCAAAATCACAGACAAAGGAGGAACAGGAAAGGCAGGTATAAATAGACAGTGGGCGGGAGCTAGCTCCGTCTGGCCAGGCTGTAATAGGCTCTCCCACTCCTAAGCCTGCCATCCTGAGTGGTGGAAGATGGAGTCAGTCTCACAGACATAGGAGAAGGTGCAGACTGATTACCCACGGGCGTCGACACAGAAGCTGTGTCTGGGAGATCCTTTACAGTACCCCCCCCTTTTATGAGGGGCCACCGGACCCTTTCTAGGTGGACCTGGTTTATTGGGGAAACGAAGGTGGAACCTCCTGAGCAATACCCCAGCGTGAGCATCCCAGGCGGGTACCCAAGTCCTCTCCTCAGGCCCGTATCCTCTCCAATGGACCAGGTACTGGAGGGAGCCTTGGACCATCCTGTTGTCCACAATCTTGGCCACCTCACATTCTACCCCCTCAGGGGTGAGAACAGGGACCGGAGGTTTCCTTGAGGGAGCCAAGGACGGGGAGCAGTGTTTAAGGAGGGAGGCATGAAACACAACGTGTACTCGAAAAGACGGGGGCAACTCCAGTCGGAAGGAGACAGGGTTAAGGACTTCAATGACCTTGTACAGCCCTATAAACCGGGGAGCAAACTTCTTGGACGGGACTTTAAGGCGCAAATTTTTTGAAGATAGCCACACCAGATCCCCGACCACAAACAAGGGGTTAGCAGAACGTCTTCTATCTGCCTGAGTCTTTTGTATGCTCTGGGACGCCTCTAGGTTCTTCTTAACCTGGGCCCAGACTGTGCACAGTTCCTGATGAACGACATCTACCTCGGGATTGTTGGAACTACCAGGTGAAACGGAGGAGAACCGTGGATTAAACCCAAAATTACAGAAAAAGGGGGAGACCCCTGATGAGTTACTGACCCGGTTATTAAGGGAAAATTCGGCGAGGGGAATGAATGAGACCCAATCATGTTGACAGTCAGAGATAAAACACCTTAAATATTGTTCTAGAGACTCATTAGTCCTCTCAGTTTGGCCATTAGTTTCAGGATAGAAAGCCGAGGAGAAGGACAGATCAATCTCCAACTTTTTACAGAAGACTCTCCAAAACAATGAAACAAATTGTACCCCTCTGTCAGAAACAATATTCACAGGAACCCCATGGAGACGCAGGATGTGTTTTACAAACAAGGTAGCATTGGGTAGTTTCTTGAGGGGCACAAAGTGGCACATCTTACTGAAACGGTCTACTACAACCCACACCACCGACTTGCCTTGAGATGGAGGCAAATCGGTGATAAAATCCATGGAGATATGGGTCCATGTTCTCTGGGGAATGGGCAAAGAACATAGTAAGCCCGCTGGTCGGGACCTGGGAGTCTTGGACCTAGCACAAACTTCACAAGCGGCGACATAGGCCTTAACGTCTTTAAGCAACCCAAGCCACCAGTAGTTTCTGGCAATGAGGTGCTTGGTACCCGGGATGCCTGGATGGCCAGATAGTGCAGAGTCATGATTTTCCCTAAGTACCCTTAGCCGGAATTGCAGGGGAACAAACAGCTTGTTCTCAGGAAGGTTCCCGGGAGCTAAACCTTGATCAGCCGCAATTTCGGAGACTAAATCAGAATCAATAGAGGAAATGATTATACCTGGATACAAAACACAAGCAGGATCTTCCTCCGAAGGAGGGCTGGCCATGAAGCTACGAGACAGTGCATCAGCCTTAACATTTTTAGACCCAGCCCTATAGGTGACCAAAAAGTTGAATCTGGTAAAAAATAACGCCCATCGAGCTTGTCTTGGGTTTAGCCTCTGGGCAGATTCTAAGAAAACCAGATTTTTGTGGTCGGTAAGGACCGCTACCTGGTGCCTAGCCCCCTCCAGGAAGTGGCGCCACTCTTCAAATGCTCATTTAATGGCTAAGAGTTCGCGGTTGCCAATATCATAGTTACTCTCAGTGGGCGAAAACTTCCTGGAGAAGTAGGCACAGGGACAGAGATGGGTGAGGGACCTGGTACCCTGGGACAAGACAGCACCCACTCCCACCTCGGAGGTGTCAACCTCCACGATAAATGGCTCCATTTGGTTGGGCTGAACCAGCACTGGGGCTGAGATAAAGCACTTCTTAAGGACATTAAAAGTCTGGACAGCCTCAGGAGGCCAGTGGAGGAGATCAGCACCTTTGCGAGTAAGATCCATAAGAGGCTTAGCGATGACCGAGAAGTTAGCAATAAATCTCCTGTAATAATTAGCGAACCCCAGGAAGCACTGTAACACCTTCAGGGAGGCAGGTTGGACCCATTCCGCCACAGCTTGGACCTTGGCGGGGTCCATGCGGAATTCATGAGGAGTGAGGATTTGACCCAAAAATGGTATCTCCTGCACCCCAAACACACATTTTTCGCTCTTAGCAAACAGTTTGTTTTCCCGAAGGGCCTGGAGCACCTTCCTGACATGCTCAATGTGGGAGGACCAGTCCTTGGAAAACACAAGTATGTCATCAAGGTACACTACAAGAAATACCCCCAGGTAGTCTCTTAAAATCTCATTTATGAAATTCTGGAAGACCGCGGGAGCATTACACAGCCCAAAGGGCATGACGAGGTATTCGAAATGACCTTCGGGCGTGTTAAACGCAGTCTTCCACTCATCCCCCTCTTTGATGCGGATAAGGTTATAAGCCCCCCGTAGATCAAACGTAGAGAACCATTGGGCCCCCTGAACCTGATTGATGAGATCAGGAATCAAAGGAAGGGGGTAATGGTTCCTTACAGTGACCTTATTCAAGTTCCGGTAGTCAATGCACGGCCTAAGACCACCATCCTTCTTCCCTACGAAGAAGAAGCCAGCACCTACCGGAGAAGTAGAGGGGCGAATGTAACCCTTGGCCAGGCATTCCTGGATATACTCTCTCATGGCTTCACGTTCGGGACAAGAGAGATTAAATATCCTACCCGTAGGCAGGTTAGCTCCTGGTACCAAATCGATAGCGCAATCGTATTCTCTATGAGTAGGAAGCACTTCGGAGGCCTTTTTAGAAAAAACATCAGCGAAGTCCTAAATAAACTCAGGTAGAGTGTTCACCTCTTCAGGGAGAGAAATAGAATTAACAGCAAAACATGACGTCATGCATTCATTACCCCATTTGGTAAGATCCCCAGTATTCCAGTTAAACGTGGGATTATGCAACTGCAAACAGGGAAGGCCTAAAACCAAATCGGACGATAATCCCTGCATCACCAGTACTGAGCACAGCTCCAAATGCTTGGAGCCAACAAGGAGTTCAAAAACAGGGGTATGCTGTGTAAAATAACCATTAGCAAGAGGAGTGGAGTCGATACCCACTACCGGGACAGGTTTAGGCAAATCAATCAATGGCATAGCTAGAGACATATCAAATTCCACAGACATAATATTAGCAGAAGACCCTGAAGCCACGAAGCCACTGCCGGTAGCAGACCTACCACCAAAAGAGACCTGAAAGGGAAGCAAGATTTTATTAGGTTTCATATTTACGGGAAATACCTGTGCGCCCAAGTGACCTCCCCGATGATCACTTAGGCGCGGACGTTTTCCGGCTGCTTATTCTTACACCTAGGACATTTGTTCACTTGATGCTTGTCATCCCCACAGTAGAAGCAGAGACCATTCTTCCTGCGAAACTCTCTATGTTGTTGGGGAGACACGGAGGCCCCGAGTTGCATAGGTTCATCCGAGTCTTCCATGGAAGAACGAAGCAACGGAACCTCGGGAGGCATCATGGGGGAGTCAGAGGAGAAGGCACAAAAAAGTCGTACCGCTAAAGCAATAACCTGATCTAGGGAGTCAGAAGAGGGATAGCTAACTAGCAGGTCTTTCAGGGCGTTCGACAGACCCAATCTAAACTGGCACCTCAAGGCAAGGTCATTCCACCAGGAAGCTACACACCATTTCCTAAAGTCAGAACAATACTCCTCAACAGGTCTCTTACCCTGACGTAAGGTCACCAGCTGACTCTCGGCAAAGGCAGTCTTGTCAGTCTCGTCATAAATGAGCCCGAGAGCAGAAAAGAAAAGATCAACGGAGGAAAGTTCAGGGGCGACAGGAGCCAAGGAAAAGGCCCATTCTTGGGGCCCGTCCTGGAGCCGGGACATAATTATACCCACCCGCTGGCTCTCAGTACCTGAGGAGTGGGGCTTTAAGCGAAAATAGAGCCTACAACTCTCCCGAATGGAGAAAAAAGTCTTCCGGTCCCCTGAGAACCAGTCAGGCAACTTGAGGTGGTGTTCAAGAGGTGAGGTGGGGGGCACTACCAGGGTAGCATCATGCTGGTTGTCCCCCTGAGCCAGGGCTTGGATCTGTAGGGAGAGGCCCTGCATTTGCTGAGCCAGGGTCTCAAGGGGGTCCATAGTTGTGTCAGGGACCAGGGTAGACTTGGTATATGGGCCTGTGATTATGCAATGACAGGGTAGGGAAACAGACAGGTGAGCCCTAATCTACCCGCCACTCAGTCCCTGCCTACTTGCAACGACCCGTCCTAGGCGGCGGGGTACAACTGGGCGACGGTCCCTACGCTCAGTAAGTGCACGACAGACAAACAGACAAGGGTACACAGAAGCTAGGGAAACGGGGCAGCTGCCCACGGAGACTCCGTGAGCAACGGGAGTAGTGAACGAGCTGAGTCAAACCAGGAGTGCACGAGGTACAAAACGCTGAGCAGGAGAGTAGTCAGTAAGAAAAGGTCAACAACAAGCAGAGGATCAGTAGTTCAAGCAGCAGAGCCAGGAAACAAGCAGAGCAGAATCACAGGCAAAGGAGGAACAGGAAAGGCAGGTATAAATAGACAGTGGGCGGGAGCTAGCTCCGTCTGGCCAGGCTGTGATAGACTCTCCTACTCCTAAGCCTGCCATCCTGAGTGGTGGAAGATGGAGTCAGTCTCACAGACATAGGAGCAGGTGTAGACTGATTACCCACGGGCGTCGACGCAGAAGCTGTGTCTGGCAGATCCTTTACACCCCTGTAGATTGCACCACACTCAGCCCTCTGCAGATAGAGCCACAGCCCTCCCCCTTGTAAATAGTGCAATAACGTTCCCCCATTTGTATATTGCCACACCACTCCCCCTTGTGTATTATGCCACACAGCTCCCCCTTGTGTATAGTGCCACAAAGCCCCCCCCCCCCCCCTTGTGTATAGTGCCACAAGGCAATGGCACATCCGAGAAAGTTGTATCAGCCAGGGAGATGTCAATCCAAGATGGAAAGGTGGGTTTGGAGGCAGGACTATATGACTCTTCAGGATAGCGGCAATGAATTGAGAACAATTCCATCTGTCCTGTAATTTTGTTATTATAAATATATCCTATATAATTACAGATAAAGAACCAAGCTCTGACATATATACAGTACCACAACCAAGCTCAGTACATAAATACAGCACTAGAACCAAGCTCAGTACATAAATACAGCACTAGAACCAAGCTCAGTACATATATACATCCCCAGAACCAAGCTCAGTACATATATACAGCACCACAACAAATCTCAGTACATAAATACATCCCCAGAACCAAGCTCAGTACATATATACATCCCCAGAACCAAGCCCATTACATATATACAGCACCAAAACCAATCTCATGCGTATATACAGGCACCAGAACAAAGCTCAGTGTCACGTAGCGGGGTTTGTGGACACACTAGGCCATACCGCCGTAGCGGGGAGGCAGCTGGCCAATCAACGGAACCCCAGCAATACAATGTCCTGCACAAGGGTGCCTGGATAGTCCAGACAGTGGCCACAGCTCTGGTACAGATGGAGATAGGTGCAGCAGGTAACGCCAAACGTGGCGGATGACACAGGTGCCGCAAGTTGTGCCAGACGAGGCGAATTTCTCCGGACGTGGCAGATGACACAAGTCGTGGCAGATGACACAGGACGTGGCGGATTGCACAGAAGCCGCAGGTTGCACCAGACATGGCGAAATCCTCCGGACGTGGCAGATGACAAAGGATGTGACACGACTCCGACACTAGTAGGCTCAGGAACAAGAACAGCACGGGATGCAGGAACAGGTAACAAGGCACGGGTAACAATGGGAACTGGAAACACTAAGGGACCATTTGCAAGACAGACTTGGGATAACTAACAACGCTCAGGCAAGGATCAGAAGGGTTGGGGCCTTCTTATAGATCAGGAAATCATGTGAGTTGATGATGATTATTTCCTGATGTGCGTTCGCTGGCCATTTAAGGCTGGTCACGAGCTTGCGCGCGCACCCTACGGGACACAGCAGACCGGAGCAGAAGTGAGCACTGGCGTCTCCTAAAAAGGAGATGGGGACCAGCGCTCATGGATCCATGGCTGCGGTCGTCGGGAGGTGAGTAAACCCGACGGTCCGTGGCCATGGACGCTGCAGTATCCCCCCTCTTACGCCCCCTCTTGGGGCCAGAGCGAGAGAGGAATTTTTTAATAAGAGCAGGAGCACTGAGGTTCTCTTCTGACTCCCAGGACCTTTACTCAGGACCAAACCCTCTCCAGTCCACCATATAGAAAGTCCTTCCTCCTACCCTTTTGCAGTCCAGGATCTCCCTCACCTCAAATATATCAGAAGAACCGCTGGGAGCAACTGTGGAACTAGAAGTCTTGCTGTAGCGGTTCAGGACCACGGGTTTCAGGAGGGACACATGAAAGGAGTTGGGGGATTCTGAGAGTAGGAGGCAGCCGCAGCTTATAGGAGACAGGGTTTATCTGTTGCAGAATCTCGAAAGGACCAAGGAACCTGAGAGCAAACTTGTATGAGGGCACCTTCAAATGTATGTTCCGAGAGGACAGCCAGACTTTAGTACCCGGAAGATACTGAGGCGGCTCTCTTTTCCTAGTATCTGCTTTTCGCTTCATGCGATCGACTGCCATCAAAATGGAGGACCATGTCTGTTGCCAGATTTGCAGAAAGTCCCCATATGCAGAGTTAGCAGCGGGTACCTGAGATGTGGTCGATACTGGAAGAGAGACTCTGGGATGTTGACTGTACACAATGTGAAATGGAATGGAAGTGGTGGACTCACTTGTGTGGTTTTTGTATGAGAACTCGGCCCATAGAAGAAGCTGTAACCAGTTATCGTGCTGTTAAGAGATGAAGTGGCGGAGATAATTCTCCATGATCTGGTTAATCCTCTCAACTTGCCCATTGGACTGGGGGTGATAGGCTGAGGAAAAGTCCAATCTCACATCCAGGAGTTTACAGAAGGCTCTCCAGAACTTTGAGGTAAACTGAACCCTCCGGTCAGACACAATGTGAAGAGGCAAGCCATGCAAGCGAAAGATGTGCAGAATGAAGAGACTCGCCAGTCGAGGAGCAGAAGGTAGGCCGGTCAGCGGGATAAAATGTGCCATCTTAGAGAAACGGTCCACCACCACCCAGACAGTGTTGCATCCTGCTGAGGGGGGAAGGTCTGTGACAAAGTCCCTTGCAATGTGCTGCCAGGGGGCGTTGGGTACAGGCAGAGGTTGAAGCAGGCCGGCAGGCTTGGAGTGAGTAACTTTGTTAGAAGCACACACTGTGCAAGAAGCGACAAAGTCCAGAACATATTTAGGTAGCGTGGGCCACCAGAAGTGACGAGCAATCAGGTCTCGGGTTTTACGGACACCAGTGTGCCGAGCTAGTTTAGAACTGTGTCCCCAGCGGAGAATTCTTCTCCTGACTACCAACCGAACAAAAGTCCTCCCCGGAGGGATGTCTCGAACCTGCAGAGGATTAGCAGTGACAATGCAGGACGGGTCTATGATAGTCTGAAGGGACTCCACCGTGTCTTCCGTCTCAAATGAACTGTCCGCGTGACGGTAGTGGAGCACAACCTGGAAACGGGTGAAGAACAGCGACCACCTGGCTTGACGGGGATTCAGTTGTTGAGCAGACTGAAGGTAGGTAAGGTTCTTGTGGTCGGTGAAGATCAGGATGGGGTGAGCTGCGCCCTCTAGAAGAGGTCTCCACTCCTTCAGAACCAACTTGATGGCCAGTAGCTCCCGATCTCCAATAGAGTAATTGCGCTCAGCAGAAGAAAAAAAGTCTAGAATAGTAGCCACATACTATTGCCTTTTCTTTGGAGCTCCTCTGGAACAGAAGTGCGCCAGCACCAACAGAGGAAGCGTCCACTTCCAGTGAGAACTGCCGAGATACGTCAGGATGATGGAGGATCGAAGCTGAAGTGAAGGCTCTCTTGAGGCTAATAAATGCGGACTCTGCCTCTGGAGTCCACACCTTGGCGTTCACACCCTTCTTAGTAAGGTTCGAGATGGGAGACGTCAGAGAAGAGAAGTTAGGAATAACCTGCCAATAGAAATTGGCGAATCCCAGGAACCACTGTATGGCCCTTAGGCCTTGAGGACGTGGCCACTCCAGGACAGCTCTCACTTTCTCAGGATCCATCTTGAGACCTTGATCCGAGATGATGTAGCCCAGGAAGGGCAGAGAACTCCTTTCAAAGATGCACTTCTCCTGCTTGGCGTATAAACAATTCTCCCTTAATCAAAGTAGATCTTGACGGACATGCCTCTGATGAGTCGTCGAATCTGGGGAGAAAACCAAAGTATCATCGAGATAAACAACAACACAGACATAGAGGAGATCTCGGAAGATATCATTAACAAACTCCTGAAACACTGCGGGAGCGTTACACAGTCCGAAGGCCATCACTAGGTATTTGTAGTGCCCGTCCCGGGTGTTAAATGCCGTCTTCCACTCGTCACCCTGGCGAATCCGGACTAGGTTATAATCCCCCCGCAGGTCTAGCTTAGAATTTTTTTTAGCTCCTCGTATGCGATCAAACAGCTCGGATATAAGTGGCAACGGGTATTTGTTCTTGACCGTGATCTGGTTAAGACCACGGTAGTCAATGCAGGGTCGAAGGGACTTTTTAACGAAGAAGAATCCAGCCCCGGCCAGGGAGGAAGACTTTCGTATGAAACCCCTCTCCAAATTCTCCTTGATATAGGCTGACATGGATAGAGACTCTGGCAAGGAGAGAGGATATACTCGGCCACGGGGGAGAGAGGCATTAGGAAGAAGTTAAATGGCACAGCCATAAGTCCGATGTGGAGGCAGCGTCTCAGCCTCCCTTTTGCTGAAAACATCCGCAAACTGAGCAAACTGGGGGGGCAGTCCAGCCAATGACTGAGGCAGAGGAGGCTTGACAGGATGGATCTGCAACAGACAACGACCAAGGCACTTTGAGCCCCATTGGAGAACCACTCCAGAATTCTAGTCCAGGACAGGGGCATGTAGTCGAAGCCAAGGCAGGCCCAGCAGAATAGGATTGATGGCCTTGGGCAAAACAAGGAAAGAAATCAGTTCAGAATGAAGGACTCCAACCTGGAGCTTCAACGGCTTGGTTTTTAGAAACGATGAGATCAGGCAGAGGCAGTCCATTCACCGAGGCAACAGCCAAAGAAGTCCCCAGGGGAACTATGGGCAACTGAAGATGATCCACTAGCTCCTTTTGAATGAAGTTTGCCGCAGACCCAGAGTCAAGATATGCAGAAACCCGATACGTCCTCTCGCCGGATACTAGGGTCACAGGAATAGTCAACTTGGAATGCTCTATTAGGTACCATTCCACCTAGGGTTGTCTCTCCAACCAATCCTAGGCAATGGGGTCTCTGGGGACACAGACGTACAATATGGCCTCCGAGGCCGCAATACAAACAAAGTCCAGAAGTGCGTCTGCGCTGTTTCTCCTGGATAGACAACTTGGCCTGGTTACTCTGCACAAGATCCTCTGGTTGGACGACTAAGGAGGATTACTGAAAAGTAGAATCCAGCCGAGAAAGTTCTTTCTCCCGGAGAACCTCTTGGGAACGCTCCTGGATCCTCATGTCAACCCAGGAGATGAGTAGGATAAGATTGTCCAGGGTAGATGGCAGATCGCGTGCAGCCAGCTCGTTATTAATCCCTGAAGACAGTCCCTGCCAGAATTTGGCCACCAAAGCCTCAGGTTCCAGGTCAACTCAGCAGCCAGAATACGGAACTGAATGGCATACTCGCCCACGGAGAGGTCTCCCTGCTGTAGGGTCAGCAGGGATGCAGCAGCCGAAGAAACTCTCCCAGGTTCCTCAAAGATCGAGCAGAAGGTCTGTAAGATGCACTGCAAGTCACAGGTCTCTGGTCCCTGATGTTCCCACAGAGGATTAGCCCATGCCAGGGCTTTGCTAGTAAGGAGAGAGATGATGAAGGCGATCCTGACGTCATCCGAAGAGAAAGACCTGCCATGCAGTTTGAAGTGGATCTGGCACTAAAAAAAAAATAGGTTTTTATTATTATTATTGTCTATTATGTTAAGCCTTCTACGTGCTTGCATCCAGGGAAATAAGACAGTCGTTAATTGCTGCCGGTCATTGATACTAGCTACATAGCTATATGGGACCGCTGCTTTCTCCACACAAATGATGCTACCGTATAATTCCTTGATAATTTAACTGGTTTAACTTGATAATTTAAATAGTATGTTGCATATGTTGTAATCATGTTTTGTAAACAATCAAGAATACTGTAGCGATCATTGTGTATATAACTAGCACACATTTTTCTCCTTAGTCCAACGCAGACCTAGCTGATGCCAGTCGACTTCCCTATTGGTTTGTTGATTATGCCTGTAAAAAACAGACTTTGACCTCACACCACGTCAGAGGGCTTCTGGCCTTGGTGATCTTTTTATGTATATACTGTACGTGTGTGCTTGTACCATTTATATTCTGACCTGATGAAGACACCAGACCGATGTTGAAACGGGTAGCTATGTTACTTATTAATAAATTACATTTTAATATAACTCTTTCTGGATGTTAGCAGCGCTTCTTTCAAATCCCCATTTTACTTTCCTTGCCTGAAAATTGTATGCATATCCTGAGGATAGGCCATCAATTTTATGCGACTGGAAAACCCCTTTAAAGGACTCCAATTTCTCATAAAACAAAATCAATATAATATCGCGACATGCTAGCAACTCCTTTGACAGGTGGCAACTCACATCGCAACCACTGGGAGGTCACACATAGACACATATAACATAGACATCATAGTTACATAGTATGGTTGAAAAAAGACATAGGCCCATCAAGTTCAACCAAGTGATGGGAGAAACTTTAGAACTTTTTTTACCCCTATTGATTCAGAGGAAGGTTTAAAAAAATAAGTAAACAAAATTTTAAAAAGTAAATAAATATAAAAATGACCCATAAGGCATTAACCAAGGAAAAATTCCCTCCTTATCCCAAGTGGCAATCTGACTGGATCAACATTCAAACAAGAAATCTATACATTGACATAGGCGCTGATATTTTTTCATTCTAAGAAATTATCTATGCCATTTTTTTAAAGCCATCTTCTGTTCCTGTTGTGACCAGCTCCTGCATTAGGCTACTCCACAGATTCACAGTTCTCACAGTAAAGAAGGCTTGTCTCCTCTGCAGATTGAACCTTTTTTTCTCCAGACGAGGAAGTGCCACCTTGTCTTTTCAGGGGATTTTACATGGAACAGATTTTCACTATATTTTTTATATGGGCTATTTATATATTTATACAGTTAATCATGTCCCCCCTTAGTTGTCTCTTTTCAAGGCTAAATAGATTTAATTATTTGAATCTTTCCTCATAACGAAGATTCTCCATACCCCTTATTAGTTTAGTTGCTCCTCTTTATATTTTTTTCGAACTCCAGGGCCCAGAACTGAACCGCATATTCTAGATAAGGCCGCACTAATTCTATGTAAAGTGGTAATATTATATCCCTGTCCTGCGAGTCCATGCCTCTTTTAATACACGACAGTATGCTGCTAGCCTTAAGCACATGATGGACATTGCATACTGTTTTTTAGTATTGTTACGCTGCTGGTGGTGCTCAAGACCACAACACCAGACAATCGCTATCACATGGGTGAAGCAAGCATCAACACTGACAGAAAACAAAGGCACAAGAAACTCACCAGTGGAAGATCGGAACCGAATACGGAAGGTAGTAGAAAATTGAGACGATGCATAAATGGAGCGGATGGCTGATGAATAGCATGCAAGCAGTTAACTGATGAATAGACAGTGGACAAGAATTAACAGCACTCATTGACCCTATCTGAATAATATTCCACAGCAGGGTAAGACTACAGCTTGGCAGCAGACCAAACGCACAGGAAAGGCAAACAAACCAGTGGAACTAATCTCAGGATTAGGGCCGGCATCAGCACGCGGCAAACCCCGGCAAGTGCCGGGACCAACTACCCTTTGGGGGGCCAACTCAGCTGCTGGATGCTGATGCTGCCAACATGGCTCCCCCAGGAGTGGAATCCCCAGACAAGGGTGTGTCTGACGGGATTCTGCTTCTAGAGGTAGCCCCTGTCTAGGAGGCGGCGTAACTACCGCTGTATAAGCCATAGCAGTTGCTACGGGACCCGCGGCATGAGGGGGCTCGTCCCACCGTCACCAGCCTCCCATGCCCAGTGGCCCTGCTAGCAGCCACTATGGCTGCTACAGTGGTAGCGACACCACATTCAATAGTATCTGAGTCCTTAGGACGCAGATACTATTGAACACTATGGTAGAGCAGGGAGGTAGCTCCCTACTCTGCCAATTACTAGGCTACAGACTCCCAGGCAGAGTGTTAGTAGCTCTCTGCGCAGGACTTTGGCAATGGGTAGCCCGTGACATCACTGGACAGTGATGTCAGGAGCAGAGGTGGAGCGCTAATAGCTCTCTGCCCGGGACTCTAGCTCTGGGGTTGCCCCTGACATCATTGTGCATTTATGGACAGTGATGCCAAGAGGAGAGAAGGAGTTCCAAGCAGAGGGCTAGAAGCCATATATGGACAGTTATGTCAGGGGCTTCCCCAGAGCCGGAGTACCGGAGCAGAGCCTTTGCTAGTGTTCTGCCTAGGACTTCAGGTCTGCTCCGGACATCACTATCCATATATGGACAGGTATGCCAGAAGCAGAGCAGGAGTCCCAGGCAGAGGGCTAGTAGTGCTCTGCCCAGAACTATGGCCTTGGGGTTGCCCCTGACATCACTGTCCATATATGGACAGTGACATCAGGGGCACCTCCTGATGCTGAATCCCCAGGCAGAGCGTCGGCAATGCTCTGGTTGGGGATTCCACTTCTAGAGGGAGCCCCAAAGCTACCTACAGGGAGGTGCTGTGTGGTACTACCAGGGAGGGGGGCTGTGTGGCATAACCTGGGAGTGGGGCTGTGTGGCATAACCTGGGAGTGGGGCTGTGTGGCACAACCTGGGATGGGGGCTGCATGGCACTACCTGGGAGGGGGCTGCGTGGCACTATCTACAGTGGGCACTAAATTTATGGAGGTACAAACTGGGGGCCTAACTTCTGTATGGGGGCACAAAGTGACATTTTCTGCCAATTTACTGCTGCAGTGAGTTCCCCCTCAAAGGGGCCCACTAAGTCTGTGTCGCCTAAGTGCCCACATAAACCTGGAGCCTGCCCTGCCCAGGATACACATAATACAAAAACTAGATCTCTCAGAGGACCAACAGGTCCCACAGTACAATCAAACACATAAACAAGAACAAAATCACAAACTAGAAACTGGAGTTTAGCACATGCCAGAAACAGTATAACCAACGCCGGTGTAATCCAGACCGGAAGTATATATAGGCACCAAGAAAAGTACCTAATTAACCAAGCAAAGCTACATGATGACCAAATCCAGACTCAGGCCAATCACATTGCCTAGCAACCCCCAAACACAGAGATAACATAAATCATTGATTAGCAGTAGTCCTGCAGCTAATTGTTACAAGTATATGATCTACAAGTACACCCAAATCTTTCTCAACAAGTTACTCCACCAGTTTAGTTCCCCTAAGACATATTTTGCATGCAGATTATTAGTAAACAGATGCATAACTATGCATTTATCCACATTAAATTAAATTTGTCAAGTAGATGCCCAAAACACGCAGTTTGTCCAAATCGGCTTGTAATTTATGAACATTTTCCATAGACTAAACTATGCTACATAGCTTTGTGTCATCTGCAAAAATAGAAACTGTACTATTAATACCATCCTTTATATCATTGATAAATAAGTTGAATAATAGTGGTCCCACCACTGAACCCTGGGGATCACCACTTATAACCAGGGACTATTCTGAGTAGGAAAATAAATCACTTTTTTTTTTTTTTTGTAAAGCTAGTCATCTCGTGCCACACATTTTAGGTTATGTTGAGATAAGAAAAAGGGCATGGAAGGACATTGACTCTTTTTCAACCATTTTTAAATGCTCCAATTAATTTCCAAGATTGCAAACTGCACACAGGGTTTGTAATTTGTAGTCGTTTTCCATGAAAACAAATAGGTCTACATAAATGAAACTGGTAGGATATAAAAAATTTATTTGAGTTTCAGCAATAAAAAAACATTGGTACGCATAGTTAGTGTCACGATCTGTGGGTATGTGGACCCACTAGGCCGTACCGCCATAGCGGGATAGCAGCTGGCCAAACAGAGTACAAGGTCAATGTCTATAGTTCGGATAAAAGGTACCTGTGGCAATGCAGACAGTAACAAAGGTTTAGGCTCGGATGGAACCCAGGCAGCAGGCAGATAACAGGTGCGGTGAAACACAGCGGGTGTAGTAGGCTATACAGCCTGACCAACTCTATGCAGCACAGTAACACGGTAGCATAGGATACAGGATACAGGTAGCAGGAACAGGAACACTGGGAACTGGAAAACACTCAAGGGACCATTTGCAAGACTAACACGGGTAGGAACAAACAACGCTCAGGCAATGAAGGAAGGGGCAGGGCCCTTCTTATAGTCCAGGGTGATCTGGGAGCAATCAGCTCAATCTCACACATGTGTGCGCTCTAGCTCTTTAAGACTGGACTGAGCTCGCGCGCGCACCCTAGTGGTCACTGTGGGACAGGACGGCATCTCTGGAGAGAAAGGCGTCGGTAGGATGACAGGAGTTTGTGGTCAGCGACCGCAGACATTACAGTTAGTGAGTCACAATATAGTGGAAATTCTTGAAACAGTCTTCCTCAATACTGAAAACATATTTTTGAACATCGAGCACTGTAATGGGGTTTGATCAAAAACATCCAGAAACGGAAAACCCTTTCAATCCTGTTTTCTTAAAATAAATGCAGCTGGTGAACCTCTGATCCGTCCAAGATCATCACTCAGGTGATCAAATGTAACCAGTAATGAGTACTGCTAAGTTTTTAAGCACAATTCATACATTCCTACAAAGCCTCTTTGTAGGGTAACTAAACTATCAAAAAACTTTGTTTTGATCGGTGCGGGTCTGAGCAGTGAAACCCCCACCGATTGCTAAAACTAAGTGGCAGAACCGCTCGAGGGACTGCTGAGCCGCTTAGTTTCAGATCGGCTTCTCTTGGAAAGCCGAGCAGTTGGTGCATGGGCTCAGAGACTTTCTATTGAGCCCGTACACTAATTACTCGGCTTTCCGAGAACAGCTAATCAGAAACGAAGCAACTCAGTGCTCACCCGAGCGCTTCTGCCATTTTGTTTTAGCGATTGGTGGGGCTCTCAGTGCTCGGACCGCCACCAATCAAAACATCTGACAATGCACTACGACATGTCAGAAGTTTTTGGAACGTTTAATTACCCTTTAAAGCCCTTCATTTTCTTTTACTGCTTACATATTTCTCAACAAGCACAAAAAAAATCATAAATTGGATGAGCCATGAGAAAATCACTCTGAAAAAGTATTTTTGTTGCTGCATGCAGTGTCAAACCACTTTGCTTGCACTGACTGCTCTAATGCTAATGAGATTAGCTATGCCCTCTCTGAATAAAGTTAGAGGAGTAGGAGACATTTATTTTATTTTATCTCATGCTGTTGAGACGTGTTTGGAGTGTTGAGAGGTGGTGTTTTCACTGATGTGCGTTCATTTCCAGACGTATTTTAGTATTTTGTAGTGCCAAATGTGTCTTCTGAAAAAAAAAAAATAAACATTATTCTTGTAACAACTAACAATTCTTCACGGTTATTGCCAATGAAGAACTGCAGTTTTGACTTCAAGCTATGGATGCTTAAGCAGTTTTATATTGTCTTATGAAATATGGCTACAAAGACATCAGTTTAGATCTATCTTTTACTAGCTAAAAGAAGAATGACACAATCCATAAATTCAGTTTGGTCATGATTGTATTAAAACATATAATAACCAACTTACTTGTGTTGTTATACCCATCTGAACAAGGGAAACACACTGAAAGTTAATAAAGCCAATTTTTCTCCTGTTCTACTGAGGGCTTATGCACCCGATCATATTGTGCATGTTAACATCAATACAACACGTTATACGGCACTCAAATAAATCTATCTTTTCCTACTGTACTCTGTATGACTCCAATTGCATACGGAAGAATGTTGACGTTTTTTCCTTAAGACATTCAATAAAAACCATGCAGTGTTGCATCAGATGCCATATCATAAAGGTATTCTTCACAAAAATATTTCTTCAAGCAGAGAATATAATTGTAATACGGTGCCGTACAGAGTAATCATACAGCTCGGTACTATACAACTGCAGGCACATGATATGCCACAAGGCCTAACCATTAAAGCAACAAGAAATGGTCTGAGTATTTGGATTAAATCACTGAAAAATAACTAGATTAATTTAAATTCACTTCACAGGCCATACTTACTCATACGGGCAGGTACACACACCACCTTCCAGCTGGACGCAGACAAACAAGAATGCTACATAGAGGGAGATTTTTATTTTTCAGTTATCACTATTCCCCACTTGACAGTCAATATTTAAAAAGGGAGACAGAAAGGGTATTCATGCCCCGTAAGAAGCCGATACGGTGAATCCCAATGTATAAATCTTGCGTTTTTTACATTTGGCTGGCAGTGCTAATTTATTGTCGTACTTCCCATAGTAGGCTTATTTGGAACATCTTAAGAAGCCCGGGACGGCTGTAGAACTACTGGGCCCAGTCAACATTAAACATCCAGTTAACATCCGTTGAGCCGATATACATTGTATCATTACCTTTCCTCAAGGTGGAAAAGAGAACAATGAGTATACTCTCAGGATGATTAAACTTATGTTTGTGGACTCAGGCTGTTGCTGGGTCTGGGCAAGCATAGCGGTTATGCCTCCTCCCAAGTCACCAGGGAGATTTGCAAGGTGGTTTGGGAGAGGCAATAGTGTTAAAGATATGGGGAAAGTGTCTGCTGCTGCAGAAACATCTAATAACATGACACAGCCCGCTTAGATCTCAGTTGATTGAGAACTATGATAGTGCTGAAGAGTTTTTCTAAATGGATTATATCCTTGAACTCCTTAGCATGAATCCTCTGTTCAGGGCGAGAATGGCTTATCTGCTCCACGCCATTTTGCAAGGGACCGTGAAATTGCCTCTAGCTCTCAGGTGCATAGTCAAGATACGGATTTACATGCATTGGATGATGATAGGCTTAGGTCGCCTTGACAGAGGTCGGCGTTTGGAATCTATTGAACGCCGGCATCCTCTCAGAGACTCTCATAGCTCACGAGCGAGCAGACATTCCAGGAGCACCTGCAGGGGGCGTTCGGTCTCTCGCCATTCCTCGTCTTCTGGGTGCAGCAACTATAGTCGCCATTGCAGAGGGCATCCCAGCAGTCGGAGATTTGGATTCAACAGACGAGCAGAATAGGATATTACGGTGGTTCCTCCTGTGGCGGTCCAAATCACACCTCCACAGCCTTCTCTACCGACAGCTGTCACTCAACCCCTCGTCCTTCAGACTGGTGAGTTGCCATGTGCCCTGGCTTGGGTAAATTTATCTGGTGTTAACGATAATGAAATATTGGATATATATTAAAAACTGTATTAGCAAAAATAGATACTTCTGTTGTATCCTGGAGTCGGTTTTCAAATTCATACAGGATGTTGTTCAGTGATTCTGATTTCCACGGCGTAGCGCTGCTGAGGACGCATATCACGTCTTTTATTAGAGATAAAATTGAGAAAATGGGGTTTATGGATATATGGTCTTTGGTGTCTATTGGTCAGTTGATAAGGAGAGATGTTTTGAGAAGGGTGATGATAAAAAGCCTAAAGTGGCAAAAACTTTTGGGAATTGGCTACAGGCCTTCTTTGTGATGGCAAGTATTTTATGTGAACATAAACCGGATGCCTCTCTAATTATTTACATATATTGATACAATATACTCAGCTCATAAGCTCCATGGTGGTTCGGCGTGGTGAAGGTACGACGAAGAGTTTAGACGTAGATTACCACTTAAACCTGAGGTCGGCTGGGCCACTATCCACGCTGCGAATTCACGTCCCGGGGCGTGTGGACTCTTTACTGAAGGGAATGCAAATTTGTCGCCTCGTGCAAATTTAGGCACGAATGTTCTATCTGTGGCCGGTCGCACTCGGCCCTATGTTGTTACAGAAGAGGTAAGCTGCCAAATAATTCAGCAGCTGCAGGTAAACTTCGTTTACCAGAGGATAAATTGGCTCGTTTATGTCACGAGTTAGATGTGGGAATAATAATCTCTTTTGGGTCAGTTAGTTTCTGCATGTAAAATATTCCCACTGGGTAGGGTCTTTTCATGCAGTTTATTGATGGCAACTGCTGGGGTAAAATTGCCTACTCATTACATTCCAATCACCAGCGTTATGAGGGAAGATCTTAGTATGGAAATCTGTTTTGATGGATTATGACGGCATCTCTTATTTCCCAGAACCAAAGATTGATAACAACAGGGCCGGCCTTAGGATAGATGGCATCCCATGGGAAATTATCTTTCAGCGCCCCACCCACACAGTATTATGCCTCCTAAGTGCCACACACTATATTCCCCCCTGCAGTGCCTTTACACAGTATAATGTCCACTTAGTGGCCTCCACACGGTAGAATGCCCCCCTCCGCTGGCTGCCACATACAGCCCTCCACTTGTAGATAGTGCCCCCTTGTAGGTTGTGCCATACATCCCCCACCTCCTACTTGTAGACCGTACCATACAACCGCCACCTCCTTCTTGTAAACAGTGACACACAGCCCCTTGTATGTAGTGCCACACAGCCTCCTTGTAGGTAATGCCACACAGCCCCTTGTAGGTAGTGCCACACAGCCCCCTGTAGATAGTGCCACACAGCCCCCTTCTAGGTAGTGCCATATAGCCACCACCTCTCCCTTGTAGACAGTGTCACACAGCCCCCTGTAGGTAGTGCCACACAGCCCCCTTGTAGGTAGTGCCACACAGCCCCCTTGTAGGTAGTGCCACACAGCCCCCTTGTAGATTGTGCCACACAGCCCCCCCTTGTAGGTTGTGCCACACACCCCCCTTGTAGGTAGTGCCACAACCCCCCTTGTAGGTAGTGCCACACCCCCCCTTGTAGATAGTGCAATACCCCCCTTGTAGGTTGTGCCACACAGCCCCCTTGTAGGTTGTGCCACACAGCCCCCCCTTGTAGGTTGTGCCACACACCCCACTTGTAGGTAGTGCCACAACCCACCTTGTAGGTAGTGCCACACCTCCCCTTGTAGATTGTGCCACACCCCCCTTGTAAGTTGTGCCACACAGCCCCCTTGTAGGTTGTGCCACACAGCCCCCTTGCCGGTAGTGCCACACAGCCCCCTTGTAGGTGGCACCGCCCCCCCTTCTTGTAAATAACCCACTGTAGCTCCCTGAAGGAGTGGATCCCCGGATGATTAGGGATTCCACTCCTGGACACAGCGATTGAAGTCTCTGTCCACATACGTACAGTGACATCAGGGGATTCTCCTGGAGCCGAATCACTGTGCCAGCAACTCTGTGGACGGGGATTCAGCTTCAGGAGTTGACTCTGATGTCACTGTCCATATATGGACACAGAAATCAAGTGCTCCATCGAGGAGCGGAAACCCCAGCCACAGAGAGATTCCACACCTTCAGGGAGCTACAGTGGCACTATATACAGAAAGGGGGTGCCATCTACGGAGGCTCCAAAAAATATCCTCCTCCTCACATGCACTTCGCTCTGTGAGGAGGAAGAGAGAAAGCACCGCCGGGGTTCAGAGGAGTATCACGGCACCCTGGTTGGGAACCACTGACCTGGTAGATAGCAGAGCAGGGAGATACCTCCCTGCTCTGCTATAGTGTTCAATAGTGCATTTGGCGTCGCTAGCGCTGTAGCAGCCACAGCAGCTGCTAGAGGCGCCGCCGGCCATGGGTGTGGGCGTTCTGGTGGGTGTTCACCGCTAGCAGCCACTTTGGTTGCTACAGTGGTAGGAACGCCACTGAGAGAAGAAGCACCTGGGCAGAAAGGCAGCTGCTGAAGCAAGTTTTCCAACCATCAATTTATTTTTTTTGGGACATATTGGCCCAAAATCATTGACAGATAGAATTTTTTACGGGCCATTTAGAAAATTGAGAATAACATGTTTCTCAAACTTAAACCATTAATATAACCAGGTTAGCAATGTTAATTATAGAAAAAGTGATAATAGTTAAAAATCATAATAGTAGGGTCAGGTCTACTTAGTCTGCATTTTTACTTTTTGTAATGTTCTGGTTCAGTTCAACTAGGCTGCAGCACTATAACTTGAAGACAAGACGCTCCCAGCTCTAGGAAGATTGGTGCAATTTATAAAGAGAGTGTGACATGAATCACAGGAGATATAGCTACAATCTACATATACACACTGCACACACACTACATATACACACACTGCACACATACTACATATATACATATATATATATATATACACACACACACATGCACACATACATATATACTGCACACACTACACACATACTACATATATACACACACTGCACACATACTACACACACACACACACACACACACACACAAACAATGCACACGCTACATATGCACACACACTGAATACATACACATACTACATATACATAAACTGCACACAAAATAAACACACACACACACACACACACGCACACACACACACACACACTGCTCACATACTACATTTACACACTGCACACATACTACATATACACACACACACACTGCACACATACACACGGCGGTGATGTGGCTCACTAGCCATGTGAATATTGTAGCCAAGGACACAGGTACAGGGTAGCTTCAGTTGTCAAGGCTTAGTTTATTTAATAAACCAGAAAAAATAAAGTACAACTTAAAGCAGCTTTCTTCAGCAGAATATCATAAGCAGTAAATCATAACACAAGAGTCCTTACTTCAGGCAAGAGGTTATAAATAAACCAGGTTGCTCTCACCATTTTTGTGGTAGGGGTATAGCATAAGTTCTCAGCTACAAAGCTTGTCTCGCCTGCAGCGAGCATAACATGTGCAGCTCTAGTACAACACACTTTTCTCTACTACTCAGTCTCTCTCTCCCTCTCTCTCTCTGTCTCGCTCTCTCTCCCTCTCTCTCTCTCTCTCTCTCCATGCTCTGTCTGTTTTCCTAGATTGAAATAATACATACTACATATACATACTGCACACATACTACACATACACACATTACACATACTACATATACACACACTGCACACATACTACATATACACACTACACACACAACATATACACACTACTCACACTACATATACACAAAATGCACATACTACATATACATACATACATACACATACTACATATAAACACTGCACACATACATACACACACTTCACATACTACATATACACACACTGCACACATACTTCATATATACACTACACACATATTACATGTACACACTGCACACATACTGCACACACATACACTGAAACCATACTACATATACACAATGCACACATACTACACTACACATACTACATGTATACACACTGCACACATACACACACTTCACATACAAATACTACATATACACACACACTGCACACATAATACATATTGTGTAGTGTGTACATGTAGTGTGTGTGTGTGTGTGTGTGTGTGTGTGTGTGTGTGTGTGTGTGTGTGTGTGTGTGTGTGTGTGTGTGTGTGTGTGTGCAGTGTGTGTGTATATGTAGTATGTGTAATGTATAGTATGTGTGCAGTGTGTGTATGTAGTATGTGTGCAGTGTGTGTATATGTAGTATGTATGCAGTGTGTGTGTATATGTAGTATGTGCAGTGTGTGTATGTGTAGTATGTATGCAGTGTGTGTATATGAAGTGTGTATATGTAATATGTGTACAGTGTGCATATGTAGTATGTGTGCAGTGTGTGTGTATATGTAGTATGTGTGCAGTGTGTATATGTAGTATGTGTGCAGTGTGCAGTGTGTATATGTAGTATGTGTGCAGTATGTATATGTAGTATGTGTGCAGTGTGTGTATATGTAGTTTGTGTGCAGTGTGTATATGTAGTATGTGGATATATACTACACATACTAGATATACACACTTCTCGCATGCTACATAAACACACTGCACACATACTACATATACACACACTGCATACATACACACTACACATACTACATATACACACAGCAGTGTGTGTATATGTAGTATGTGTAGTGTGTATGTGTGCAGTGTGTGTATATGTAGTATGTGTGCAGTATGTGTATATGTGCAGTGTGTTTATGTAGCATGTGTGCATTGTGTATATGTAGTATGTGTAGTATATACAGACACATACTACATATACACTGCACACTGCACACATACTACATATACACACTGCACACAAACTACATATACACACTGTACACATACTACATATACACACACTGCATATACACACTGCACACATACTACATATACACACTGCACACACACTACATGTACACACTACACACATACTACAGATAGATAGATAGATAGATAGATAGATAGATAGATAGATAGATAGATAGATAGATAGATAGATAGATAGATAGATAGATAGATAGATACGTACGTATATATTGCACACACTACACATTATGTATATACACATGGCACACATGCTACATATACACGCTGCACACATACTACACATAAACACACTGTACACAAACTACATATACACACACTGCACACATACACACACTACACATACTACATATACACACACTGCACACATACTGCATATACACACACTGCACACATACTACATATACACGCTGCAAACATACTACACATACACACACACTGCACACATACTACATATACATAATGTACACATACTACATATACACACACACACTGCACACATACTACATACACACACTGCATATATACACATACTACAAATACACACACTGCACACATACTACATATACACTGCACACATACTACATATACACACACACTGCACACATTCTAAATATACATACACATGTCAGGGATCATTACCATGTATATTGTTTGAAAAATATTATCCTCACACATATGTATTTACATTTCAGTTCTTTGTGTAATATACTGATATATAATAAGTTCTTTGTTCATGTCGGACACACCTACGGAAGACACCACCCCCTGGAATGCAAGAAGAGTGAGTCTGAGAAGTTACAGCTGAGAAACCGGTGGGGGCTTGGGCACTCCCACATCTCTCTGGAGGCATGTGTCTTTTTCTGTGTTTCTTTGTTCTGAATAAAAAGTTTTCAGTCTTCCACCTGGTGGAACGGAGGGGATGTCTACCAACATTACTCTGTGTGGTGTACTTCTCTCCAGGCATGCCTTCAGCTTTCAATTTACAGAGGTGGTTATTCGGTGTGAAATACGGACCTGACACACACTGCACACATACTACATATATACACACTGCACACTTACTACATATACACACACACTGCACACATTCTAAATATACATACACACTGCACACATACTACATATACACACACACTGCACACATACTGCATATACACACATACTGCACACATACTACATGTAGATACACACTGCACACATACTACATATATGCATACATACTCTCTCAAAAGTTAAATTATCGTGTTTGCTTTCGGATGACGTATTGTCTGATTCGGTAAAAGTTGTTTGGATTCGTCGCACAAAAGTGGATGTTTATGGCTGCAGTACTTGGCTTACTGTTTTCAGAATAGACGACTTGTTTTGTCCATTATCACTAGTTTCCAGATATGCGTCCTCCTGCCCCGGTTTTCTTGGCACACGCGGTGGGAGCATCATTAACTAGATTTCAGTTTGTATCTCTACTCCAAAAATGCCTGCTCGTTGCTGGTGTTCCAGTTTCGGTATTCGGGACTCAAGCTTTCCACATTGCTTTCCACATTGGGGCTGCTACTGCAGCAGATGTGTCAGGTATGTCAGGTATGTCAGACAGCAACATGAAGCGCTTGGTATATGTAAGCCTGACTGCTTTAAATGTTACATTCGACCGGATTTACTGACACGTTGATTTGTTATGGACTGCATTTCATTTTCCACTTCTTTTGTTTGTCTATTACAGGTTTGCGTGGGCCCAAAGTTTGGTTGATAGGCCATGGTTGATTTGTACATCTATTGGGCAGCTAGAGGGGCTTCTATTTGTCCTGGGGTACTGAACCTTGGATTTTCCAATGCGGATCTTTCTTGGATGGCGACAAGTATTACCTGAGATGGTAGCCGTCAGCAAAGTTACACATGCCCCTGCTGTACTGTTTGTCCACGCAGGTGGTAACGACCTGTGTTCTGTTCGCTTGGCTGAGCTTATCTCTGTCATTCGTTCGGATATAGATAATTTCTCAGCATTCTTCCAAGATGCCATTGTAGTTTGATCTGAAATCGTGCCCCGCCTTGTATGGAAAGGTGCTCAAAACCATGCCTCTATAGAGCGGCCAGACGTATTTTAAATATACGTATATCTCACCATGTTAAGTCTATAGGTGGGTTTGTTATTCGCCATAGAAAACTTGAAGGTGATAATAGAAATCTTATGTTACAAGACGGGGCTTACTTAAATGACATTAGTTTGGGAATATTACTTTCTGGCCTTTCACGCAGTCGACAGGGCCGTGTTCTTTTTGTTGGGTGGGGTTTGGAGCTAGGTGTAGGTATACACTTTGCTCCTGTGGCATATGGCACCTTGTCCCTTTCGCGATTGTGAGGAATCATAAGGGTCACCCGTCAGAACAACTAGGACATGCCCAATGCGGCTGCGGTGGCACAGGCATGCATGGTGAACCCGAGAAGAACTATTTATGGGCAAGGTTTCCCATATGATAATTTTTGCAATAAAGCTGTGGCCGACCCCCACTTTACCCACATCACTGTAGTCCTGTCTTATTATTAATGTATATATTTAATATTATATACCCATGCTGACGATGGGAAATTTGTACAATTGCAATACTGCCAGTCTGCAGAAGATTGAATTCTGTGCTGGTCATCTACTGATCACGGCTTGTTACAAGACACAGCTCTGATAACTGTATCGAGCAGTTAACCTGTGTGTCCATCACATGATCAGAACAGATTTTCATGTTCTGGTAGCAAACAATTAATGTTCCATTCAATGACAGCAAGCAAAAAACAATTATTAATTGATACACAAAGAATATTAGAAAATTGCATAATATAGATTATATAATGAATAAACTTCATTAAGCTATCCGTTGTGGAATATCCGATTTTTATGTCTTTAGCTATAAGGACTATTTTATTTCTTGATATTCTCGGCTACTGTAATGATGGGGGTAGGGAAACAGACGAGTGAGCCCTAATGTACCCACCACTCTGTCCCTGCCTACTTGCAACGACCCGCCCTAGGCGACGGGGTACAACTGGGCGACGGTCCCTACACTCAGTAAGTGCACGAGACAAACAGACAAGGGTACACAAAGAAAGGGAAATGGGGCAGTTGCCCACGGCAACACCGTGAGCAACAAGAGTGGTGAACGAGCCGAGTCAAACCAGGAGTGTACGAGGTACCAAACGCAGAGCAGGAGAGTAGTCATTAAGCCAGGGTCAGTATGGAGCAGGGTCAAATAGTTAGAAGCTGTAGGAGGGCCAGGAAACCACACGAGAAGAATCACAAGCAAAGGAGGAACAGGAAAGGCAGGTATAAATAGACAGAGGGCGGGAGCTAGCTCCGTCTGACCAGGCTGCGATAGGCTCTCCCACTCCTAAGCCTGCCATCCTGAGTGGTGGAAGATGGAGTCAGTCTCAGAGACATAGACTCAGGTGCAGACTGATTACCTATGGGCGTATACACAGAAGTTGTGCCTGGCAGATCCTTTACAGCTACATTGCTGATCACAGGAGCAGGGCCGCCATCAGGGAGGTATTAGGGGTACTGCTGTAAGGGACCCAGCCAAACCTAATTGAAAGGGGGCCCGGCAACTGCCACGACTTGCCTTTAGTAGAAAAAAAACAGGCCCCTGCAATGGGGCCCGTTCTTTTCACCAAAAGAAAGTCGTGAGCTGCGGGCCTCCCCTCTCGTCATGTGGGCGCAGCCATCAAACACCGCTTGCGCGCACCCGCGAGCTACCGCGCACACCTGCGAACGCCCGCACGCACCCACGGACAGCCGCGCGCTCCCGCGAGCGGACACGTGCAACCACGCGCACCTGCGAATGTCCGCGCACACCGGCGCACACACGACTCACCTGGACCTCCTCCTCCAGCGCGTAGCTGCGTAATGAGAGGGGGAGGAGTCAAGCTGCAGCGCGGCGGCAAGCGTTCTCCGATCCCTGACATTTTCTGGAACCTGGAGGTGAAGGACTGGACCTGGAAGACATCGCCTGACAACGAGGACTGGAGTGGGAGACAGCAGCTCTTCTGACACAGTGAGTAAAATGTCTAAAAGTGCTGATTATGTATGGCCCTGTTCACACAGAGTATTTTGCAGGCAGAAAAAATCTGACTCAAAATTCCTTAAAGAGTTTTGAGGCAGATTTTGACCTGCCCACACTATCTTGCCGTGTTTTTTGCTGCAATTTGTGCCCACGGCGATTGAGGACCGCAGACAGAAAGCGCTGCGAAAAATGCATTTTCTGCCTTCCCGGAACCGCGGCAAGAAAGGACGTGCTGCTTTTTATTTTTTCCGCGACTGGCTCCCATTGATTTCAGATGAAATCAATGGAAGGCGGTTTTGGACGTTTTTTGGCGCTGATTCTGACGCATTGTCAGAGTCAATATCAAGGCCCAAAAACTCTGTGAACTGCGCCTTATTGTTAGGGCAGGAAGACACTAGGCATGAACGCTGCAGATTTTATGCAACACATTTCATTGCAGAAAATCAGAAGCGTATAACAGTAGCAGCAGAGTGGATAAGATGTGAACAAATCTCATCCACACACAGCGAAAAAAATTGACCTGCAGTGTGTTTTTTTTATGCCACAGCGGGTCAATTTATTCTGCGGAATCACTGCTTTTTTGTTGCGGAAATGCTGTGGTTCTGCCGCAAAAATCACAAATGAGAAAAACAAAGGTATTTTTTTATTTAAAATTTATAAAAAAGTTTAGATTTACCCCGGCCGTAGTCTAGGCAACGCGATCCTCTATTTTTAGCGCAGCCCTGCCTCCTGTCATGACGTTTCATCCCATGTGACTGCTGCAGTGCTCACATGGTCTACAGCGTCATCCCAGGAGGCGGGGTTACGTTCAGAAGAGAGAGACGCGTCGCTTAGACTACGGCCGGGGCAAGTAAACTTTTGTTTCCCTGCAGGATTTCCGCAGTGGACATGCCTCACGAAACCTGCACCACTATTTGGTGCGGTTTTGCAGGCGGAATTCCCTGCGGCTACTGGGGCGGATAAGCTGTGTAGTTTTACTCAGCATATCCGCCTAGTGTGTCCCTTATGATGAGCTCCTGGAGCTGCTGCCTGTCTCTAAATAGGCAGTTGATCCAGTAGAATTTTTTTATTTTTTTTTGTGAACCAGCTTCAAAAAAGACAAAACTTTTGTGTTAGGCCTTGTTCACATCTGCGTTGCAGATCTGACCAAGAATACCGGATACAATAGTGCAGCATGCTGCCCTATTGTTTTAGTTAAAACCACAGACACCCCAACGGAAATCCGACAAAAGCCATTAAAGTCAATGGGTTTAGTTGGCGGCAGGTGTTGTGCGTTGTGCCATGGAACAGGCGCTTCTTATTTTTCCGTTGTTCTGCTCTGACGGAGGAGAATAACGGAAAGCTGGACGCAGGTGTGAAACCAGCCTTACATTTTGAGCATTTTGCGTAAAATAAAACTTGCACTCCCATGCAGGCGGAGCTTGTACGGAGCGGCGGTCAAGCATGTACTCTGCTGTTTCTATCATTCCCATACACTTTGAATGAAATGGAAGCGTGCACGCTTGACCGCCGCTGAATTCAATGTCCCCCTCACTGTGGGGGGTGCAGTGAGGAGGATTTGGGGGTTTGGGACCCTCGTTCTTATGAACACAAAAAAAAAAAAAAAATTAAACTTTAAAATTATTGTTAACCTACCTGCTGGCCTGACTTTCTCGCTTCTCGCTCCATTCTCTTGTTCTGGTCCCAGTTGTCCGGGATCCAAGATGGCTGCTACTGTCTCAGACTTGCATGTGGAGAGCGTTGCCTGCCAGTCTGAGGCATGCCCCACCTCCTTCCCTGCTCTCGAAAGGACAAGCACCGATGATGTCAGCGCTGTGTCCATCTCTTCTGACACTTCTCCTGCTGGGTCCTTGACAGGGTCTGCGGCTGCAGCAACATCCTCACTGACAGCGCGCCAGTGGAGGACAGAGGAAGACAGTGCCAGGGTTGGCAAGAATCATCTTCTGTATGTAAGTATATCACATTGTATGCTGGTAACGGTCTTATATGTTTTATTGTCTGTGTTTTTTTCTTACAGGTTTCAGTATCTTGGACTACGTAAGATCGTCGTGGTATCGAATTTTTACCAATAAAATGGTCAAAGCAGCCTGTACGGGGGGGCAGTTTATTTCAATGAAGTGTTTTTTATGCATTTTTCCACTGTATAACAGTACTAGTAATCGAGGTGTCTGACTGACACCTCTCCATTACAATCGCTTGGCGTCAGCCAGAGGTGTGCTATGTCCACTTTTGGCTATGTCCACTTTACAAGCATACAATGATATACTTACATACAGAAGATGATTCATGACAACCCTGGTGCTGTCTTCCTCCGTCCTCCACTGACGCGCTGTCAGTGAGGATGTTGCTGCAGCCGGAACCCCTGTCAAGAATCCAGCAGGAAAAGTGTCAGAAGAGATCGACACAGCGCTGACATAATCGGTGCTAGTCCTTCCGAGATCAGTGAAGGAGGTGGGGGCATGTCTCAGACTGGCAAGCAATGTTTCCTATATGCAAGTCTGAGACAGTAGCAGCCATCTTGGATTCCGGAAAACGGGGACTGGAATGAGGAAGCAGAGCCAGAAGCAAGTAAGGGAGGTCAGCAGGTAGGTTAACAATAATTTTGCAGTTTTTAATTTGTTTGTTTTTTTGGACTGAATGGTTGCTTTTTATCAGTAAGCAGCAGCTCCAGTGTGCGTCTGGCTGGGGTGTATTTAAGCTGCTCCACAGTTTCATGCTGCAATCTAGCACATCTTGATGTCACGCTCAACGTCATAAGCGTTAACCATAAAGTTTAAAACTCTGTAGAACTAATGACGAAGCTCTTTACAATGTTTATATATATTTATTTTTTCACTTAATAATTTTTATTATTGCTAAAGGTCCAAAGTGATGAAGAGCGATCCCAGCGACGCCAACTGCGGTGTCTGGATAGGGCAGAGAGAGCGGCTCAGCTTCAGTGTGTGGTAAGCACTTGTGAGCTTGATGCCCCCCTGCTGAATAGAAGAGAAGACAGCAAAGTGTAAAATGAATAAATGGGTTACATATAGAACTAGAATAATATTTACACACAGGGGTGTAACTACATTGTGCTGGGCCCCATGCCACACTTTTGAATAGCCTCGTCCACCTTAAGCATGGACCCCAAAACCGACATAAAAATCTAAAAAAATTTACTCCCCACTACTCGCGCCTCTTGCCTTCATGGCCTGGTACACAAGGCCCACTGCCACATCCGGCCGGGCAGCATTAGGAAATTATATAAGAGACAGCATACACCGTCCTAACGCTTTGTTAAATACGAGGATCCGGTTTTAAGTGGGGCTCGCCCATTCCAGGTCGACCCACCACCCTGTGACCGCAATTGTTATTCCACTGTTTAAACAACCTTTTTCTCCTCTGCTCTTATGCATCTACACCGCGTTCCAAATTATTATGCAAATGTTAATTTTCGCTGATTTTACTAAATAGTCGATGCAAATGACAGTCAGTATAATCTTCAAGCCATCAACCGTTGGAGTATAATGCGAATTTTATTGAACAAATCTCCTAATGATAACAGGTTTTTTTTAGAAGTAAAAAAACTCAAAATGCACTGTTTCAAATTATTATGCACAACAGAGATCAAAACATTTTAAAGGTTGTAAAGAGAACTAAAATGGTAATTTGTCGCATTTGCAGCATCAGGAGGTCATATTTACAGAAATCAAATGCTCTTTCAATCAAAAAAAACTTAGCAGGCCAAGTTACATGTTAACATAGGACCCCTTCTTTGATATCACCTTCACAATTCTAGCATCCATTGAATTTGTGAGTATTTGGACAGTTTCTGCTTGAATATCTTTGCAGTATGTCAGAATAGCCTCCCAGAGCTTCTGTTTTGATGTGAACTGCTCCCCACCCTCATAGATATTTTGCTTGAGGATGCTCCAAAGGTTCTCAATAGGGTTGAGGTCAGGGAAACATGGGGGCCACACCATGAGTTTCTCTTCTTTTATACCCATAGCAGCCAATGACACAGAGGTATTCTTTGCAGCATGAGATGGTGCATTGTCACGCATGAAGATAATTTTGCTACGGAAGGCACGGTTCTTCTTTTTGTACCACGGAAGAAAGTTGCCAGTCATAAACTCTACGTACTTTGCAGAGGTCATTTTCACACCGTCAGGGACCCTAAAGGGGCCTACCAGCTCTCTCCCCATGATTCCAGCCCAAAACATGACTCCGCCACCTTCTTGCTGACGTCGCAGCCTTGTTGGGACATGGTGGCCATTCACCAACCATCCACTACTCCATCTATCTGGACCATCCAGGGTTGCACCACACTCATCAGTAAACAACACGGTTTGAAAATTAGTCTTCATGTATTTCTGAGCCCACTGCAACTGTTTCTGCTTGTGAGCATTGTTTAGGGGTGGCCGAATAATAGCTTTATGCACACTTGCAAACCTCTGGAGGATCCTACACCTTGAGGTTCGCGGGACTCCAGAGGCACCAGCAGCTTCAAATACCTGTTTGCTGCTTTGCAATGGCATTTTAGCAGCTGCTCTCCTAATCCTATTAATTTGTCTGGCAGAAACCTTCCTCATTATGCCTTTATCTGAACGAACCCGTCTGTGCTCTGAATCAGCCACAAATCTTTTCACAGTATGATGATCACGCCTAAGTTTTCTTGAAATATCCAATGTTTTCATACCTTGTCCAAGGTATTGCACTATTTCACGCTTTTCGGCAGCAGAGAGATCCTTTTTCTTTCCCATATTGCTTGAAACCTGTGGCCTGCTTAATAATGTGGAACGTCCTTCTTAAGTAGTTTTCCTTTGATTGGGCACACCTGGAAAACTAATTATCACAGATGTCTGAGATTGATTACAATGATCCAAAGAGCCCTAAGACACAATATCATCCATGAGTTTAATTGAAAAACTAATAATTAAATGTTTATGACACTTAAATCCAATGTGCATAATAATTTGGAACATGGTGTATTTTTGATCATAGATTGGGTTATAAGATTGTACCAAAACAAATCCTTTATCTTCTATTTTGTTTATGTGAAACTGTCGGCCTGTTAATGTTGCCCTAACTGCGGTCAGTATGGTATAGTGACAGGTGCACTGATTAAACTAAACTATGTGTTACTCTAAAGTGCCGCGTCATATAAGAGAAGTCATAGATTTAGCACTGGCTTGTTTCCATTGTTAGGGCAGCATGAGTGTGCTAAAAGGTTCATTTTAAAGGGGTTTTCCAGTCCCTAAAAATTGATGGCCTATCCTCAGGATAGGCCATGGTCAATAGTTTTGGGGTTGGTACGAGCGCTTCTACCCCTTTATTTCTACTTGCTCACTGTGAATTGTCGACCCTGATGTAGCGGCGATTCACAGTATTGCAGCCCTCTCCCAATGAAGTGAATGTGAGAAGGCTGCAATACTCTGAATTGCACTACATCTGTGTCGACGATTCACAGTGAGCAAGAAGAAATTAAGGGGAAGCAGCGCTCGTACAAGCGCTGCACTCCCTTCAAAACAGCTGATCGGCAGGGGTCCTGGTAGTTTGGCCCCGACCCATCAGCTATTGATGGCCTATCTTGAGGATAGGGCATACATTTTTTGGGGCTGGGAAACCACTTTAAGTATTATATTCATTAAATCTGCAGAAAAAAGAATAAAGTCTATATATTTTTACGTTAGAGTAGAGTAGGGCCCTGCCAAAAGAGTCTGCCTTGTCATGGTGGCAGGCTTCAAAATCTTTCGGCCAAATAAATAGTTATTAGTTATGTATCACACAAAGAGCGTGATATGGTGCTGGGCGGAGTATCGTTAACGGTTGGTACCACGGTAGGGGGGCCCAGACAATTTAGCTGTATGGGGCCCTGAAATTCCTGATGGCGGCCCTGCACAGGAGGAGGATATTCATCAATGGACAAAGGTTTTCCTAAGGGTTCATTTTCTAAACACATTTCTACAGTTATGTTTTTTGGACTTGACCGTCTGGTATTTTATACAATATTGTCAAGACATCTGTCCCCTTGATAGTAAATGTACTGGTGCTGTCCAATTCTTCCTGTCTTTCTTCCTCTCTTTGATAGCAGGAATTAACTACAGGTACATGCTCCTTTGACTAGAATTCTTGGGCGTATAATCCAAGTAACTTAACGACACTATAACTAGTTGCAAATAAACAGGAAAAATGACACACTTCTGGTTTTAACCCCTTCCCGACATTTGTCGTATGGATACGTCATGGAAAGCTAGTGCTTCCCGTGTTTTGCCGTATCCATACGACAAATGGTGGACACCGGCTCAGAAGCTGAGTCTGTGCCACTATCCCCCGATGTCAGCTGTTCCAAAGGGAATGGTGGGGACCAAAGTTCCGATCCCCGCCATTAACCCCTTAAATGCAGCGGTCAAAAGCGATCGCTGCATTTAAGGGGTTTGCAGCTCATCAGCACCCCAGCAAAAAAATGCAAGTGGCTGCATAGGCAACCAGAGGCCTAACACTAGCCTGCCAGTATGCCTAGTACAAAAGAGACTCCTTCGTAGCCGCCGGCAATATGGCACTGGCTCAGGATCTGAGCCGGTGTCAACCGCGGTATATGTCAGCTGTATGTTACAGCTGACATCTACCTGTAATGACAGGAACTAGAACTAGTTCTGATTCCTGCCATTAACCCCTTAGATGCAGCGATCAAAAGCGTTTGCTGCATCTTAGAGGTTGGTAGCAGATCGGCAGCCCTGCCATGCAATCGCAGGGCTGCCGACTGCTGCTATGGCAACAGGAGGCCTAAAAATGGCCTCCTGCTCTGCCATTAAGGAAGCCGATAGGCCCCGCCCGGAGGCGAAGCCTAATCGGCTTGCTGTCAGTGAATGACTGACATACCTAATACATTGCGCTACATATGTATTAGATGCAATGTATAAGAAAAAAAATCTGACAGTTGTACCTTCAAGTCCCCTAGTGGGACTAAAGAAAAGTAAAAAAAAAGTGAAAAGTTGTAAAAAATATAATAAAAGTTTCAAGTAATAAAATAAAACACAATCACCCTTTTTTACTTATCAAGTCCTTTATTATTGAAAAAAATAAATAAACCATACATATATGGTATTGCCGCGTCCCTAACGGCCTGAACTATAAAAATATTATGGTATTTATTCTACATGTGAACGGCGTAAAAAAACAACGTAAAAAACAATGCCAGAATTTTTGTTTTTTGGTCACTTTGCCCTACAAAAATTGGAAAAAAAAGTGATCAAAAAGTCGCATGTATCCAAAAATGGTACCTAGAAAAACTACACCTCGTCTCGTAAAACAGAAGCCCTCATACAGCTCCGTCAGCAAAAAATGTAAAAGTTATGGTTCTCACTAGAGATGAGCGAACTTATCAAAAGTTCGGTTCGGCTAGTTCGCCGAATTTCACAAAAAAGTTCGGT